>NC_045441.1:114877348-114936667 GCF_002776525.5 Piliocolobus tephrosceles | reverse complement strand
TCTATCTATCTATCTATCTATCTATCTATCTATCTATCTATCTATCTAATCTATCTACCTATCTATCTTTCCACATACCTCCAAAAAGAGTTCAGCTGGCCTATATATGACTTCTCCAGGTTTATTCCAAAGTTAAAAACATATTCCTTAAGGTAATCCGGTACAATTGGCTCACTGAACTAAATGATTCATCCAGGAAATATTATTGTGTACCTTAAAAATGTGCGTTGCTGTAGGAGCTATTAAAAACAGGAAATAAATAAAACAATTCACTTTAAAAAAGTAAAAATTGAAGCAAAGCAGTCTATGATTTCATGTATTCATTTATATTATCTGCTGTCAAACATTTGAAAGTATTTTGTGAATAACCTTGTCAACTATCTGACCTGATTTTCTTCTGAATTGCAATATGAGTAAATAGACAGTATTGGTTTAGAGAGAAAAAATATATTTAGAAAAGAGTGATTAAAATTATTATGCTTTGGATCCTATAGAGCATGCATTCACCACTTCATTTTGTATGCTTTAAAGTTTGGAGTGAATTATTCAGCCATATTTAATAACTATGTACATTTGGATCAAAATTTTATGTTTATCCTGTTGTACAGTAAATGCAGTTATAAGTCACCTAAAGATATTTTTAGAATTATGTGGTATATAAGTAAATGTGTGAATATTTATAAATATTATTGTCAGGCCTCTGAGCCCAAGCCAAGCCATCGCATCCCCTGTTACTTGCACAGATATGCCCAGATGGTCTGAAGTAACTGAAGAATCACAAAAGAAGTGAAAATGCCCTGCCCCGCCTTAACTGATGACATTCCACCACAAAAGAAGTGAAAATGGCCAGTCCTTGCCTTAAGCATCTTGTGAAATTTCACATTATCTTGTGAAATTCCTTTTCCTGGCTCAAAAACTCCCCCACTGAGCACCTTGTGACCCCCACTCCTGCCGGCCAGAGAACAACCCCCTTTGACTGGAATTTTCCTTTACCTACCCAAATCCTATAAAACGGTTCCACCCTTATCTCCCTTCGCTGACTCTCTTTTCAGACTCAGCCTGCCTGCACCTAGGTGGTTAAAAAGCTTTATTGCTTACACAAAGCCTGTTTGGTGGTCTTTTCACATGGACGCGCATGACAATTATTTTTATATCAAAAACGCAAATGTAGGTAAGCAACTTCACATGGAACTATTACAAAATGAAAAGTTAGAAAATAACAGCTGTCACATTCGCTGGTTTACCATCTCAACACTTGTCTCTCAGTGCAATCGAGTGTCACACAGCTCTCCTGAGGCAACAACATAGGAGTGACACTTTATTTGATCCTGTTTGTGAAAAACACAGATATCAGTGTTTATCACAATGTCCACTGTGATAAAACCTTGCTGACAATAGGATAAATAAAGAAAAGCAATAGGTAAGAAAGATTCAGTTTTGTGAAACACAATGAACAGAAGTGAATAAGAAAAGGGGAAAAAAGTAACAAATAGACGATGAGAAATTACATACGTTTCAGACAAACAAATTTCTCTGCTGAAATCAATGGTATAATGTCATGAAGAATACAAAAATCAAATTTTACTCTAATTTTCAACTTGAAAAACAAAGAAACAACCCTGCAAAACTGAACATCTCCCCAAAGCTTCTCGTTGATCATTTCCTCCTGAATATTATTTTATCAAAAGCCATGTCAACTATATTTAGTTACTGCTTTTTTTTCCCTAGAAAATTGTTGGCCCAATTGCATCATGCCTTCCTTCCATTCTCAGTTCAGTTGCAGTTGCCTTGATATACAACCATCTCAGGTGATTTAAATCTCCAGTGATGTTATCTCCATATTGTTCAATATATCTCCTTCTAGTTGAGCCAAACTCGCATCCTTCTCACTTTACCATGTTGTGCCCGAAGTCGCGAGACCCCAATAAGTGACCACCAGAGTCCAGAGTCAAAGCCAAATAGCCGGGGTCACTTTATTACGAGTTCGAACCCAGACCTCTCCGCTTGATACAATGGCAGGTAAAGAGAGAGGCCCCGGCTGCTGTTTTAGGGTTTCTTTTATAGTGAGGTACAAACAAGTTACAGAGAAACAGTAGTTATAAGCTTATTATTGGTTGACATTTAAAGTTGAACATTCGGCAGTTTCTGATTGGTTCCCGCCTTTTTTTGCAACCTTAAATGGCTGGGGGCTTTTCAGATAAGTTGTTTGTGTAAGCCCGGGGGGTGGTCACATGCATGTATGTTGCAATCTTAAACGGCTAGGGGTTTTCCAGATAAGTTGTTTGTGAAAGCCTGGGGAGTGGTCACATTTATGTATGTTTAGAAATTTTCCCTTAGGGGCTTTCTATCTCATTCCCCCCTTTTAGTTGTGTCTTTAAGAACCAATCTCCGGTCTTATATGTCTGTTTCAATTGTTTTATTGATGATGGGTTGGTATTGTGTTCTAAGGACCATTAACTGGACAATGTTGATTCTATCTTTGACAAAGTTTATTATTCTGTTTAGTATGCATGGCCCTATGGTGAGGAGGAGGAGTAGGCTTAGCAATGGTCGTGCTAGGGGCATTAAGAGGGAGTACATGGAGGAGCTCCACCAACTATCAGCTGCGGAATTGAATTTTTGTTTTTGTAGTTCTAGGCTGAGTTTGTGTAGCTGTTGGACCCGCGTTTCTACTATTCCAGACTCATTTATGTAAAAACAACAGTCTTCTTTGAGAAAAAGGCAAGTTTCCCCTTTTTTCCGGCAGTAAGCAGGTCTAGGGCGCGTCCATTTTGCAAAGTAACTTGTACGAGGGAGGTCAGTTGCCTTTGTAATAAGGCTAGGGATTTGGCTGAAGCTTCCATTGCTATGGAGAATTGTTGGGAGAGCTTAGCAGTAGTAGAGAGCGTGGCCCAGGGCTCCTCCTGCTAACCCTGCCGCTATTATGGATGTGGTGAGTGAGACACCGGCTACTAAGGGAAGAAATACAGCCATTTTTGCCCTGAAGGAAGGCACGTAGTCTCCTCCCAGATATTCAGCAGGGGTTCGCAGGGTTAGTTGGGGAATTATTGTAACAGGGAGACATAGGAGGCTCTCAGTGGCCTGAACAGTAAGATTTTTATATAGAGTTCCATTACACCAGAAGAATGAGCCATGAGGGGCGTACAGAGTGGAGTTGGGAGGACAGGTTATGTTGCAAAGGGAGGTGCTAGTGTTTGAAAAGCAAAATAAAACCTGTGTCTGTTCGGGGTTTAAGAACAAAGGAACATCTGAGATGGGGGAGGATCCTTGGCTGGAGTAAGTTGTTAGGGAATTATTGAAGGGGGCTGGGAGCGGGACAGCCGTCAGGGGTGGCTGTCCTAGGGTAGCGCAAAAGAAACACGCAGAGAGGTTTCCCAGACCGGTGGCGTTCGCGAGAAGTAACCCCTCCCTCAGCAGAGATAACCAGGAGAAAGGGCGGGAGGAGGTCAAAGTGGAGAGTTGTTTGTTTAGTTCTGTTTCCTGTTTCTGAATGTTAGCGTGGAGGGTGGTTTGGATCTGAACAAGTGAGCGCCATAGATAGAGGCGGCTGCTAGGCCACTGTGTCCCAGATGTCATGTACATGGCCCCCTTCTGTTGGGAGGTCCATCGGGAGTCCCAGGGATCCCAGATAACCAATGTGTAGCCTGTGGCAGTTTTAAAAAAATTGTGGGAATTCCACACTTGGCTCGAGAGGGTTTCTGAGGCCGTGAGAGTCTTGACAGTGTGGATTTTACATGAGCTATAGGGGCAACCGACGCTTTGTTCAACCCATGTGTTTTTACAATAGGGGGCTTGTTGGTCAAAGAGAAAGCAAATAGCTGGGGTGACTTTTCCTGGTTGTGCCTGGAAATCAGTAAAATTAACATAGATAGGAGAGCTACAACCTTGAGGGGGGCAATCAGCGGTGGCCAGAAGATGGCCTTGTACCTGCGTCTGAGCATAGTTCATCCAATTTTCTGTCAGGAAAAAACACCAGGCAAAGGGGGATGAAGCCTGCTGTGCTTGGATTTTCCAGCTGAAGGCCCGCAAAAGCAAGAGCATCACAAAGGAGATGGACACCATAATTACGGTTGCTGACGGCGCAGGGTGAGTTTTAAAGGATTGTCTTTAGTCCGGTCAATTGTCCAGGCTGCGGTTTTCTCTGTGGAGGGCCCAACAAAGCCTGAGAGGGAGTCCACTGGCTTGGCGTGGGTGTAGTGGATCCAGGTGGTGATTCCTTCTACCTTGAATGCTGTTGGCGTGGTTAGGATCACCTGGAACAGCCCTTTCCACCTTGGTTCTAAGGTTTCTTGTTGGTGTCGCTTGACGAGAACCCAGTTCCTGGCCAGATCTGGTGTGGAATGGGTGGAGGTCCTGTTTTGTATAGTTCTCTTAGTCTAGGCCAGATTTCTTCATGAATTTTCTGTAAGGCTTGTAGGGAAAATAAGAGTTCAATACCATCATCGACATCAGATTTGATGAGATTGTCTTTTAGGTTAGGGACAATAGGAGGAGGTCTGCCATACATTATTTCATAAGGGGTGAGACCTAATCTGGAAGGGGAGTTCCTTGCCCTGAAGAGGGAGTAGGGGAGAAGGACTACCCAGTTAGCGCCAGTCTCCATGGTCAATTTAGTTAGGGTCTCCTTTAATGTTCTGTTCATTCTTTCTACCTGTCCTGAGCTTTGGGGGTGATATGCACAATGTAATTTCCAATTTGCCCCGAGAATGGAAGCCAGTCCCTGACTTACCTTGGCGATGAAGGCCGGCCCGTTGTCCGACCCTATCATAGCTGGGAAGCCATACCTGGGCAAGATTTCTTCTAGGATTTTCTTGGCTACGACTTGGGCAGTTTCCTTTTTGGTTGGGAAGGCTTCTGTCCGTCCTGAAAAAGTATCTACAAAAACTAGTAGGTATTTGTATCCGTATTTTCCTGGTTTTATTTCAGTGAAGTCAATTTCCCAATAAGCCCCAGGTCTATTTCCTCTTTGTCTTTTTCCAGTGGTCTGGGGTTGGTTTCCTGCATTATTGAGTTGGCATACTACACAATTTTTAGTCACTTGTTCAACTTTTTTAGAAGCATCTCTGATTTTTAGTTTTGAGTGTCTTATTAAGTCCAATATTCACCTTGAGCCTAAATGGGTACTATGATGGATTCGTTCTAGTACCCGTTGTCCTACTTTGTCTGGGAGAATAATGTTGTCTTCACAGTCTTTCCACCACTTGTCGTGGATCTGAGCCATAGGGAGCTCCTTTATCCACTGGAGGTTGGCCTCCGAGTACTCCGGGTTAGAGGGTAGCTCTGGGGGCCCCGGGTCAGGCAGCTGAAGGGCTAGGAGTTGTGAAGGGGTTTGAGCCACATTTTTAGCAGTCTGATCAGCCAGGTCATTTCCCCGGGAGACCATGTCAGTTATTTTTTGGTGTCCTGGACAGTGGACAATCGCCAATTTTTTTGGTTCCCAGAGAGCAGCTAATAAGGCCAGGATTTCTTTTTTGTTTTTAATGTCTTTTCCTTCTGCCGTGAGGAGCCCTCTTTCTCTATATATCGCTTCATGTATGTGAGCGGTGGCAAAAGCATATGGGCTATCAGTATATACCATTAGTTTTTGGTCTTTCCCCAATTTTAAGGCCTGAGTCAATGCCACCAGTTCAGCCTTTTGGGCCGACCTTCCCGGGGGCAAGGGTTCTGCCCAAATGACTTTGGTTTCTGAGGTTACTGCCGCTCCCGTGTACCTTTGTCCTTGCTGGACGAAACTACTTCCATCGGTGAACCAGATGAGGTCAGCGTCTGGCAGTGGCCGGTCCTGTAGGTCTTCTCTGACTCCGTGTACCTGGGCCAATATCTCGGAGCAATCGTGGAGTGGGCTCTCCAAGTCCAGATTTGGCAGTAGGTATGCGGGGTTTAGGGCCGTTGGGGACATGAAAGTTATTCTGAGGGGGTTTAGTAGCAGTCCCTGGTAGTGGGTGAGCCGGGCATTGCTAAGCCACAGATCAGATGGTTGTCTGAGTATGCCTTCAATGGCATGTGGGGTAGTGACCTGCAATTCTTGGCCCATGGTCAGTTTATCAGCGTCTTTGACCATTAAGGCCGTGGCCGTGATTACCCGGAGGCAAGGAGGCCACCCAGCAGCCACTGAGTCCAGTTTCTTCGACAAATATGCAACCGGTCACCACGAAGGACCTAAATACTGAGTCAATATTGCTTTGGCTACACCCCGGCTTTCGTCCACATATAGATGGAAGGGCATGGAGACTTCAGGGAGTCCCAATGTAGGGGCTGATAGCAGAGCAGTTTTGATTTGTTGGAAAGCCAGCTCAGCCTCTTTTGTCCAATTAAAGGGCTGCTGCTCTTTTGTTGCCTGGTATAGTGGTTTAGCCAATTCAGCAAAGCCCGGTATCCACAGTCTACAGAACCCTGCCGACCCCAAGAACTCTCTTACTTGTCGTGTTGATTGGGGTCTAGGGATACGTGAACAGTCTCTTTTCTGGCATCCGTCAACCAGCGTTGCGCCCCTTTTAACAGGTACCCTAGGTAGGTTACCTCTGATTTGCAGATCTGAGCCTTCTTTGCTGAGGCTCGGTAACCTAGATCTCCCAAAGTCTTTAGGAGGCTTTCGGTTCCTTTTAGGCAGGCCTCTGGGGATTCAGCTGCTTTTAAAAGATCATCAACATACTGTAAAAGAGTGATCTCAGGGTGCTGTCGCCGGTACTCACCCAGCTCTTCGTGGAGGGCCTCGTCGAACAGAGTTGGGGAATTTTTGAATCCCTGTGGTAGTCTGGTCCACGTTAGCTGGCCATTTATGCCCCTCTCAGGATCTGTCCATTCGAATGCAAAAAGTTCCTGACTCTTAGGGGCTAAAGGCATGCTGAAAAAGGCATCTTTTAAATCCAGGACGGTGTACCACTGTTTTTCAGGGCTTAAGGTGCTTAAGAGGGTATATGGGTTTGGCACAGTGGGGTGAATGTCCATGACTCTTTTGTTGACTTCTCTTAGGTCTTGTACTGGCCTATAATCTTTACTGTTAGGTTTGCATACCGGCAGCGATGGGGTGTTCCATGCTGAGTGGCAGGAGCGTAGAACTCCCTGATCTAGGAGCCGGAAAATGTGTGGTGTAATATCTTCTCTGGATTCTAAGGGCATCGGGTACTGCCGTACCCGAACAGGATCCGTCCCAGGTTTAACTTCACCAAATATGGCAGGATGGTGTTTTGCCAGTCCCAAACCTCCTGTTTCTGCCCAGTCCTCTGGGAAGCGCTGTAGCCAGGGGCCGATATTCTGGTCAGGAGGTGTCGGTTCCTGATGGAGTCTATACTCATTCTCTAGGGCAATTGTGAGGACAGATATTGGCTTGTCTTGAGAATCGGTCACTTTGGGGCCCCCCGGTTGGAAATGGATTTGGGCTCCCATTTTTGTCAGCAGATCTCTCCCTAATAGAGGACAAGGGCTCTCGGGAATAACCAGGAAGGAGTGGGTTACCTCTCCCATTCCCAAATTTACAGTTCTTTGAGTTGTCCAAGGGTATCTTTTAACTCCTGTGGCCCCTTGTACCCAGGATGAGTTATTAGATAATTTCTCTTAAGGCTTGACTAAGACTGAATGCTGTGCCCCAGTATCGACTAGAAACTGAACCGGGGACCCCTCCACTTGTAGAGTTACCCTAGGTTCGAGGAGGGGGTCCGAACCCTGTCTTCCCTAGTCATCTTGGGTTACTAATATTGATGAGGCCTTGGGCTGCCATTGTTTTTGCCCCAGTTGGCGCTGCTTTTTCTTGAGGCAATCTTTTACCCAGTGATCCGTTTCCTTGCAGTATGCACTTGATCTTTCTTTAAGTTGTGTCTAGGAGTACGCTTGGATTGGGCGCCCTCTGACTGTAACTGTTCTTTCTGAACTACTGCGGCTAAGACTTTGGTCATTTTTTCAGTGGCCCTAATCTGTCTCTCTTCTGGGAGATCGCTATTATTGTATACTTTTTGGGCTATTCGGAGGAGGTCCTGGACTTGTTTTCCCTTTAGATCTTCTAATTTTTGGAGTTTCTTTTTAATGTCTGGAGCTGCCTGATTTACAAAAGACATGACAACAGCTGCCTGGTTCTCGGGTGCCTCCGGGTCCATGGGGGTAAACTGTCTAAAGGCTTCCATCAATCTTTCTAGATAGGTAGCTGGGCTTTCTGTTTTTCCCTGTAACACGGAATATACCTTGGCCAAATTGGTGGGCTTGCCAGCGGCAGCCCAGAGACCCACCATTAGAGTCTGGCGATAAACCAGTAGCCTTCCCCTACCTTCTGCCCTGTTGTAGTCCCATGCAGGTCTGGTCAAGGCAAAGGCAGCATTAATGAGGTCAGAGTAGGCGGTAGGTTGGCCGGCATCTCCTGGAACCAGTTTTCTGGCCTCTACCTGTATTCTTTCTCGTTCCTCTGTTGTGAACAGAATTCTGAGGAGTTGTTGACAATCATCCCAGATTGGTTGGTGGGTAAACATAACACTGTCTAAAAGAGCTGTTAAATCCTTAGGGTTATCACAAAACCGAGCATTCTGGGTTTTCCAATTGTATAGGTCACTAGTGGAGAATGGCCAGTATTGGAGTCTAGGGTTGCCCGTGTCATCGGGGGGTCCTATTTCACACTGGGGGAGTGCCACAGTGGAATCAGGGGGGCGCGAGTTTATTTCCCATTGAGCGCGTCAGGGCGTCCGCCCCGCCGGCCCCCCAGAGTTACTTTCACTTTAGACAGCCCTGGCTGCAGCAGCAGCTGCTGCTTCCCGCTCTTCTAGGTTCCCTGGGGGGGGGGCTGGGAGTTGAGGGCCAGGAGGGAAGTGATAAGGCGGGGGTTCTAAAGGCAGGGGATCCTGACTGTCTTCTAACACAGGGTGTGGGCGAGCAGACGGTGTTTTTGGCCTGCGGGGGTGCTCTGTCCACTGTACGACCAGAGCCCTACATGGCTCTGGCGTCAGCACAAAAGGAATTAGCCAAAGGGGTGGGTTTTCCACAAGGTCTTGCCACACCAGGATGTAAGGGATCTGATCAGGATGTCTTGACCGCCCCAGCAGGAAAATTTTCGATTTTACCTTAATGACAATGGGGAGGCAGAAGGTCCCCTCAGCTGGCCACCCTACACCGAAAGTGGGCCATTCCGAGCTGCAGAAAGTTACCAATTTCCCTTTTCTGAGTTCTATGCTAAGGTCATGGTCCCTTGCCTTAACATCTTTAAAGTTATTTATAAGGATGGAGAGTGGAGTACTCTGGCTATTACCCATGATAGTAGAATCCTAGCGATAGAGAAAAGAGAGATAGAGAAAAGAGTAAAACCAGAAGTATTGTACTTTTTTTTTTTTCCTCGCCAGGTAGGTCCTGAAAATGAAAGTAAGTTAAGTAATTAACATAACAATAATCGCCAGCGCCTCTGGGGTTTAGCTCCCGATCAGAACCAGATGGGCTAATAAATACAGAGCCCCAGAAGGTGCCGGGGGACGTCTCCCACCGGCCCCTGGTGGCTGTCTTATAGCGTGTCCGCCAAGACTATTCCGCCGATACAGACCCCATGGGATTTTTCCAGAGGACACAGAGACTACAGACAACACAGAGACTCAAGCCGGCCGACTTACCGAATCTGCTCACAGCCATGACTCGTTGACCTGGGGTCTGGTGGGCTTAGGGGAATCCCGGACGAGCCCCCAAATGTTGTGCCCAAAGTCGCGAGACCCCAATAAGTGACCACCAGAGTCCAGAGTCAAAGCCAAATAGCCGGGGTCGCTTTATTACGAGTCGAACCCGGACCTCTGCACTTGATACAATGGCAGGTAAAGAGAGAGGCCCCGGCTGCTGTTTTAGGGCTTCTTTTATAGTGAGGTACAAATAAGTTACAGAGAAACAGTAGTTATAAGCTTATTATTGGTTGACATTTAAAGTTGAACATTCGGCAGTTTCTGATTGGTTCCCGCCTGTTTTTGCAACCTTAAACGGCTGGGAGTTTTTCAGATAAGTTGTTTGTGTAAGCCCGGGGAGTGGTCACATTTATGTATGTTTAGAAATTTTCTCTTAGGGGCTTTCTATCTCAACCAGACTCCTTCAACAAGCCCTCTCGAATTCAGTCCTCCCTCACCAAACTGCCATACTATTTCATCAAAAATCCCTAAACGTGGTTTGCCCTTTATCTTCTTATTCTCTGTAGGACCTGCCTGGACATTGAGCACATAATGTCTCTTTGGAGTCCATTCAAGTGTAGGCTGCTTTTGTTGTTTCTCTCCAATTATCCCAGGTTCTAGAGAAGTATAATACATTAGATGCACTGTTATTTGCTCATTTCTACCTTTAGGCTTTTAAAAAAAATGTTTGAATCTCTTTCCTCTTTCAAAAGTATCAGGTCTTTGAAAACATGTCTTCAATCCACATACTTTCTCTTTTACCACCACTTTGTCATCTTTTTTAGTTACGTCAATATCCATGTAAATGATAGATTTAAAGCATAAGTCTTTCAGTTTTTTTATTTTCTTAGGTCAAATACATTTTTCTTCAGTCTAAATTCAAACATGCACCCACTCACCTGTTTATTAGGTTGAATGTATCTTCCTTAGCAGCAGCAGCGTCCTTCCCATCCCTCAGATTGTACTTTCTGACATCCCACTTTCTGGGCACCTTCTGTGATCCTTCCAGTTCACTTATGCTACTATTGCCAGGTCAGTGGTTGTCTAAACTCCCTAAGAGTGCTAATCCATCACCCTGTGGTAAACCACATCTTTACAAACAACCCTAACTTTCTTCTCTCTCTTCTACTACCGTGTCAGTTTATAAAAATGCTAAACCTGTTTGATCCAACCTGTGGGCATAATTAATGCTTATAAACAAACAGCTGAACATTTATAGAGAGAAGCAACCATACTGACTGGTTTGTTTTTGATTTGTGGCTGCCAATTTCAAATAGGCATTGAACACTGAGAGAAAATTACACTGTGTTGCACATAATTTTTTTTTTTTTTCAATTTAACAATTCTCCTGAAGAGTTTAGTATACACCTCAATCAAGTTTGTTTTCAGGGACAAAATTTGATGCAAATGATTTTCTCAGTCCCACCATATAATCTGTATCTACATATGCTGGCTTCATTTCTGTTCTGTGAACATGCAAGTATGTCTGCTCCTATTATGGACCATGATTTCATTCATAGATAGAACCTCACTCAGTCAATCTCAAGAAAATATTTTCTTTAATTTTCCCCTTCTTTGCTGTATCTGCATGTTCCTTCTATTCTATTGTGACATTCTGTGTATTTTTAAACGTACTTGATATCCTCTGAGCTAAAAAATAAACATTCCTGATACTTGTAATAGTACAGTTGCCTCCTCATTTTTCAAATGCTTTTAAAAGTTGTCTATTATTGCTACCTTAACTTTCTCTTCTTCCATTCTCTTTCAAGCCACTAAATTTGTATTTTTATTTTTATAACACACTGAAATTAGTATTGGAAAGGACACCTATTATGAGTAATTTTTCTTAAGCTGGTGTTGAAGAGTTAATTCTCACCTATCTAAACTCTCAGTAGAATTTTACACCACTGATTACTCCCTTCATTATATTATATAATGCAATATAAACTGTGGACGCTATGACATGGTGATGATATTTACCTGGACTTCTTCCAACATCCCTGAAAAGTCCCTGTTAGTGTCTTTTGCTAGTGCTCCTCTTCTATCAGATCCTTAAATGTTGAAGCTCTTCCAAGGTTTTCTTTTCAACTTTATTCTCTATTTCCATGGCATTCTTTTTAAAATTGTATTTACTTCTTTGTTTCTTTGTGTATACACACGTTTGTCTTTAGAATTTTTCAAAAATGGGTTAAACATTAATACACTTAATTTTAAAAACCTAGCTGCATAATAACCAATATATGATCAATATAAATTCATTTGGAATGAACTAAGATTATTGTTATCCACCCATTCCAAGCTGAACCATTTAAAACTAAGTATATCACTTTAAAAAAATAATTCAGAGTTTTCTTTACATTTAACCATAAAATAGTCATATAATTTTTTAAAAATATTCATTCAGTGTTAAAATATCTTTGATTTTCCAATTCCAATAATTCTATTTTTGTTTGCTTTGTTTAAATCATGACACTAGGAAGTTCCATGCATTGAGGGTTTATTTGCTATAGTTTTAAATTTTCTTTTAATTTAGAATAGACCTCACTGTTTTTTTCCCAATTCATTTCTTAAGGGAACTAGTTCTTCATTCTGTAGAATTTCTAACCTTCTTTATTTAGCTTATTGCATCTCCACAGTGCCAATGTGCTCTTAGCTCCAATGCATTACATAAACTTAATTAGAACTAGAGATACGATGAGATACATGTTCAATATTTAGACACGAATATTTCCAGGTTGGCATCATTTATATTTTGTTGCTGTGTATTTCAAATCAAGAGATACGTAATATCTGCCTATTTAAGAGGTCGAAATTGATCAGCAGTTTCAGCAGTTCTCATCCATCTATTACAATATTTATCTATGAACCTTTCTCTCAATGATTTTAGTGGTCATTAAAAATATTTTCTTATCATTTATTCACATATCTACATGTCTTTAAATACCATCTATATGTTGGTGACTGATTTGGAATTTATAGCTTTCCTTCTCTTCATTTATATCTAACTATTTACAAACCACCTCTGCTTGAAGATCTAATACATAAATCAAAGTTAACTTTTCCAAACTGAAATTTTACTCTCTATCCTTAACCCTTAGTCCATAACCAAGACTTCACACCTCAGTAAATGGCAATATCAGATGGAGTTGCTCCTTTCATAAACGTGGGAATATTTATCTACTTTACTTTTTGCCACATTGTATACAATACATCTATTATTATATCCTGATGGCTGTATTTTTCCAAACATGTTTAAAATCATGTTGTTTATTCTGGTGCAATACTTACCCATTTCACTATTATCTCACACCTAATCTAATGCAAGAGTCTTCTACTTACTTTACCTCTTACCTCACTTGTTCTCTTACATTTCAGACAAAGTGATCCTTTTAAAATCAGTTTCCCCTTTTGGCTCTAAAAATCTTCTGATAATAAAGTGCTTCAAGATGACTGACTAGAAGTACTTTATGCTCATATCTTTCACTTAGAATAACTAAAATAACACATAGACAATCACATTCCAAATATATTATTGAAGACAGAACACTGGAATTCAACAGAAAAGTGAAAGGAACCACCAAAAGCAGGGAAGGAGAAGGAAATAAGGTAGCTGCTTGGCTGGGATTGGCTGGGAGCTGGAAGTGACTTCCTAATATGTGGAAAGGGTATGTGAGTGAGTTCCACTAGCCCAATCCTCAGCATGGAATTTTGCAATCCTAGCAGTGGGAGAACCTCTCAACCTTCTCAACCCCTGAAACTAATATAAGGTGATCCCAGGAGACCAAAAGATGGAACTGCTCCGGAGATTGAGCTTACACTGTGTACTGCACACTTTTTGAGATCTAATTGGCTAAGACAAGGCTCCATTTTCATACCCAACCCTTGGCAGACTCTATGCCATCTTGGGACCTATTGTTGCAGGGACTGAGGCTTGAAAGAAATCAGTGCTTTTGCTGCTGGAACTGTGGTGCAAGCTGAGATTATTCCCACAGCTAGGGCTGAAATATGAGAGAGCCATGGGTAACAGCTGTCAGTGCTGAGAAGCAAGCAATGCTGAGACAACTGGAAATGCACAAGTTGTTGCTGGAACTTAGTCGTGAGTGAGGCATGACTTTTGCAGCCAGGGATGGTGTTCAATCTAGGTGCAGGCTACTGCCACCAGGGCTGGGGAATTAGCCCTTCCTAGACTGGAGTGTTAGGGCGATGTATGCTTCCCACTCACCAGCCAAGGTTGTGGCCACAGAGACCAGCCTCTCCATCTCCAGTTGCAGAATATCACTGCAGTTGCTACTGCCCCTCAACTGAGCATTCTTCCTGGGGTAGAAGGATCACCCTGCCCCTGTCCACCACAACTAGTGCCTACTGTCACCACTGAGAGGTCTGAGCACAAGCCTGCCCAGCTTTGTTTTCCCCCATCACAACACACAGACCATAGCTCAAGGTCCTGGGGGATTGTCAAACCCAATCCACCACATTGGACAACTAAGCACTTCTTCAGGCAGCTTGAGATTGGGACTACACTCCCAGCTCCTACCAACTCAGGTGTCACCCACTTATAGGTGTCACCTGCAGGCCTGAAAACTAGCCCACCACAGTCATTGCCAATATCAATGTATACTGCTCAGAACCCAAAAAAATCATCTTGCCACTGCAACTGTGATAATTCATATCACACCATCTGCCCAGGGGCCCAAGAACTTGCTTATCCACCTCGTCTACCACTGCTACTACAGGCGTCTGACATCTGAGAAAACTATGTGGAGGCCCAGGAATCAGCCTGAGAGTAACAGCCGACAGCGGTATTAGTGTACATCACCCTAGGACGTGAAGATCGACGGCTTCAGCACACCACCGACACTTCTGGGGCCTGAGGACTGACCCACCTGACACCTCAGTCTCTAACATAACTTCACCACAGACTCCTCTAATAACTTCACCATAACTCATTAAGGAAATTTCAGATACCACTAATGCTGTTTATAAACCCCTACCACCAAAAAAAAAAAAAAAAAAAAAAAAAACATAGACACTTCTGCTTCACTGCTGTGTGAACCTAGAACCAAAGCCAAAATGTCCAACTCAACAAAAACTGTAGATATATCTTTAGGAAAAATCCCTTTTTCTACAAAGATAAATAGAAAAATAGGAAGACTTCACAGGTATCAAAATAAGGACACAGGCAACATGAAAAAGCTAGAAAAAATGAAACCTCCAAATGAAGATAATAATTATCTGCAGTAGATTTTATCAAAAAGAAGTCTTTAAAATCTTTGATAAAGAACTAAAAATATTAATTTTATAGAAGCTCAGTGTAATACAAGAGAATTCTGAAAAACAACACAAGAAAATCAGAAAAACAATTCAGGATATAAATGAGAAATTTACAGAGATAGATACTTTAAAAGAGCTGCATAAAAATAGAGCAGAATAATGCATATGCATTCATATATATATACACACATATATATGTACACACACACACACACACACACCTTTGAGACCTTCAACCATAGGCTAGCTCAAGCAGGAGAAAGAATCTTAGAACTGGAAGACAGGTCTTTTGAAATAATTTAGTCAGACAAAAATAAAGATAATATAATAAAAAGAGGAAGTGACATCTTTGTGACATTTGGGACAACATAAAGTGATCAAACATTAAAATAATCAGTATCTCTGAAGGCAAAGGAAGAAAGGATTTGAAAACCTATTTAACAAAATAATAGACAACTTCTCAACACTACCAGGGATTTAGACATTTAGATAAGAGAAACTTAGAGATTGCTAAGAAAATACAATGCAAAAAGATCTTTCCCATTATAGTTAGACTGTTTAAAGTCAAAGAAAAAGAATGGATTCTAAAATCGGCAAGACAAAAGTGTCTAGTTACCTAAGAAGGAAATCCGATCAGACTAACAGCAAGATGTCTCAGTAGCAACCTTACAGGCCAGAAGAGAATGGGATGATATAGTCAAAGTACAAATATATATATACACACACACACACATATATATACGCACACACACACACACACACACATATATATGTATATATATATATATGTATCTGTCAACCAAGAATACTATCTCCGGCTAAGTAACTCGTGATAAACTAAGGAGAAATCAAGTCTTTTACCTCCTAGACAACCAAATGCTGAGGGGATTCATTACAACTTGACAGGTCATACAAGCAATGCATAAAGGAGTCCTAAACTTGTAAACAAAAGGATAATATCCACCATGATGAAAATACATGAAAATATAAAACTCACTGGTAAAACAATCACATAAAGAAGGAAGCAAAAATACTCAAATGTCACCTGTAGAAATCCACCAAACCACAAAAACAAGCAATAAGAAAAGAATAAAGGAACTCAAATATATCAAACAATTGGAAAACAATTAACCATACGACAGGAACAAAACTTCACATACCAATGATAACCTTCAATGTAAATGGATTAAATTATCCACTTAAAAAGTATAGAATGACAAACTAGATTCATAAAAAGAACATAATCCAACTATATGCTACTAAAAAAAATCTCATTCTATTAATGAAGGCATACACAGACTGACAGGAAAGGACTGGAAAAAGATATTCTACACAAATGGATACCAAAAGTGAGGAGTAGCTACACTTGGATAAATCATATTTTAAGTCAAAAACAGTGTAAAGGGAGAAATAAGGCCATTACATAATGATTTAAAAAATCAATCCAGTGAGAGTATATAAAAACTTTAAAACATATACGAACTTAGCACTAGAGCATACAGATTCATTAAGCAAATTTTACTAGATCTAAAGAGAGCAATAGGCTACAATGTAAAAATAGTGGAGGACTTCAACACATCACTCTCAGAATTAGACAGATCACTTAGACAGAAAATCAACAAATAAACATTATGTTGAAACTCCACATTAGATAAAATAGACTGAACAGAAATCTACAAAATATTCTATCTAACAATTGCAGAATTTACACTCTTTTCATCAGCACATAAAGCACTCTATAGGAGGAATCATATGATAAGCCACAAGATAGTTTGAACACATTTTAAAATATCAAAATTATATTAAATTTCTTCTCAGATGAATAAAACTATAAATTAGTACCAAAAGGACCTCTGCAAAATATCAAATAGATGGAAATTAAACAATATGCCATTGAATGACCATTGGGTTAATGATAAAATTGGGGTGGAAGTAAAAAATGTTTGAAATAAATGAAAATGAAAACACAGCATCCTAAATCCTATGAGAATCTATATTAAAGAATTAGAAAATCAATAACAAAACTCATGTTCGCAGAATAAATAGTAAACATCAGAGTGCAACCAAATAAAATAAAGACTAAAAAATATGAAGAATCAAATAAATGAAAAGTTGGTTCTTCAAAAGGATAAGCAAAACTGATAAACCACAAACTAGAGTAATCAGGAAAAGAAGAGCTCCTGACCTCAGGTGATCTGCCCGCCTCAGCCTCCCAAAGTGATGGGACTACAGGCATGAGCCACCAAGCCCAGTGAGAGAAGATCTTAATAAACAAAATCAGAAATTAAAAAGGACACATTACAACTGACACCACAGAAATACAAAAAAATCATAAAAGACTATTATGAACAAATGTACACTGACAAACAAAACCCTAGAGGAAATGGATAAATTCCTGGAAACATGTAACTGCCAAACATTGAATTAGAAATAAACAGAAAACTGGAAGAGACCAATAATGACTAGCAAGATTGAGTCAGTAATAAAAAGTCTCTCAACAAAGAAAAGCTGAGGACCACATGATTCACAGCCATACCAAATGTACAAAGAAGAATAATATCACTTCTACTAAAACTATTTCAACAAATTGAAGACTAGGGAATTCTCCCCAAGTCTATGAGGCCAGCATCACCCAGATGCCAAAACCAGACAAGAATATGATTGAAAGCAAAACAAAGCAAAACAGAACAAAAATCTACAGACCAGTGTTCCTGATTAACACACTGGCAAAAATTATCAACAATATACTGCAAACCAATATGCTAGCAAATCTAATACTAGCAAAATCCACATCAAAATGATAATACACAACAGTCAAGTAGCAGCTTTAATAGGGATGCAAGAATGGTGCAACATATGCAAATAAATAACATGATACCTCACATCAACAGAATGAAGGACAAAAACCATGTGATTATTTCAATAGATGCAGAAAAAGTATTTGTTAAAATTCAGCATCCTTCATGATAAAGCCTCTCAACAAACTAGGTTTAGAAGTAACATACCTCAAAACAATAAAGGCCATGTATTACAAACCCACAGTTAACATCATACTGAATTGGGAAAATTTGAAAGTCTTTTCTGTAAGAACTGGAACAAGGCAAAATGCCCACTTTAGCCACTCCTATTCAGCATAGCAATGGAATTCCTAGCCAGAGCAATCATTCAAGAGAAAAGAATAAAAGCTACCCAAATTGCAAAAGAGGATACCAAAATTTCACTCCTTGCTGATGATATAATCTTATAGTTAGAAAAATCTAGAGACTTCACCAAAAATTTCTTAGATTTGCTAAATGAATCCAAAAAAGATGCAGAATACAAAATTAACCTACAATATCCACAGCATTTCTATGAACAAATAATAATTCAACCAAGAAAGAATTTGAAAAGACAATCCTATTTATAATACTTACCAGAAAAGTACCTAGGAATAAATTTAATCAAGAAATTGAAAGATCTCTGAAAGGAATACTACAGAATGCTAATGAAAGAAATTGAAGGTGATACAAATTGAAACCATCTCATCATCATGAATTGAAAAAATTAATATTGTTAAAATAACTATATTACCTAAAGCTTTCTGTAGATTCAATGCAATCCCTATCAAAATTCCAATGTCATTCTTCACAAATTAGAAAAAAAAAAACATTTTAAAGTTTGTATAGAACCAAAAAAGAGCCTGGATAGTCAAAGCAATCCTAAGCAAAAAGAACAAAGCTGGAGGCATTCAAATTACCTGACTTCAAAGTTTATTACAAGGCAATAGCAACCAAAACAACATGGTACTGTTACAAAAATAAACAGACTGATCAATGGAACAGATTACTTTCCAGGTAGCTGAAGGGACTTTAGTGTTGTAATCTAAGTCTTTGCTCACTGCAGCCATGTTTGTATTGGGGGCACCTCGTGCCCAGTAACACTGTGGCTCTTGTAGACTTGTGGAGGTGCCACCTTGGAGATCGTGGCTGAGATCCAGGAGAATACCCTGAATTACTAGGCAGAGACTCTTGCTCTATTCCCTTACTTTCCCCCATTCAAATAGAGCCTCTCTGTGCTGAGCTTCCTGGAGCTAAGGGAGGGGTGTCACAAACACCCCTGTGGCCACCAACACTGGGGCTGTGCTGATTCAGACCTGAATCCAGCACAGCACTGGTTCATACCCAAGGCCCATGTGGACCACTGTCTGGCTACCATTTATGCTTACTCAAGGTCCAAGGGCCTACAATCAGCAGGTGGCAAATCGAGCCAGGCTGTGTCCTTCTCTTCAGAGCGACCAGTTACCTCTGGCTCAGACAGGTCTAGAGATGCTATCTGGGAGCCAGAGTCAGGGGTTGGTAACCTTAGAAATCTAGGAAGCTATCTGGTACTCGATTCTACTGTAACTGAACTGGCACCAAAGCCACAAGACAAAGTATTTCCACTCTTCCTTCTCCTTTTCTCAACCAGAGGATTCCCTACCCATGGCCACCACTGCCCCAGACCCATGATGACTACTGCCTGGCTACTATCAATGTTCACTCAAGGCCTAAGGGCCCTTCAGTCAGCTTGTGGTAAATGCAGCCAGGCCTAGGTCTCTCCATTTAGGCATTAAGCTCCTTTCTGGCCCAAGGCAGATCCAGAAATGCCACTCAGAAGCCAAGACCTGGAATTTGGGACCCCAGGAACCTGCTTAGTTCTCTACCCAACTGTGGTGAAGCTGGCACTTAAGCTTCAAAATTGTATTAGTCAGGGTCCTCTAGAGGGGCAGAACTAATAGTATCGATGTATATATAAAGGGGAGTTTATTAAGGAGTGTTGACTCACACGATCACAAGGTGATATCCCACAATAGGCAGCCTGCAAGTTGAGGAGCAAGGAAGCCAGTTCGAGTTGCAAAACCTCAGAAGTGGGGAAACCAATAGTGCAGCCATCAGTCTGTGGCTGAAGACCCAAGAGCCCCTGGAAAATCCTGGTGTAAGTCCAAGAGTCAAAAACCTGAAGAACCTGGAGTCTGATGTTTGAGGGCAGGAAACATTCAGCACAGGAGAAAGACGAAGGCTGGAAGACTCAGCAAGTCTAATCCTTCCATATTCTTCTACCTGCTTTGTCTTAGCCACACTGGCAGCTGATTAGCTGGTGCTCACCCAGATTGAGGGTAGGTCTGCCTCTCCTAGTCCACTGAATCAAGTGTTAATCTCCTTTAGCAACACTCTCACAGACGCACCCAGGAACAATACTTTGCATCCTTCAATCCACTGAAGTTGACACTCAGTATTAACAATCCTGAAGATCAAGTTTCCTTTATTCTTCCTTCTCCTTTTCTCAAGCAGAAGTCTCTCCCCACAACCACCACATCTGGGAATGTGTTCGGTCACACCATAAAGCCAGCACATCTCTGAGTCTATCCCAGGGTTCATGGCAAGTACTCCCTGGGTACCACTGCTGATTATTCAGGGCCCAAGGGCTCCTTAGTCAGTAGATGATGAGTCTTGCCAGGAATAGGTCTTTCCCTTCAAGGTAGCATGTTCCCTTCTGGTCCAGGGTGTGTCCCTGGGACTCTGCCTGGTGCCTTATTCTACTATTGCTTAGCTGGTATCTAAGTTGAAAGACAAAGTCTTCTTTACTCTCCCCTCTACTCTCCTCAAGCAGAAGGAGTCTCTCCTGGAGCTGCAAGCTGCACTGTCTGGAGTTGGGAGAGAGGTGACACAATCACTCCTGTGTTCACCTCAACTGTTGTCTCACTGTGTTGCATGTACCCACATCCACTGGCTTTGAGCCCTGCATAGCACTAAAAATTGCAGTCCTCATAGGCTAGACTGTCTTTCACATTTATTTTGGACCCTAGATCAATTTAGCCCATGGTAGTGTGGCTTGCCAGAACTCAGGTTAGGACCACTGGGATGGGTGATTCCCCTCTGGTTAGAGCTGGTTTAAATGTTCCCTTCATGGGTGCCATCTGATTTCTGCCCCATTGTTGCTTTCCACTATGACAGGGTAGTACTGAGTTCCAATGCAAAGTCCCATGATCACTTCACTCTCTCTCTCTCAAACAGAGATTATCACTCTCTACTATGTGGCCACTTCTGGGAAATGAAGTAGGGGTGGTATAAACTCTTCAAGACTGTCTTTCTTGCCCTCTTCAGTGCCTTTTTCCCTTAATATGATGTTAAAACCAGGTACTGTGATCACTCACCTACCTAATTTGTTTGTTACTATGAAGGTGATTTTTTTTATGTGAATAGTTCTTCAGTTTGGTGTTCTTGAGTGGGGAATGATTGCTGGAGGCTTCTATTTGGTCATCTTGCTCCACCTACAAGTATGAAATACAAATTTCTTACTATGCCAATCAAATTCTACATAATCTCTCTAACCTAATTTCCCAAACCTCTTTTTCTGTATAGCCCACTTACACTTGTCTTCATTCTTTTCAGCATACAGAGCAACCATATTCCCATCTAAAGCCTTTTGTACTAGCCAGTCTCTACATTTAGAATGCTATACCCTAAGATCCTCAAAGGAATTACTTCAACCCATCATTTTACTGTAAACTCAATAGATCTTCCCTTAAGCCTGCAGCCCAAGCAGCAACCCTAATCATTGCTCATCAATTTCAGTTGTATTACCATAATACTTTTACATAGCAATTAGAATAATTTAAGTTTGTCTTATAAATTTACTGGTCAGTTAATTCATTCATTCATTTCTTATTTGTTTTCCCAAATATAATATATGTTCAACTTGTTTGAAGGACACTGTGTTTTTTACCACTGAGCCTAGAACATTGCCAGACACACAGTTTTTATTAATTTGTAATTTTAAAAATCCACTCAAATAATGTGCAAAGAAAAGTTTCCAATGATTCAAAAGTACAAGATATCATAAAGTTGACTAAAATGAAGCTAGTTAAGAGATACTCAAATTTTACACAAAAGCACTGAAAACAGAAGAATGTCTCAGCATTAGGTATGATAAAGCCTGAAAAGAGAGAACATCTTAGAAACTAAGATAGTAGTATAAGTTCTTCAAAACAAGATTATTTAAAAATCATAGGATTAAAAAATGACTTTGGAAAAACTAAATAATTTCCCAATAATATTTCTCCAAATAAGTTCTCTTTATGATCTTATTTTGTAAGCCAAATATTATGTAAAATATGTCCTATTACTATAAACTTTTTCACAGTAATTATGCCCAAAATTAAATATGCAAACAGAATCTATGGTATTAAGCATATTTGATTGTATATGAGAAATAAAAATAAAATTCTAAGTCTCCAACTGACTGAACAGACCACCTCATGGCTCGGGGAACCCCAGGGAAACCTTGGAAGCTGAATTCACAGTCAGGCTGTGTTGGGAGATTGCCATGAGGTCTTCCTCCATAAGGGCTAAAAAGAACCCAGTGCTTTCAAAAAACTGCTAGCTCATCTTCCCAGGTGCAGAACAAAGACAAGATTAGATTAATCATTATCTTAACCCATCTCAAGACTTCTCCTTTCTCTCTTCCCTTTTTCTTCAAATGTTCACCCTATGTAAAACATAGATTTACTAGGCATTAACTAAAGTCTCACTAGCATGCAATCATTTGTCTCGCTGCTGTCCCCACTTTTCAAAAGAAAAATATGTAAATACTAAACATCCTGAGAACCTCTTTGGGAAGAACAGCTACAGATGCTTCTGTGACTAACATTTTTCTTAGGTGTTCCTTCAGGCTGGCTCAATAATCTTTGATGATTTGGAAGTTATACTTTAATCACTCATTGTGGTTGACATTTATATATATATTAATAAATATAAGATACATTTATAATTATAATCTATATTTTATTATATGTAAAACAATATGTCATTATTAATATTCCAACATCTAATGTAAGTACCAATGCAATCTCAATATTGCTAATTACTATGGTGTTACATTCCTCATTTATTTAGACCCTTTTTAGTATCAAATATATAAAAATAGTGAAAACCACCTGTGCACAATGTATATTTTAAATTTGTTTTAAATTAAACTGACCTTAAAGGCTTTTTTAGGTTAAATTAGATAGATAAGTATGCCAGGACCTATGCTAAACACTTAGCATGTACTCAGTCAGTGTTTTCTCCGCACTTGAGTAAATATACCTAAGTTATGGGTGAAGGAGAAGAAACAGATTGAACTTATTACAGAAATACTGTTAAAATTAGGACTCATCCAATACTTCAATGCTTAGTTTTATGTCACATAATATAGCTTCTGGATATTTTCCTCAAATAGACAAACTCCCTTTACACTCACTTCTACTATGGTCTTTACAGAAGACAGCACATAGGGCTTGTAAAAGGTACATACACTGATTTTACTACAAGTTGTTGAAAATTGTTGCACTTTGGAGAAAATGCTTTAAATTGTCTTAATTGTGCTTTATAAAATAAACGTAATAACCATCATCATGATATTTCAGTTATTTGATAAGGTTGTTATGAAGCTCATGAAATCATAGACTTCATATGTAAATGATTGTGTCAATAATAATATTGCTGTTATTGATTAATATTAACAAATAGTGTAATAGAAGAGAATGGAGGCTTTCCTTGTGTCTTGTTTCAAGTCTAATTTAAGATAATCTATAATCACTTTGTTTCCATAAGACTTAGTTTTTCCTTAATTTAGCTAAGTTTGGTCTACCCTAATGCTGATAATGAAGGGTTTATTTTCCATCTGAAACATCTATTTATCTGGATTTTGAATGATATTATAGACACAACATGTTAATACTAGCTTAGATCAAGTATACTATGAAACAATAATTTTAAAAAAATTATTTGAAGTGACTGAATAATTATTACAACAGTTTATTCTATGACTGCTGAAGATATGGTATTGCCTGACTGGTAAATGTGGTTGAAAAAATTAATTGCTTCCAGGCTAGTTGTCAGTTTCAATAGTAACAAGAGCATATATTTAGAAATAAAAGTTTTAATTTTTATGATGACATTTTTCACAGTTTATTTTCTAGAGTGGTTCTTTAAGTATTAATGTATCCATCAAGCAACTACAACTGGAATAAACATTTATGTACTAGCTCCTTGCTTGATTGGCATTCCCAAGGCATCCTTGTGTCCTAAAACATATTTCTTTTTAGATTAATTGAGACCAGTAATCGTTATTAATCAGTTTATCTGATGGATGACTTATGTGGTTTGTCATAATTAAATAGCTATTGTTAGCTAATATGACAGGCCAAACAAAAAATAGTGGATTAAATTAATATATAACTGATATATATTTATTTATTTGGCTAAAATTTCATATATTGCAGCTTATTTAGATACCAGATATTGGATAATTGATTATGAGTGTCTTGGTAATTATTCTTTAAGTTGGGATTAGTTGGATCTAGAACAGTATTGAAAGTGAAACACAAGTTGATTTTACTGACATAAATATATGCAGAGTTAAAGAGAATTTGATAACTCGAAAAATAACATAACAAACTTTACTTTGAATAGATCTATAGTTCATTTTAGAAACTTAACCATACAAAGTAATCATACTTTCTTGTGAACTTTGCATAAAAATAGCTTATTCTAAAAATCCTAAACACAACACTTTTTTCCCACAAGCATACATTAATTGGCCATTGGATGATGCTATTAAAATAAAATAAGTCATATGTTCTTTACGTGCAGAGAAGACCTAGATCACTATCTAATTTCACAGATGAGGAAATAAAGGCATTGCAGTCATATGGTTTAGCCAAATTCACACTTTATTAAAAAAATGAACTCCTGCATGATAACCAAACAATCACTTTAAAGTTTGCTTATAGAAAATAATGTTCAAGTAGAAAAAAAGACAGTAAAACAAAATAAAATTGCAATGAAATATCACTTCCAAATCAGACTATTTTTATGTTTGTGTGTGCACGCACGTATGCACATATGTGTATCTTTCTCTTCATTGTTTCATCCTCTTATAAGATGAGAAATCTTTCATAAGGCTTACCAATAATGTTTGAGCTTTGTTCAAATTTCAGAGCTCTTAAGTGTTAATATTCATCTTGTATGTGTCAGCAATGCTCAGAGAAAAGAGAATGCATCTTTGACATTGAAAATTGACCACTTGTTTTGAAAAATTCACCTCCATGACTTGATTTAAACATATTTCTTGCCTCCACTTTGAAGCAAAATTTGTGAGTATAACATGTGTGTGTGTGTGTGTGTGTGTGTGTGTGTGTGTGTCTGTGTATCTGTGTTTCTCTATGTGCTACCTAACATTATAGAAGCTGAGGTGATAGAAAAGTTAAAGTCAGATTGAACTCTGACTCATTGTTTCCAAAGCTAAATAAAACAAAACAATATCCCCAAAAAATTATCTATAATCTTCTGGGATTACTAATTGCTGCTTAGTTTTGAAGCTTTACTTGAAAATATGACTTTCAACATGGAAAAGTAGGAGGTACATGTTGTTAGAAGTAAGATTTGGTATAAATTGAGACAAGACATGGCAAGGGGAGGAGGTAAAAAAACCTTGAGGCAATGATAGCTGGTGGGACAGGCAAATAGAAAACATTCATGTACTGAGAGCTAGAAAAGGTCTGGATGGCAGGTTAAGCATAATCACCAGATGGGCAAAATGAAATAAGCATAAAGATATGTCTAGATTTGATATATTTAAAGGAAAGTTCACAGGTAAATAACAGGGTCTGGCAGGTTGATGAATTATAACCATGCACTTGTGATTATTTGCCATTGGAGGGAATCTAAGCAGTCATTTAGATCGGATGAGAGAGTAGAATCCTAGTCAAGGGAGATGAATTCAGCAACAGGTCATGAATCTCCTGCCACATAAAGGGAGGGTTTAGCAATTGAAACTTGTGTCCAGAGATATAAAGAAATATGGAGAAAACATCTATGAAAAGGGTGATAGGTGACACCCTTGAGGCATGTGGCAAAAAAAGAGCCCAGTTTCAGAATCACGTTCCAACCAGCCCAACAGGCAGGACTATTTGAACCTCTTCATTCATTTAAGTTTTGTCAAGCATTTAGTTAATGTTAAACATTTAATAATAATAAGTAACAAAGAATAAGTAGAAAATCTTAAAATACATCTGCATATTCACCTTTGGAACTAAATAATAGATCAAAGTTAGAAAGAAATCTGTAACCTACCAGAGATGGAGAGTGGGGCAAGAGGTAAAGAGTGATTGGAAATGGTTGACTAAATGGCGCTCTAAATTGAATGTTTGTGTACTCCCCACACCAAATTCATATGCTGAAACCTAATTCTTAATGTGATAGTCTTTGGAGGTGGGGTCTTTGGGAGGTGATTAGGTAATGAGGATAGAGCCTCCGATGAGATCCCGCACCCCTTCCTTCAAGTGAAGTTACAGTGAGAAGAGCTGTTCATGAGTAACTCTGCCTTACCAGACATTGTATCTGCTGACACATTTATCTTAGACTTCTTAGCCCCCAGAACTGTGAAAAATAAGTTTTAGTTGTTCATAACCAGTCTCTAGACAAGTTGTTCATCACTCAGACCATGGTATTTTGTTATAGCAGCCTGAACAGATGAAGACAAATAGTAAACATTTTTTAAGTAAACTGGAAATAATTGTTATGATGATGCTGGTCCATGAGATTATTATAAAATGTGAAATTGTAGGTCATCTGTTATGAGAGATAGCATTATTCGTTGAAATACAAAGTAATGGCTGGTAGGTCAGATATTCAGTACAAATGGAACTAGCAAAGAGAGAAAATCCAAATGAATATTGACTAGTGTGCATAATAAGAATGAAGGAGCTCAATGTATATTTGAAGTAATGGATCCTGAATAAATTCTGAATCTGTGGATTCAAGGTCGAAACCTCCTATCTCCTTATATCCTGGCTACTGTATAAAACTGGTTCCTGCTAATTTTTCCCATGCTCACTCAGCCTCAGCGAAGGGGAAGAAGTGGTTAAGCATATAGATTTAGTTAGATAACAACTCAAACTTTCTTTAGAAAAAGGATTTTAAAAGTCTCCCACAGCTGTCTTGAACCTGAGGGATAAGAATGTATGATACAACTTTAACACATTCTAAAGCTTGTCTGGGTGAGAAATTCACTTGTACTTTGGTGAAAAAAACAAATAGGATCAAACTCATACAACAAAGATAACCTAAAGTGAGATACACTAGAGTCTATGATCTCCATGCTCAATTATATTTAATCCCAGGAGTTCCTGTAACTATAAGATAGCAGGAAGGAAAACTGCCAAAGATGTCTGTTGAGAGAAAAACAGATGAGTCATCTTGTGAACCTTTCTGAACACATAACTTTGTAGGAGCTGTGAGGATGAATAAGATACTGGGAGGAAGATAGAGTGGATGGCAAAAAGTACTGGGAGCATACTAGCCATGTGGAAATGGGGAAACAGTACTTTTTCAGGTGTTTCTAAGAACTCGTTTTTGAAGCAAGAGGACTCAAGATGGAGCTGTATGCCATAGGAGGGCAAATCAGGCAAGAGTTACTGTGCTATTATTTCAAATAATTACTTTACTCCCTTACTGAATGACTAAATATTACTTGCTGTTAGATATCGTCTCTAACTTTCAGTAACTGGTAATACAGGAGGGCATATTGACATATACGTTTAATTAGAATATATTTTGATAATTGTTAATGGATACAAATAGATGCATGCAGCGAAACAGAGCTTGTAGAAAGAATGTATTGATTGGCTTTTTTCAGGGGATGAGAACTGGAAAAAGACTTTACAATGGAAAGAGAAAGTATAGCCACGTGATATGTGCATAGACATATAAAAATCACCATATCTGAAACTGAACCCCTTTTACCTCTAAATATTCTTTGTTTTCACATTCCTTATGGGTGTTTTCGGAGCTACTCATCCAACAAAATTTCTAAACCGTAAGTCTGGGCATTATCCTGAAGTCATCCCTTTCCTTAATCCCAACTATTCATGCAGTTGGTCACCATCTCCTTGTAATTTCTCCATCTTATTTTTCAGATATTCTCTATTTCTCTATCCAATTGTTACTATCTCACTTCAAGTACCTCTTTAATGTAGTCTGCTGATGGCCACCTAATTGGGCATCCTTCCTCCAGGCTTTCCTTTTTCATACCCATTTCTCCACCTAACCACTGAGGTGATATCTCTAAGATCAACTATATATATAAATAATCTGCTTAAAAACATTTGCAGGTTACTCAATACTCAATCACTGTCCATTCTCTCCTCACCTTGCCATCTTCCTCATTTAAATTATTTGAGATGCAATGTTAAATTCCTTATGATTTTCTGAATACATCAGATTAGTTGACTTGTAATTGCCTTTGCAGTTGTGACTCTTTTAGCCTGAGAGGCCTCAAGTCTATTCTCATCCGTCTTCTGATGACCTTTTACATAACCTAGTTGTGTTTTGTACACCAAAAATACATGTTTGACTTCATACGCAAAATTTGGTGCTGCCCCATTTACGATACATTTATTTCCTAAAATCCAACATAAATTATTGCATTATTTATCGTCAGATTGCTAATTACCCTTAATGTAATTTTGCTCAAAATTACCAAATAGTCAATATAAAGTGAATGATTCTACAATAAAGCATTGTGAACACCATCTTTTCATCTTTGTTGATCTAATTTTACCAATTCACTTAGTCTCTTTATTTAAAAAGATATTTAAAAATCTGCATGTTTTCTTAAGAAGTTATCAGAGGTACAAAAATATTGAAGTCCTAGAATATATGTGTGTATGTATGTGTATTAAATAAATCATTTGATAAACTTTAAAGTGAATGAAAATAGATCTGCCAGACCGGAGAATCTATGGTGTTGCTCCAGCCCTGGCACTTACCAAATGACAAGGGAATTTGCTTAAGTCACCTCATTGTTCTTGCAATCATTTTCATTATCTATAAGGTGTTGAACAACGTGAACATTAAACACGCTTTTTGTCTCTAAGTTTATATGATTCCCATAAGGCTTTGTAAGACTTTACAAGGATGAAACCCAAATAAGACATTATTATGAAGTCTGTCCTGGTTAACTACTACTGTAAAAACAACAACAACAAAACTAGTAGTGGTGTAAAATAATCATTTTATTTTACTAATAGGTTTATGGGTCCACAATTCAAGCAGGGCTCTGTTGATAGCTTGACCACTAGTTCATGTGGCATCAGTTGGGGTGGCTGGGCTGGATTAGCCATTTCCAAGATGACTTATTTGGTCACATATCTGGCACCTCAAAGATCTTTGGTCTCTCTCTCTCTCTTTCTCTCTCTCTTTCTCTCTCTCTCTCTCTCTGTGTGTGTGTGTGTGTGTGTGTGTGTCTTTCTGTGAGATTTCATTCTCCAAGGCCTTTCCACATGACTTGGCTTCTGAGACACAAAGGTTTCAGCCCTCTTACACAGTTGCTGGCTTTCCCCCAAACAATTGTTCCAAGAGGTCCATATAAAAGGCTTTATTACAACCTAGTCTCAAAAGTATCAGAATATCATGTTTTCCAATTATACTGCCCAAGGAAATCACTAAGGCCAGCTCAGAATTAAACTGCTTCTCTCATAGGGAGAAATAGCAAGCAATTTATGTTTGTCATTAATCTACTGACAAAGTAGAATTCCAATGGTGACATTTTTCTTACTGTGTTGTCTTTTTCTATCATTCTAACTTTCAGGAGTCTGGAATTTCTGATTATAAAATCATTTATTTCACCCTCAAGAGTTCTATTCAAAACTTAAATTAAAATTAGTTTTAAAATATCTACAAAATAGCATGAGATAGACATGTTCCACAACAATATGAGGTGGGTAATGCATATGGAATGTTGTAGATTATATTTATTATCCTTTTTGATGCCTTCTATAATTTGTACAAATATATTCATATCCACAGTGAGCTACCGATGCCCTCAATATCAATTAACATTGACTTATTTCTTTGTGCAGATTTGTTGAAACTGACAATGTTTCACAGTCATACTTCACTGCATCTCATCAGATTAGAAGCATTGTAAATGACTTTGTTTGCAAAGATATAAGAGGAATAAGAAAAGCATGCCAAGTATCAAAAAGAGTACTTTTTGTAATGGTAATATTTCTTTTATTCACTGTTTAACCTTCAAAGATAAAGATGAATTTGTTAATAAACTTCATTTTTCATGATCCTCTTTGTTGATGCCATATCACAATGCAATATATATATAGGTAATATTTTTTACTTCTTTGGGCTTATTCAGATGCATTCTAAGCGACTGGCATTCCATTAGTAACTGCAGAAATTAATGGCTATCCTGACACCATACTAGGGTTACAGTGATGCAAAACTTGGCCCTCTAATTTACATTGTGATTATTCATTGCCTATATTTGAATACAGAGAAAAAAATAAGAGAGGAAGGTATCTCCGGGTATGGTTGATCTATTCATTCTCTTGTCACAGTTTACAGAATTGATTCTGCCAACTAAAGATTTAAAAGGATACAAATATATGAGCAAAATTAAACTAAAAATGGAAACACCCTGGGAACTTTAGATTAAAAATATTTTGTTACAATCAATTATATGTATATGTTTCACTTGGCACTTCTATTACTACATCAAAATGGTGTTGAATTTATAGAATTCATATTGTTGTAAGGGACATTGATAGGCTGGAAGAGATCAATCAATAAGTTATTTCTAGCATCATCATGTTATTATCCATGTAGAGAGTTGGTGGTTGAGAATATAGTCTGTTATTCTGACAAACATTTCTACAGAGCTTTGAAAATCGTAATGCCTAAAAAAATAGTAATCACTTGTGTACCACTAGGTTGTTTGCCTTAAGTCACTGGCAGGTATAGTGTACTCTAAAGAGAAATGCAATTAAAGTGAAAGTAGTGAAATCCAGAATGAGTTAATAGGCCAGGCTTAAGTATCCTCATTTACAAAATCAGAATGAAAACTATTTCCTAAATTATTTGTGTGAAGAATGTGATGTTAACAAAACATACCAAGCTCTCCTCCAATGTATGGCATGCAGTAAGCACCCAATAAATTCCTGTCTGATTATTAAATGGAATATAAACAGATAATATACCATAAAATATTTTATTATAGTAAAAGAACATAATTCAAACCTGAAAGTCATTTGAAAACACTCTTTCAGAGGAAGATTTCAAGAGCCTTGTAAAGACTGAATTCAGAAATGACCTTAAGATTTGTGATTTTTGCAAACTGCAGAATTTCAGAACTAGAAGAAATCTACTGGTCATTAATTCCATACGTTCACTTTTTGTTGAATAAATGCAACACATGATATGTTTCAACAATTTAAGTATTTTATATTTCATGAATAAACACACATACATACACATATACGTGTGTGCATGTTTATATAAAATGTACATATACATATAAGTATGTACATATGTATATGAATACATAGAAAGAGAAACTAGCATCATGTGAATATATTTTTTAAATTTTGCCAAAAAACACAATAATTGCAAACAAACCCTACCATCTGTGTATGGAGGTTATTTCACAACAAAAATTAGGATAAGTATCAATACCTGTGGTAGTTATGAAAATATTACCATGTGGCTCTCATTTTCTTGAGTACACTATGGGCTGGTAAAATCGTCAAAAGGGCCACAGACCATAAGCAGTCATTTTGGGGTTTGAAGCTAAATTCATTGTGCAAATCTTCAGGGTTAATTAGCAAAAGAAACAGGATTAGAATCTCATTGTTTCTCCAGCCCTGTATAGTTTTTTTAATATAATTTTTCATTCTTAAAATGAACATGAAGCATTATCAGTACAACTTGGATTTAGTACACGTTCCATAAGGAACATATTTAAACTATATACACTAGGCTATGATCAGTGGGAGAGAAGAAAACCAAATATTAAGTTGATATATTAATCCACTGGATATTTGATTTGTCTGCTCAGGCTGCTATAACAAAATACCACAGACCCAGCAGTTTAAACAACAGACATAATTTCATCATAGTTCTGGAGGTCAGTGTAAATTCAAAATCAAGATGTCAACAGCGTTGGTGCCTTGTGAGGGCTCTCCTTTTGGGTTGCAGACAGCCACCTTCTTTGGGTCCTTTCTTGAAGCATGTGTGTTGAGATGGGGAGAGAGGAAGAGAAAGAGCAAGCACAAGTGAGCTAGGATGTCCCTTTTTGTAAGTATATCAATTTTATCAGATTAGGATCCTAACTTTATTATCTCATTTAGTCTTAATCATCTTCTAAATGACCTATTTTTAAACATAGTCATATCTGGGGTTGGGACTTCAACACATGGGTTATGCAAGGATGAAATTCAATCCACAGCAACACACATGAAACTACCAATAGTGCAAATATAAACAAAGATTTGTATTGCTGGATTTTGTTTTGGGAAATATTTGAGTCATATTTTCAAATGTACTATCTCTACTTCATTACCTCGATATTTCCATCCCTGCTGCTTGATGTAGCAGTGGGTGGCCTACACAAATTAAAACCAAATTGAAATGGTTTGTTTGTGTTTTGCCAGTGTTTTTGTCAAGGACTGTGTTGGAATTTAGAAACAATTTAAAGACATCATACTTTAAAATTCTCAACAAATAGAAGAGCAGTTAGTGAAAGGAAGAAAGTTTAGAATTGAGTAAAGGGAGAGTATCTGTTTATAAATAGAATGTGAGCTTTAACAGAGCTCCTGTGTTTTGTCTTCCTGCGGTCATTGTTTTCCTTCAGGATGTTCTGTCTTTGTGCTCCTCACGCTTTATCTTTGCTCTGCTACCTTCTTGTTTCTAAATTCTACTTAAAAAATACTACTTAAATTTGAATTAAGCATCTTACAAAAAGAAAGTCCTGTATTCTAGGATTTTCTTCTTCAACTCCATCTCAGAAGCCTTATTGAAATTACCTAGTGTTTGGGTTATGTCTCTTTCAGGTATTTGTTTGTATTTCACATATAAATAAATTATATATGGGCATAAATATCCGTATGGTATACAAAAATATTAACACATTTATATATGTTAGTTATATTAAATGTAAAATAATTTATATTTTGCTTCAAGCTATCACAAACCTCACACTCAGATGCAGTTAGTTCTTTAACACACAGTAAAACAACTGCAGGATCAAGGGTTTATGATATTTTACTATCCTTATGTCACAGTTTGAAGCTACCAATTTTGAAGTACAATTTAGTCTGTATAGTAGATATCTGACAACTACCAATTATGATCACACAACACATGCCTGCTCCCAGCTTTGGGGGCTCACACATGTAAGAATGAATGCCTAGGCAACGAGACCATTTTGCCCCTCTCAAAACACAGTCCATTTTAGTCTTTTAAAAAGTTACCTCCAATATGACATAATAGTTTCAATCATGTAGCACAAATGCTACCTTTGATAGACACTCCATCACTTACTTCCCACTTTCCACTAATCTGTGATCATTTTGTAAAGGTCTAAATTAGAAAAGGTTATTAGTTTTGATGAAAACTGAAATAATAGCCTTAATTTCTTCTCAATCAAACCTTATAAAAATTCACATTATTTTTTAATTCAAACTATCAAAAATAGATTACTAAATGTTATATATGCATGCACAAATATATCCAGAAATTCATAAAAATATAATTTTCTCTGAATTCAGTTAGGAAGACCAAAAGCACTTTTACGCCACAAATAAGCCCACACTTGCAATTTGATCACAAGTGGTTGGATCCCAGTAAAAATCAGTTATTTAAACGGCCTTTGACTATTGCAAAAACTCACAGATAATCTCTTGAAAGCGTGGAATTAAAAGTAAATATGTCAAAATATAAGGATAATGATTATTTTTAAGTGAGCACTTTTATGTGACATTCATCTATATGCAAATCAACTCTTAGAACTTTATTCTAATTTTGAACCAAAACTAAAAATAACATTTTAAAGGTACGGTTACTACTAAACTCAATAATGAATACTCTAACTTAGTAAACTTGAAATCCTCATGAAATTTCTATCACTTATTGCAAAATATTTAATCCTGTAGTCATCTAAAAAATTGACTTTGGTGTTATTTATGTTGATATATTTTGCTCTGTGAAAGGTAAGTTTTCCAAACCCTCAAGCTTTTGTCCCAGTTTATGCTGAGACACAGTTACAGGCACCACTATTCTCTAACCTTGTTATGCCACTTGCCCACGAGCACTTCCTGGAAGAATTGGTATGGAGCTGCGACAGATAAATCATTTGGTATGATTGATTAGAATGTTTGTAATATGGACAGGTAGATGCCGTGGAAAACATCCTGTAACTTAGAAACATATCCATACCTTAAATCATATCTGGATTAATATTTAACCAGTGTGTATTTTTCAGTGTATCTTTTATTATTATTATTATTATTATTATTGTTATTTTTTAATTTAATGTGGCTCTCATTTTCAGGGAAAATAGGAAATGCATAATGCTCAGTAATCAGAAAAGCATGTTTTAAAAATGTATTTAATTAAATAAGAAGCTAATTATTTTCTTATATGTTCTTTGCACTGTAGTTGAGGAACACAGAAAAAAACATGCTGAGCACATGGCTGTTAAATTCTAGGGCTTTTCTCAAAATCTAAAACCAGAAAGTTATCTCATAAATGGAAATTTATTGTACTAGAGACATGTTTAATATTGTTTAATTATTATAGATATCATAACAATCTTCCTGTTCACCTGTATTGTTAAGGATAAAGAAGTAAGTTAACAAGTTTATATTTTTACTTATTATACCTTCAGTGCTCTTAAAAAATTTGCAGTCAGAGCGGTCCCAGTGACTCATGCCTGTAATGAGTCACTTGGGAGGCCAAGGCAGGTGGATCACAAGGTCAGGAGTTCGCGGCCAGCATGTCCAACATAGTGAAACCCCGTCTTCACTAAAAATACAAAACTTAGCCCAGCATGGTGGCGGGTGCCTGTAGTCCCAGCTACTCGGGAGGCTGAGGCAGGAGAACTGCTTGAACCTGGGAAGCGGAGGTTGTGGTGAGCCAAGATCATGCCACTGCACTCCAGCCTGGGCAGCAGAGTGAGACTCCATCTCAAAAATAAATTAATAAAAAAAAATTGAAGTCAATAAAGAAATAAATCATGTAATCACCCTCCTTACAATACATGAGAATTTATTTTCAAATCACTAAGTATAGAAGAATGGTGTCTGAGAAATGGCATAGGAAGCAGCTCCTCTAAACTTTCACTTTTCTACAGAAATATTTTTTAAAAACTTAAAAACTTTCAGGACCAACTTTGTCATAACTCTGAAAAGCAGTCAAAGGTTTACATCAAGCAAATTAATGTTGAATTAAGAAAACTTAAAACTGCTTTGTAAAATTTAGTGGGTTTTGTTTTGTTTGAGACGGAGTCTCACTCTGTTGCCCAGGCTGGAGTGCGGTGGCACGATCTTGGCTCACTGCAACCTTCGCCTCCCAGGTTCACGCCATTCTCCTGCCTCAGCCTCCTGCGTAGCTGGGACTACAGGCGCCCGCCACCACACCCAGCTTTTTTTTTTTTTTGTATTTTTAGTAGAGACGAGGTTTCACTGTGTTAGCCAGGATGGTCTGGATCTCCTGACGTCATGATCCACCCGTCTCAGCCTCCCAAAGTGCTGGGATTACAGGAGTGAGGTACCATGCCCCACCCAAAATTTACTGGTTTTTTAATTTGCCTTTACTCCAATCCTGGAATGGCTTAGCAATGATTTTGAAGACAATGGTCTGAATTCCCAGTGTGGGAATTTAGGTCTCTAGTTCTGGAGGGAGCAAAGCCCACCTCATTCATAAATTACTGTGTTTATCTGTTCTAACTTATTGAGGCAACACCTGAAGAACAGATGCAAGGCTTTCCTCTCTGTTTTACTTAAATTGGAATTCACTCAAGACAGAAAATGTCAGACACTGCTTTAAATTATCTTAAGGAAATAAAAAAAGCCCTGCACCTAATGGGTCAAAAGGTTATTGTTGAGCTATAAAATGGACCATTTAAATTCTTAGAGAAAAATCTGGACAGACAATTTCTTTGCGAAATTATGGAGTTCAAAATCATCCCTGTCTACTGGGGAATTTAGAAAACCCTGTGCGTGCCAAGGGAAGGACACATGCTTAGCAAATGACTGAGAAGAACCTAAGCTTTCACCTGTGGCTGACCTAGAACTTCAGAGTGAAGAAACCCGCCAATAACATTTCCAAGAACCCATTGAGGACAAGATTTGCGGACTTACTGTATCTGATAAGGAATGAGTATCCAGAATATATATAAAAGAACTCTTACAACTCAACAGCAAAAAGACAACTAATCAATTTGAAAATGGGCAAAATACTTGAATTTTCCAAAGAAGATACACAAATGACAAACAAGTAGATGAAAAGATTTTCAACACCATTAGTCATTAGGGAAATGCATACCAAAATGGCAGTGAGATATCACTTCACATTCATGAGGATGTGATCATTATAAAAAATCAAAAATAATAAGTGTTGAGGATGATGTAGAGAAATTAGAGTCGTTTGTGAATGGTAGGAATGTAAAACCGTTCAGCTGCATTGAAAAAGACTTTGTGGTTCCTTCAAAAGTTAAACATAGAATTGAGATTTGGTTCCACAATTCCACTCCTAGGCATATACCAACAATAATTGAAAGATACTTCAAGTAAGTATACGTGCATTTTCACAGTCATAAGAGCCAAAGGTGGAAACAGCCCAAATGTGCATCAAGGGAAGAATTGATAAACAACGTGTGGCATACACATGCAATAGAATATTACTCAGCCATAAAAAGAGACTGAAGTTCTGATACATGCTACAATGTGGCTGAACATTGAAAACCTTATGCAACTTGAGAGAAGCCAGATACAAAAGTCGCATACTGCACAATCCACTTATATGTAATATTCATAATAGAAAAATCTATAGAGATAGAATACAACTTAATGGTTGCTAGTGGCTGGGGACAAGGAATTGGAAAGAATTACTTAATGGGTTAGGGATTTTACATTGAAGTGATGAAAATGTTTTAGAACTAGATAGAAGAAGTGTTTACACAACATTGTGAATATACAGCGACTAACTTGTTCACTCTAAATTATTGACTTTGTTATTTATATAAATTTCAACTCAATATAATATTTGAAAAAGTGTATAAGGGGAACTAAAGAAGTGTCAATGTTAGCACAATATTTTAGCTCAGGAGTGGCAAAACTACAGCTGTTATGCAAATTCTGGCCCATCATTTTTATACAACCTTTGAGCTAAGAATGGTTTTTATATTTTTAAATTGCAGAAAAAAATATAAGGAATACAAAATCTTATTTAAAATAATAGTCTGATTTCAATTTTATTAAACGCAAAGAAAAACCAATTCTAATGTCTGTTCTTTATATATTGAAAATGATTTAAAAATCTTCCCTTAAGATACAAATCTGTTACTGTCATCTTCTGAAGAAAATGATGTGTTGGTATGACCCAATTAAGGTAACATTGTGTAGTGTAAAGTATTGGAGAAAAGAACTGTAAGACCTGGGTTCAATTTATAGCATTGATATATATTAGAGATACAATATTTGGCCACATATTTTTTTCTTATAATTGAATCTTCCATTTTCTTATCTGTAAAAGGAAATAATAATAGCAATATTTCAACATTTTGGTGACACAAGTTAAGGAGAAGGTATGTAAAATTTGTATCATATACTGAACACACAATAAAATTATACTTTTTGAGTCATTAATGGGCCAGAATAAATTTTTTCTTCTGGATTTAAAACACTATTTCTTAAGGGCTTCTCAGATTAATTGCTATGATTCCATACTAATTTCTTTTTAAAAGAATACTCTATTTTTAAAGAACTTTTAGGTTCATAGGCAAATTGGGCAGAAAATACAGAGAATTCTCATATATTCTTTTGCTCCCTACACATTTATTTCTTTTCAAATCACATATGGAAAATATTTTTCATAATTTTAGCATAATTAATTTTATCTCCTTGATGGTATTGGGCTACATTCTTTCTCTAGCATCCTACATTTCAATCTGTGCCTTTCCACTTGTGATTAGAGAATGTGGGTGAGAATCTTGAGCATGCAGATAAGACATTTAGGACTCAATACTGTTTCCTGGCTCTGGAAATCATTGGCTATAATAATACATCAGCTCACTGATCACTTCTTAATCAACAATAAGGTAAACCAGTTATGTTGTAGTTCCTTTATGCTCAGATTTTCAAAGGTTAGGGTTAAGATAAAAGAAACTTTCATTTATTTTCTTTTGACTTGCCTTTGATTCTCTTGCTGGTAATATCTAAAGTTATGTAATTCCTGAAGTTCTAGTCCTTAGACCCTGTCTACCTAGGACTTTGGGAGGTGGCTAATACCTTTTCTTGGAATACTCCTGGATTTGTCTTTTGCCTGTTAGAATGCTGATATTGCATTGATCTTGTCATAATGACCTGTATGTCTCACTCTCTGTTCCTTCTATCATGCTTCCCTGTCCAGATGTGATACGTTCCTCCTCCTGGTCATCCCTACCCACCTGGGGTCATATCCACCATCGCCATCATTACAGGTTAGCCATCATCATCATCATCATCAAACCCTATAATGACTACTAAGGGGTATGAAAATGAATATTATAAGTATCTTTTGTACATTCTATAATTCTCAAAATTCTCTAAGTATATACTATTATTAGCATCATTTTATAGGTGATTAAACTGAGAATCTGGCACATGAAAGTAACACAGCAAAGAACACACACAGAATTGAATCTAGTTCTGCTTGACACTCATGCTATTATTCTTTCATGGTTATAATCATAGTAAAAAGAACTTACTCTTTGTTAAAGTTATATGTAAATATTTTGTTAAGTAACAATGACTTTGTGAAATAAACTCGCATGAGAACCAAATCAGGAGATCCCTATTCTTTCTATTTTTGAGTGACAATGACTCTCATATCGTTTGCTTCCATTAGTTAGTCTTTAATTTTTTATTCTTCCTTTGCATTTCTCCACATATGTACCACCTCACACAAATCGATTTATTTTCCCTCATCTCATCCCTCTATTACCATTTAATCATTGATTTCTTGTGATATATATCACATATATGTGTGTGTGTGTATATATATGTATAACATAATATGCTAACAACAGTTGATAAGAGGGATAGGAATATTTGTTAAATCCCAGTTTGATTTTAAAATACGAAGGTGATCTAAATAATTTATTTCCATCTAAGAGGAAAATTGGTCTTTTTAAAAGTAGTAGTAGCTATTTTAACCTTGTTGTAGCCCCTGACTGATTTTATTATTCAGTGAGGCAGAAACTCAACTGTTCTTTTGTTTGTTTGGTTTGGTTGTGGTTAGAAAGGTTAAAATGAGATCTATCCTTTAAATAAATTTTTAAGTGCACAATATAGTATGGTTAACAATAGGCTTAACATTGTACAGCAATTTACTAAAAGTTATGTATCTTGCAAAATTAAAATTGTTATGCTCCTTGAAAGCATCTCTCCACTTCCCGTTACCCAGCGCCTGGAAACCGCTGTTCTACTCTGTTTCTCTGATTTTTTTTTTTTTTTTTTTTTTTTTTTTTTGAGACGGAGTCTCATTGTGTCGCCAGGCTGGAGTGCAGTGGCGCGATCTCGGCTCGCTGCAACCTCTGCCGCCGGGTTCAAGCTGGGTTCAAGAGATTCTCCCGCCTAAGCCTCCTGGGTAGCTGGGACTACAGTTGTACGCCACCATGCCCAGCTAATTTTTGTATTTTTAGTAGAGACAGGGTTTCACCATTTTGGCCAGGATGGTCTCGATCTCTTGACCTCGTGATCCGCCCACCTCAGCCTCCCAAAGTGCTGGGATTACAGGCATGAGCCACCGCGCCAGGCCTGAGTTTTACTATTTTAGACGCCCCATGTAAGTGAAATCATGCAGCATTTGTCATTCTGCCAACGGGTTCTTTTACTCAGCACAGTGTCCTCCAGGTTCATCCCTGGTGTTGCGTGTGGCAGAAATTCCTTCTTTATTTACACTGAATATTATTTCAGTGTATGTGTATCTTTTCTTTTTATTTTTAGTTTGCATGTAACAGTTGTACATACTCATGGGATGTAAAATGATACTTAGATACTTGTATACAATGAGTAATGATCAAATCAGGTTAATTAGTGTATTCATCACCTGACTCCATCCACCTCCCATCTCTCAGCCTCTAATACTCACAATTCTACTCTCTAGTTCCATGAGCTCAAAATGTGTTTTTTACCTCCCACTTATGAGTGAGAACATGCAGTATTTATCTTTCTGTGCCTGATTTTTTTTCTTTTTTTTTTTTTTTTTTGCTTAACATAACATCTTCCAGGCTTATCCATGCTGCAGTGAATGACAGGATTTCATTCTTTTTATGGTTGAATAGTACTCCATTGCGCATATGTACCACATTTTCTTTATCCATTCATCTACTGATGGATATTTAGTACCATTCCATATCTTAGTTGTTATGAATAGTGCTGAAATAAACATGAGAAAACAGATGTCTCTTTCATATACTGATTTCCTTTCCTTTGAATTAATATCCAGTAGTGGGATGGCTGAATCGTATGGTAGTTCTGTTTTTAGTGTTTTGAAAAACCTCCACATTGTTTTCCATAGTGGTTGTACTAATTCACATGCCTACCAACAGTGTATAAGAGTTCCCTTTTCTCTGCTTTATACTACATTTTCAGTATTCATTCATCAATTGCTTTTCTGTAGTTCTTTTTACCCCCTTTGGGCTAGTTTTGGAATTTTCCACCTTAGCACAACTGACATTTTGAGTTGTGTAACTCTTTGCTTGTGAGGAGGTAGGCGGGAGCATCCTGTGCATGGAAGGATGTTCGGAAGCATCCCTGGCCTTTGTCCTTTGATTTCATTAGCACTCCCACTCTCAGTTGTGACACCCACAAACGGACCCAGACATTGCTAAATGTCCCTTTGGGGCTCAGTAGCCCACAGCTGGAAACCATAGGTCTAATCTACTGTTCTGTATGCCTTGTTAATTAAACCAAATCATAAGTAATGAAAGCATTATGGCTTCATATCTCTAATCATTTTGTATATAAAATGCATGCTCCACATCATTAAATTATGGATGGAAGCTTTAACTTTTAAGTTTTATTTTCAAGGAGTTAGAGATACAAAAAATAGCTATCAATATTTGCACCGCATTTATATATTTGCATTTAAGGCTCTTCAATAAAACAAGTCCCTTGAAATATGAGCCAAGACACTTACCAGCAGTCTCTGATAAATAAAACAATGAGATGAAAAGTAGGATTATCTTCTAATCTCTATGCTACAGTAAACCTGTGAAGTCTGCAATCATTGCAATTATTGCATTTTTAGCATTGAATAAGTGGGACTGAAAACGTTTAATTTGGAACTTAATGTGGACTGAATATCAAAAAAAAAAAAAAGACATGTGTTTTGTTTGGATTTCACACAGTTTTGAAGAGTATTGGATTTTTTTTTAAAAAAGGGGTTTTCTATTATATTTCTTTTTAATTACAGAGATAATTTGGGATTCACATATGAATACCTTTCCTAGACTTCATCAAAATTTTGGTTGTCCTATTTGTTAGTTTATCAATCTGGCAAAGTAGTCTAGTTAGATTATAGATTATTTATTTCACAATGATAGGAGCAGGTGTCTGTGAAGAAGGTGCTAGATGATCTATAAATAGTTGTATTATAATCAATAATCATCTGGAAATAGATCCTGCCAGCTTTGTAAGATAATAAGTGATTGACACAAAATTCAGAAAAAGAATCAATTATGTGTTAAACTATCTCTGAAATATTTTAAAATATATAAGAAAAGGTGATTTTAAAAATTTGTATTAGTAATTCAAATACCTAAATAAATATTTGATGACCCTTTCTGGGAAAGAATTGTAATTTTAATGGGGGCAAATTTTTTCATGGTCAAGGTGCAAGGAAAGTTATGAAGTGAAGAGAATGTGAAAATAGATTTCATCAAATGCACATTCTTAATTCAAAGCAGAGAAAATGAAAGACCAATAAATAAAGCGGAAAGTCTGTGGAACTACCTTAGGAAAGGGGATAAGAAAAAACTAAAGCCATGTCAAGGAAAATTCAATTTATAGTTCATGTATTGTGGATACTTACAAAAACAGGAGAGATCTGGTTTCAGCTACAGAAGCTTGGTATATAGAGGGCTGTTAGAAAACTGATATTAAGCATTCCCTAGTAAAGAAACCTTACCCACCTAAGAGAAAACATGTCTACAATGATATCAATATTAATAATATTTATATCAATTAGTACTAACACTTATTGAGAACCTACAGGATATCAAAACTATATGAGTTACCATAAACAACTTATCACCATTATGCTCTTCAACTGTGAAGTGGCTACAAATGCTACTATTTTCGGTAGAGAACACTGGATCTCAAGAACAGTAAGTTACTGATAACATGCTCACAAAGATGAGTGAGGGACAGAGTTAAAATTCTAGCTCAGGTTTCTGTTTCTTTTATTTTTTTCTCATATGCCACACTGAAATAACTTCTTTTACATACCAATAATTAAACAGAATCAAAAACTTTCACAGCAAGGGATAATTGAACAGAGTCTTGATTTAGCTTAGCTGTGTCCCTACTCAAATCTCATCTTGAATTGCAGTTATCATAATCCCCACGTGTTGTGTGAGGGACTGAGTGGGACATAATTGAATCATGGGGGTGGTTCCCCCATGCTTTTCTCATGATAGTAAGTTCTCACAAGATCTGATGGTTTTATAAGGGGCTTCCCCCTTTGCTTGGTTTTCATTCTTCTCCTTCCTGCAGCCATGTGAAGAAGGACATGTTTGCTCCCCCTTCTGCCATAATTGTAAGTTTCCTGAGGTCTCCCAGCCCTGTGGAACTGTGAGTCAAATAAACCTCTCTCCTTTATAAAGTAATCAGTATTGGGCAGTTCTTTGTAGCAGCGTGGGAAGGAACTGATACAAGTCTAAAAATAAATGCTAGTTTTCTCAAGCTAAATGAGCTTAAAATTATTTGAGGAAGGAATAACAAAGAAAATAACTTGGAGATGTAAACAAGATATATTTAAGGAATGACACCTCTCAAACTTTTCAGAGAGGCAGGAGTACAAACTATGTAGCATACACTTTCAGATACAAATAAGAAAGGGAAATATAGGGCAGATTGGGATGAAATTGGATACAGACTTTCGGAGAGAAAAAGACAGCAAATGATCCCTTCTCACCAAAGAAGATATAATAATCATTCTGTTTGCAGCAGTTATGTTAGGTTGTTTTAGAGTCAATAAAATAAAAGATTCTTTTAAGCATCAGTATAAGCAGTTTGCACAATTTATATTTTACAGATTATTCACATGAAAAGCAGAATGGTAACTAGAATAAAATGACAGTAGGTAGGCACATCCATCATCACCAGGGAAATTACTGAATTCCCAAAGAGACTTTCAGGCTGAATTGCTACATGAAGCATGTGTCTACTTTAAATTAGTAACATTTATACATCCTTAGTTTGTGACAGGTATTTGATATAAAGTCTGAAGAAGAGAACTGAGATTATGGTTTCAAAAATTAAAGGTGGATAATGGGTGAAATCTAATAAAGTTTTCTGCAAGAAACTAACATATGGAACAAATTAGTAGTATCTACAGACAATATAAGATGTATCATGAGTAAGTAACAGATTAACGTCTGAAAATAGAAAAGAGTTTTCCAACTAATGGTGCCATGTCAAATTTTGGTTCAGAAGAAGTAAAATTGGTAGAGTTGAAAAAATGAGTGAAAAAATAATAACAAATGTGAAACTTCCAGAAAAATTAAAAATAAATAGGAATTGAGAGTGCCATCAATTGTCCCTTCCTAACCATCAAGAAAAGAAAACTCAACAGTGTACATCTAATTTCAGAGTCGTTTAAACTGTGTGATTTTTGGTGTTAAAATTATCCACAGAGAATAAGACTGTCAATGCATTACAAAAAGTTAAAAAGTCTACCACCTTTAGTATACTCACACTTACTATTTACTAATTTTACTCCTCATATGTGGGGATGAGAAATGAATGGGAGGGGATAAAGCATTCTCAAAAGTGATAGGGATTACAAGTATTATAAAAGTCAATATTAATGTTCCTTTAACTTGGTTATTAAATCTCATCTGGAAAATGATCCATCTTTGGCTAATATATCAATTTATATCTGTTTCTACTTTTCTATTATTTCTACTATTAAAATGTTTATTACTTCAACTAAGCTAGACTTTTTTCCTTCCTTTTAATGCATCTTTCAGAAAAGTTCTTATATTAAATTAAAACAGCTAATCAAAATGCTTAAGAAACAAAGAAATTTAATTTCTACCACCTTATGTTAGAAGCAAATAACAGGAAGAAAATAAGGAGAGGGATTTTTAAATCAACTGTGCTAAAATTTGTGAAGTTATTTGAAAAATTCAATGAAAACTTCTTTTACACAGTTTTCACAGCTTCATATTATTATGACTGCAATGTATATAAGTCATTGGTACCACCACTCTAATAGAAAAATATGTCAAGAATTACCATTTCTATTTATTTCTTACCTTTTTTTGGCAGGAGACTCCTTTGGTTTTAGAATTTTTTTTTTTTTTTAGTTGCTATTTTTGTGGACTTTCTTTAAGGCAACCTTTTCATAATATCATATCACACACATAATTTCATTTAATAATACCATATAGCATGAAGTTATAGAGTTATTAGGTCACAGTTCATGTTCTTTTAAAGTATTTTTTTTTTCCATTTCCAAATCACAGGAAAAGGAAACAGGACTCTGTGAACCAAATATTAAAAACTGATATGGATGTATTTGAAATGTGCTATAGGCAACATGTTGTAGATGATCAGAAGGTTATTGTTTGTTTATTAATTTCCTTTTATGTTTTGGCAAATACAGTTTTTAAAAGCAAGAAACCAGACTTTACTAGGAACTGAAGTAACTGAAATTATCATGATACTTGATCTTTCCCATGACTTATTTTGAAATATATCTAGAATAATGTACAATGATGGTAGAAAAAAAATCAGGTACACCATCAATCCAAAAGCACAAAGATGCAATAAATTTTCATATCTTCACTATCTTGAACTTATATCAACTATAAAGTAAAATGTTTATGTATTTTATATATATTTACACTACTGACAAAGTAAATTGTGTTTTATTTTTAACCTTAAGTTTAACATTATTGATTAAAAATGAGTCATTTGTTATAGTTATTTTGTTTTATCATTATTGTAGCAAATCCTATTCTAGATATATTTACAACTTTGAAAGTGTAATTTGCTGTGCAGTTGCTATTATACATATGTACACACATATATACATACGCACATACACACAAAACTTTCTTGGCTCAGTCAACTGAGAGGGCTTGGATTCAATAAAACTTTACTGGCCATAAGTGTCCCTAATGTAAGATATTTTATTACCATTCTCCACAAATGGATCTAGGTCTCCCCTATTGGGTTGACACAGAGAAAGTGAAAAATTAGCTTGGAACACTATATATATCCCATAAGGCAATGAAGCACAATAAGTGATTGAAACATCTCCAAATATACAAGAAGACTTCCCCTTTATTTTGTTGTGCAGTAATAGGGGTCAGTTTACTCTTCTACCTGAAATAACTGAAAACTAACAATAATATGTATGAGTGGTTTCAAGACAATGGTATCAGAAGTCAAAGGACAGCAAACCCTATGAGCTAGGAAGCAAAAAAGTTGAACACCATGCTTCTCTTTACTTAGAGCCTGGACAGTTTCCAAGTGATGGCACAAAGAGAAGAAACCAGGAAGAACCTAATGGAATCTTTCAGGTGGGGAGACGCGGTTCTGTGGTCCTAGGAGGCAGGTGCCTATAGTTCCCAGAAGAGTACTAGAAACAAGAGAGAGATCTGGAGATCTTCAAAAGATTCTGTCAGTTATTCAGCTGAGAAATGAGTAAAGAGACTTTCTGAAGGGAGGATAGAACCACCCACACAAAGATTTGTGGTAAAAGACAAAAGGAAGGAGCAAGAAAGAATGAATCAACAAGCTGTGGGATAACTTGGAGCAGCCTAGTACATAAATAATTATGGTCCCTGAAGAAGTAAGAGCAGAAATATATTTGACAAAATAATGGCTGAAAATTTCCCAAAATAATGGAAAACATTATTTCGTTGATCCTGGAAGCTTAACAAAACCCAAGCACAATAAACAGAAAGAAAACATACCAAGGCACATCATATTTGCTCCAATGTCTTGATAAAAATGAAATACTAATAATAGGTAAAGAGAAAGGCACATAGAGACATTGTTAGGGAGGAACAGAGATGAGAATAATAGGAGATTTCTTGATGGAAATAAGTAAGAAGATAATTGAACAGTGTATTTAAAGTAGATACAGAAAAACCTGTCAACCTATAATTCTATACCAAGTGAAAAAAAAGTATCCCCAAATGAAGGCAATATGCTTTTGAATTTAGTTTGATAGTATTTTGTTAAGGATTTTTGAGCTTACGTTCTGTTCATTGGAGATATTGGCCTACAGTTTCTTTGTCTTTTAATGTCATTGGCTGTGACAGCAAGGTAATGCTGGCCTCATAAAATGAGTTTGGAAGTGATCCCTCCTTTTTAATTTTTTGGAATAGTTGGAAGATTGGCATTATTCTCTCAATGTTTGGTAGAATTTGCCAGTGAGGCCATCTGGTCTTAAGTCTTTTTTAGGGGAGAGGTTTTTGACTACTGATTCAATCTACTTACTGGTTATAGGCCTGTTTAGATTTTCTATTTCTTCATGATCCAGTCTCAATAAGTTATATGTTTCTAAGAATTTATTCGGTCTAGGTTATCCATTTTGTTCACATGGAGTTGTTTATACTAGTATCTTATGATACTTTTTTTGTTTCTGGGGCATCAGTTATAATGTGTCCTCTTTTGTTTCTTGCCTTTTTTGCTGGAGTCTTCTTTTCTTTTTTCTAATTAGCCTAGCTAAAGGGTTTTCAATTTTATTTGTCTTTTCAAAAAAAATTCTTAATTTCATCAAATTATTTTATTATTTTTTAATCTCTATTTCATTTATTTCTGCTCTGTAATCACTCAAAATAGATGAAAGACTTTAGTATCTTAAACTGTATAACTCCTAGAAGAAAATATAGGTGAAAAGCTTCATGACATTAGTCTTGGCAATGACCTCATGAATATGATGAGAAAAACACAGGCAATATAAGCAAAAATAGACAAGTTGAAACTACATTAAAACCCTGATTTTTAAGATGGGAAGTCTCCGAACAGAGTTTTCCAAAGAAGACATACAAATTGCCAACAGGCATATGCAAAGATGCTCAATATTACTAATTATCATGAAAATGCACATCAAAAGTACTTGAGATATTACCTAACATCTGTCAGAATGACTATTATGTTAAAAAAATAAAATAAAGAGAGAAGGAAAGAAGAAAACAAGTGTTGGTGAGGAGGTGGGGCAATGGAAACCATTGTAAATTGTAGGTAGGAATGCAACTGTTATGTAAAACAGTATGGAGTTTCCTTGAAAAATTAAAAGCAGGACTACCATATAATCCATCAATCTTACTTCTGCTTATTTACCCAAAATAATTGAAATCATGATTTCCAAGAGATATGAGTACTTCCATGTTCATTGCAGCATTATCTACAATAAGTAAGACGTGGAAACAACCTAAGTGTCCCTTGACAGATAATTAGACACAGAAAATATGGTATAAACACACCATGGAATATTACTTACCTTTTAAAAAAGGATATTCTGCAACTATTGCAACACGGATTAGCCTTAAAGACATTATGATAAGTGATATGAGTTAGTTATAGCAGGACAAACAGGCAAGATTCCATTTATATCAAGCATCTAAAGTAGTCAAAATGATAGACACAAAGAATAGAATAGTGATTGCCAGAGGCTGGGGGAAGAGGGAAGTAGGGAGTTGCTAATCAATATATATAATATTTCAGTTATGCATGATGATAGGATGTACAACGTTGTGGCTAAAGATGCAATGCTAATATTGTAAACATAAAAATATTTTAAAAGGGCAGACATGTTAGATGTTCTTACCACAAAAAAAAGGAAGACAAGATAAAGACTAGTGTTGCGATGGTTAATAGTGAGTGTCAATTTGATTGGATTGAAGGATACAAAGTACTAATCCTGGATGTGTCTGTGTGGCTGTTCCCAAAAGAGATTAACATTTGAGTCAGTGGGCTGGGGAAGGCAGGTCCACCTTTAATCTGGTGGGCACAATCTTACTAGCTGCCAGTGAATATAAAGCAGGCAGAAAAACGTGAAAAGGAGAGACAGGCCTAGCCTCCCACCCCACATCTTTCTCCTGTGCTAGATGCTTCCTGCCCTAGAACATGGGACTCCAGGTTCTCCAGTTTTGGGACTCAAACTGGCTCTCCTTGCTCCTCAGCTTGCAGACAGCGTATTTTGGGACCTTGTGATCATGTAAGTTAATAATTAATAAACTCATATATATATACACACACACACATACACACACACATTCTATCAGCTCTGTCCCTGTAAGAGAATCCTAACACAAGTTTAAAACTAGAAAAATGGGAAGAATTCATCCCAACAAATACACATCATAGAAATGTTAAAGAAAGTCCGTCACTCAAAAAGAAAATGATACCAGAGGGAAATCTGGATATACAATTAAGACACTATAAATGATAATTCAAAAAAATTTTTTCTTATTTTTGAAATATTTCTAAAAGACAACTGACAATTGTGTCAGGGTTCCTTATGATAATATGCAGACATGATGATTTGATAAAAGGATTCACAGAACTCAAAAGTTGTTATACTTAATGGCAAAGTTTTTTAGGGCAAAATGATATTATTTAAAATCAACAAAGGGGAAAACATGCATGAGTAAAGTTCAGGAGAAAGGAGGTACAAGTTTCCAAGGAAGTGCCCTCTCTCAAAGGAGTTTAATGGGTGTGCTTAATTCTCCCAGTAGTGTGTCAACATATGTGAAATGTTATCAGTAAGGGAAGATCATCAGAGTTTTGGTGTCCAGGACTTTAACTGGATGTCGGTTAGCCTTGTAGGTATTGATTAAGCCACCACTTATTGCAATTAAGACATAGGCTGTTGTTGTTCAGGCCTCCATACAAATATGAACTTCATTTAGGCAATATGAACTGTCAATAGACCCAGATGTGAAATACAGGTTTCTAAAATCAAAATAATCCAACAAAGTCCTTTGCCTCTTGCTAATTTCCATAGTAGCAACAATTATCAGTTTTATATGTAATTGCCTGTATGATGTTATAGGTGACTCCTGCCAAAGTTACTCCTAACCACCTCACCTTTTGGGTGAACCTTGTATCCTTTCTGGATTTATCAACCAGCCTCTGGCAGTCATGTATATCACTACTACATTTACATCAATGCCAGTTTGTTGTTCAGTTTCTGATATTACCATGCTGTCATCAATGTAGTGTATATTCACACTTGAGACCTGCTTTAAGGTCAAACCCCTTGTACATTTAAATAATGACAGTAAGCTGGTGAATTCAAATAACCCTACCAATACAACAAAGGTAAATTGGTGTCCTTCCACATGAAGGAAAACTGCTTTTGGCTCCAAATCAAGATTGAAATAAAGAAAAAAGTAGTTGCAGATTTAATCACTGATTCTAGTCTCCTTTAGCTTGTTGTATCTTTTGCACTATCAAGGTCTGCTGTTGCTATAGGTGGAATTATTTTATTAAAGCCTTGGTAATCTACTGTTAGTCTCTGTAAATAATTTGCCTTTTTCATGGGCCACTCAGAATTTGTTGGTAACAGCACTAGAACTTCTAACTTGTCATAAATTAAAGTGGTGTATTACTTTCACGGGGCTGTCCTTAAAAAAAAAAAAAAAAAAAAAATGCTACAAGCTAGATGCTTTAAACAACAGAAATTTTTTCTCTCATAGTTCTGTAGGCCAAAAGTCCAAAATTAAGGTGTTAGCAGGATCATGCTCCCTCTGAAAGCAGCAGAAGATAATCTTTCCTTAAATCTTTCTCACTTTTGGTAGTGGCTGTCAATCCATGTCATTCTTTCTCTTGCAGCTGTGTAAAAGTCATGGTTCTTTAGAAGCAATAGGTTATAGACATACACATAAGGAGATTATTGTGGGAATCAGTTTACATGATTATGAAGACCAAGAAGTCTCACCATCTGCTGTTTGCAAGCTGGAGTCCAAGGAAAACTAGTGGTATAACTCCATCTGAGTCTCAAGGCCTGAGAAGTAGGGTCAGGGTGGTGGAGGGGCACAGTCCAAAGGCCCAAGAACCCGGAGCTCTGATGTTGGATATCAAAAGAAGATGGATGTCCCAGATGAAAAAGAAAGAGAGAAAGTTTGCAATTCCTCTACCTTTTTATTCTATTCAGGCCCTCAACGGACTGGATGATCCTCATCCACACTAGTTGGTGTGGTAGATTATTTTTAACTCGGTCCACTGATTCAAATGTTAATCTCTTCCGGAAACACCTCCACAGACACACCCAGAAATAATATTTACCAGCTATCTGGGCATCCCTTAGCTCAGCATAGTTTACACACAAAAAAATTAATCATCAGTGGCCTCATTCTAATCTCTGACAACACATAGAGCTTTTCCTGTGTGTCTGTGTCCAAATATTTCTCTTCAGGGCTGGGCACAGTGGCTCATGCCTGTAACCACAGCACTTCGAGAGGCCAAGGCAGGCAAGACCAAGGTGGTCACCTGAGGTCAGAAGTTCAAGATCAGCCTGGCCAACATGGTGAAACCTCATTTCTACTAAAAATACAAAAATTAACTGAGCATGGTGGTATTTTCATATAATTGTTGGCCCCACATATGCCTTCTTTTGAAATGTGTCTGTTAGTGTCCTTTGCCCACTTTTTAATGTTTTTTTTCTCATAAATTTGTATAAGTCCCTTATAGATGCTGGATATTAGACCTTTGTCAGATATATAGTGTGCAAAAGTTTTCTTCCATTCTTAAGTTTGTTTACTCTGTTGATAGTTTCTTTTGCTGTGTGGAAACTATTTATTTTAATTAGATCACATTTGTCAATTTTTGTTTTTGTTGCAATTGGTTTTGGCATCTTCGTCATGAAATCTTTGCCCATGGCTATGTCCTGAATGGTATTGCCTAGGTTGTCTTCCAGGGCTTTTGTAATTTTGGGTTTTATGCTTAAATCTTTAATCCATCTTGAGTTATTTATTTTTTTTTTTTGTATATAGTATAAGAAAGGGGTCCAGTTTCAGTCTTCTGCAGATGGCTAGTCAGTTATTCCAGCACCACTTATTGAATAGGAAATTCTTCCTCATTGCTTGTTTTTGTCAGGCTTATTGAAGAGCAGATAGTTGTAGGTATGCAGCCTTATTTGCCTTATTTCTGGGTTCTCTATTCTGTTCCATTTGTCTATGTGTCTGTTTTTACACCAATACCATGCTGTTTTGGTTACTGTAGCCCTGTAGTGTAGTTTAAAGTTGGGTAGCATGATGCCTCGAGTTTTGTTCTCTTTGCTTATGATTGCCTTGGTTATTCAGGCTCTTTTCAGTTTCATATGTATTTCAAAACAGTTTTTGTAGTTTTTTTTAAGAATGTCAATGTTAGTTTAATAGGAATAGCATTGAATATATAAATTGCTTAGGGCAATATGGTCATTTTAATATTGATTCTTCCTATCCATGAGCATGCAATGTTTTTCCATTTGCGTCATCTCTAATTTCTTTGAGCAGTGTTTTGTGGTTCTCTTTGTAGAGATCTTTCACCTCCCTGGTTAGCTGTATTACTAGGTATTTTATTTTTTATGTGGTAATTGTGAATGTGATTATTTTCCCAATTTAGATCTCAGCTTGGCTGTTATTGTTGTATAAGAATGTTAGTGACTTTTGCACATTGATTTTTTGTTTTGAAACTTTGCTGAAGTTGCCCATTCCCTACACTCACAAACTCACTTTAGACAAATGCACCCCTGGCTGTTGGCTGCACATTGCATCTCTCTATTTTCCATCTAAGTTGGCTTTCTTTGAAATAACTGGCCTTCTACCTGCTTTAAAAATCTTTGACCAGTATTATAGAAGAGTTAATCTTTTTATTTTGTCCAGCTGATCCATTATTCTTTGAAATTTCATGGTGAACTTTATTAAATATGATATTTTAAAGTTATCTGCCTGTTCTTCCTGTCAATGATGAACAATGAAAAAAGAAAAGCTTCATGTTCATCAACGACATTGAACCTAAGATTTGGAGAGTTTTGAAGACATGTTTTGATTTTTAAATAGAACAGAACATGTCATGTGAGAGAAAATGAGAATATACACATGCCAAAATGTCATATTAATATAATACCTGTTTGAAAGATATTTCATTTTAAAAGCAGGAGATTAAACAAGGCATAAAGAAATAAGTAGAGCCACTTTAAAACACTCAAAATTTGTCTTTATGTAGATTTATATTGTAAACTCCAGAAGTCATTATCGCTCTTGCACCAGAAAAGCTAAGTGTTCAAAATATTGAACAACTGAAAATAGATAAATAAATATTCCCATTTCAGATAGCATATCTATCAAGGAATGATCATATAGATTGTGTTTAATTCACATAAGAACTTAGAGATTTGGTAAGACAAACATAAACTCACTAACTCAAGCTAAACTTAATAGAACAATGACCCTTAGGACTTTGTGTCATTTACAATTAGTGAGATAAATCTAGGGGAAAAAAAAGTCTTTTGGCACCTTATTGTTAGATTTAGCTAAAGTTATAGGCCATTTAAAACAAGTTATTTTTAACTCTCTTTAGGATATATTAGCAGGTTTAAAATAATCTTAATCAGTCAATTTTCATAATTCTGTTTCAAATCAGTTTACTTTTCTACATCTATACAATCAGTAATTTAGTTTGTGTGACATTTTTGCTGCATCTATGTTAATAAAAAAGTTATATAAATGTTCTTTCCATCTGTAGTCTTGCCTTTACTTATCCATACTTTGTGCTCAGGACAAAATATTTCACCTAATGCACAAAGTTCGTCTGACTGATTCCTGCTTAAAGTCACAAATTTCCAGTTGCCTTTGGGAGAATATACCAACTCTTAAAATTGCTATTAGCCGCATCGTGACTTTGTTTCCTTTCACATTTCCTACTTCATATCTTACTACTCTCTAATCTTGCTTTTTGTGTGGTCCAGACATACTGAACTGATTGCAATCTTTATTTCCTCTAAACTTTGCATAATCTATTCATCTGCCTACATATGCCAGTCTACACTCAACGTTGTCTACACTCGCTCACTAAGTCACCAAAGATTTACTCTCTCTTCTGGGCTCCATAGTCAAAACTGACTTGCAACCATTCATAGTATCATCCTCCATCTTGGAAAAAAGATCTCTCGGAAAAGAATTGCCTAAGTATGCAACAGTGAGCTTAGGGAACTGATTAGATAGAATATACAGGGGGAAAAAAGGGATTGTCTGAAGGAAGTTGAGGTTCCAACAAAATTCAAGCAATCATCAAGTAAAATGGAGGGCCAGGCATATGGGAATCATGGAAACAGTTAATGGTAGAAACTCAAACAGGCCTCTGTCCTTAGGTAGCAGCCCCATACCCTTGCAGATCTTATGTAAGGCAGATCATATGTAAGCAGAGATGATTAAAAAGACTAAAACGCTTTTATTAATATTATAAATGAGGTCTGGATGTTTAGGGTAAGGGATAAGTTCGATTTAATGAGTAGGCCCTAGGCAAAGGAAAAAGAAAATGGAAATTAACAGTAATCCACTAAGTGTTTATACATACTTCAAATGTATTATTGCCTTTTACCTTTACAAAATCACAATGTGAGTTAAGAAAATTGTCCAAGGTCACTTAGAAAGTAAATCAACAAGGCCAGTTTTCATAAACAAGATTGATTCCAAAGGCCATGATTTTTCTATTATATAATAAAAAGTATCTCTTAATAGGGGCCCTATTGGAAGAAGAAAGAGTGTATTGGTACTTGGAAACAACAAGGGAATCTGTAACTTGTCCCCAAATTCACCAGTATGAGAAGCAGCAAATCGATAAGGAGAACAATCTGATATCAGTAATTGTGTCCACAGATCACTGTTCTGCTTTTTTATCATAATCTCCACAACAGAGTACAGTTGTTTCTTCTACACACTCTCTGTATATGCTTCTCCCACAGGATTGTTTCAGTTATTGAAGTTGGATACATGCAAAGACACAATACACATACACACACACGTATAAACACAAACATATATGTGTATTTCTTCACATGCATGCTGAAAAGGATTTCAGAATGTCCTCTGCATTTATTTCCTGTACATGGCTTCTATAGAAAGTGCTGAACTGTCTCACTTAAATAATCGTCTAGACTTATGATATGATTTGATTATTTCTCCCCTCATAATCTCATATTGAAATGTAATTCCTGGTGTTGCAGGTGGAGCCGGATGGGAGGTGTTTTAGTCATGAAGATAGATCCCTCATGGATGGCTTAGTGCCATGCCCTGGGTAATGAGTGAGTTCACATGAAATCTGGTTGTTTAAAGGTGTGTGGCACCTCCCCCCAACTCTCTCTTGCTCCCGCTGTCACCATGTGACGTGCCTGTTCTCTCATGATTGTAAAGTTGCTAAGGCATCACCAGAAGCATATGCCAGTGCTATGCTTCCTGTAAAGCCTACAGAGTTGGGAGCCAATTAGATCTCTTTTTACAAATTTCTCAGCCTCAGGTTTCTTTCATAGCAAGACAAGAGCGGCATAATTGAGTTATTTTTCTCAGACTACATTCACCGTTTACCATTCTCCTTTCCTGTTTTCATGATTTCTCCTTTAGAAGACTAAAACACTTGATATAAGACCCAAGGGCCCATTTGAGTATTTCTAAGAATACCTGAAAGTTTATAAATGTTATATTCAAAATTAGAATGAGACACGTATAACATTTTTACTTTGTTTATTTCTGATTATTATACAGTTTTCAGAGGCATTCTTACAAGCCTTTCTGATTTCCCTTTGGCATGCTTTTATCTGGAAAACGAATGCAAATAATCTTCCTCTCCACCTAAATTTAATTAGAGCTCCTATTTAAGAGAAAATATACAGTATCTGGATAATTACATCAGGTGTCTATTTCATTTTGCCTTGATGAAACTAATTACTATTCACCTCCTTACAGGATGTACTTTCTTAAAATGGCAGTATTCTAAGACTTCAGCAGTTGTATTTATTACTTCCCATAAATTTCCCTGAATAGTCTGAAGGAAGCATTCGATGCTGTGTTTGGTTTGCAGCCAAGCCATTCAGCAAAATTCTGTTCAGACATCCTCTAGGAACATGTAAGCAAAATAACGTAAATATCTTTTAAGCTTATTATCAACAAAAGTGTTCTTATCAATGCATTAGCAACAATAATAAAAGCAAAGCACATTCAGACCAAAGGCACAGAGCTCAGTCATGGCCTCTAGAAGCTCTTTTCATAAATCAATTCATAATCTTTTTACTATAGAGTATCCAATTAACTGTAAATAAAACTTCAGAGATGCTTAAAAATTCTTTCTTCCCCCAGAATTGACAGTTAGAAATAACTTTCTGATAACAATCATAGCTGGCTTTTACCATCCAGTACAAAAGCCTTGACCATGGTTAAAAGGTTTAATTTTTATGTTTCAATGGTCGCAAAGTCAAAAACATGGATTTATCTACAATAGCAAAGCTGGCTATAAATTCTATTACCAGTGATAGCAATTTTCCTTCAAATACCCTAGGCTAAATGTAACTTTATTGCTACTTCTAGTAGGAACTTCCAGGCAATTTCCATTTTACAGTGATCGTGAGTTAAACTCACAATCTCAAGCAGCAGTCATTTTAGATTGGTGCATAATTTAAAGGAAGAAGTGTAACATGTGGGTTGTATTATCCACCTGCATTTGCTTCTCTGTCCTGGCAGCTTAATCTTTTGCCAGCCCCAGCCAATCAATATGTCTGTCCTGTCAGGGTCAGATTGACAAGGTGCTTGCTGTGGCAATTTTTATGTTGCATTCACTATTATCTTCACATAGTGTTTTTACATTTCCCAGGTGGGGAAACTGTCAGCATCAAAATGTATCTGAAGTCAATAGCTTGCATGGAACCGTTTTGTAAATGAGATGTCGCTAATTAGAGCCTTCTCCTGGCATAATAGGTGGATTAGTAGCATATTTATTCTTTTCCTAGTGATTCTTAAAGTTTTAAAAGGGATTTATAAGAATTGGTTTTAGATATCAGACTAATAGAATTTGTATATTTTGACCACGTTTTATGGGAGAACAAAATGTCATCACATAACAGAGATAGTTTATAAATTCACTTATAAGAGTGCCAGTGTGGAGAGGAGAACTATTATGCTTTCATACGTGACAATATCAACAGAGCAAATATCCTGAGGTATATGAATACTAAAATTTGTTATGATTATGTTACTATTCCTAGGAAATTCTCATCTGTATATTTAATTTTTGAGTTAACAAAGCATTTTCATGTACATCATGTCATTGAATCATTTCAAAATGGAAAAAAATGAGTAATAGATTTCTGTATTACACATATATGTGTCAAAATTCAGAATATTTATAACACTTATTCAGGATGACCCTGCTTAGAAGGGTATAATCAGTAATGTATACAAGATAAATATCAAGTTTGGGACCAGAATCCATAACAAATGTGTGATGATAATTAGTATTCAATATACAATTATGAACTGAGTGAATGAAGAAGATTTTAACTACAGAATCAAATAATGAAATAAATTTTATTCACTTATAAGCATAGATAACGTTTCCTTTGGTATTAGTTATTGCTTCTTTATGTCAGATAGACATGCTTTTGAAAATATAGACTCCTGTTGAAAATATTTACCTAAAATAGTTGATTGCCAGTTAATCCAAACTTGTTTCCCATCTTTATTAATATTGTATCTTAATCAACTATAAAAATTCAAGTTTCATAATTTACTCAGCTAGACATTTTTGTATTTCATTTTTCTCTGACATTTGGTATAAATGACATTTATAATTGTATTAGGTGTGATCTGCTTCTGTAATTTAATTGAATATTTGTGTCATGTATGGTGTTAAAGGCGGATAACAAACAGATGTGCAAACATATGAATGATTGAAAAATATTGAGAAAAATATTCATAAAATTCAAACTTAAAAGCTTCATTTAAAAGTTCAACAGATGTCCCAATCTGTTCACAGAGTTTTATTCTTTTTACTTCTCTCAGAAATTTTCAAAATATTAAATTACTTTTAATCAATATGAGATTGTTATTATTTGGTAGATGTAAATTTTCTGTATAGGTGTAATTTTACATTCTACCTTGAATATTTCACTCATATTTTCACATGTCTTATTATTTTATCAGTTGTTAAAAGTATCCAAATTCTAGCTCCAATTTGCCTTTTAAATTTGTATTTTATCACATCCTATGTTTATTACTCAGTAGAGAGAATTGTGTTTCGTCAAGTAAATACTCAGTAGGTGTGTCTGAAAGCTGTTTAAATCTCTCCCCATGCATCCGATGCTTTTGTGTCTCTGCACATTAACTTAGTCCTTTACTCTACTGTCTAGAATGTTTTCTGAGAAGTTCAGAATGCAGGTACTAGAACCAGATTGCCTGGTGGCAAGCCCAACTTTATTGCCACATCATGTGACCTTAGGTGAATATTTAAAGCTCCCTTTGCCACAGCCTCTTCATCTGACAAAGTGATCTTATTTTAAGGGGCTCACAATCTGGACGGATTAGGAAAATATAACTGCCAACTTTTGTCAAGGTTACTGGGCACTGAATTGAGGAATCAACCAGGAAGTATCATGGAAATTCATTTAGTTAAACAGTTTAACAAGTGACTATGAAAATTTTTTAAATGTGGATTTTTTTGTCAGTCTAAGGACATATTATTAGCAAAGTGCCTTTTACCTATAGGTAATAAAGTCAATGTATCACACATTTAGCATTTTATTCTTAATAATATACCATATTTTCCATTATCAAAAATATATTCATCATTGACATCTTTATAGTGATGACTTTATAAGCATCAAAGATAATTTTCTTTAGACAAATTATAAGTGGCATTTCTAGACATAAGGCTACATAAGAGTGTCATATTTTTATACGTATTTCCAAAATATTTTGGAAGAATTATTTTTAAACTGTAAGTTTTCACCAACCATGTTTGTGATTTTATTCCTATTTATCTATATCAATATTCAAAATTAACATTTTAAAACTGTTTTCCCACATGATGTGACAAATTTGAATTATTTACATTATTTTCATTTGCATTTTTAAATTATTTTCAGTGTTGAATAGATAAAATGTTCACAAAGTTTAAATTTTTAATGTTGAAAGAGTATCAGCTAACTATTGCTGTGTAACAAAGCTTCTCAGCTTGTAGAGTGTTAAATGGCAGAGTCACAAATTTGTTTAATATAGTTGCTGCCTCTGCATCCATTTGTAGGCCTGACATAAGTTATTTGAAACAGTCATAACAGGTTACCTCTGACCTAGTGAAAACTTCCCTTCTTTACATGATTGCTATGTAACCTGCTTGTTCCTTATCTGACTGAGAGAAAACCCACTACAACCTACAGCTGCTAATCATGATAAAATCTAATGCCATATCATGTAAATAAATTCCCTCATAACTTGTGTTTTCCTTAAATTAGTCAATCTATAACCCTCAAAGGAAAATCTAAAGGATAATGCTTGTGGACTTTAATGAAAGTATAATTCTGGCCGGGTGCAGTGGCTCATGCCTGTAATGCCAGCACTTTGGGAAGCTAAGGTGGGAGGATCTCTTAAGGTCAGGAGTTTGAGACCAGCCTTGCCAACTTGGTGAAACCCCGTCTCTATTAAAAATACAAAAATAATAGCCAGGTGTGGTGGTGTGGCGGCAGATGCCTGTAATCCCAGCTACTCGGGAGGCTGAGACAGGAGAATTGCTTGAAACTGGGAGGAAGAGGTTGCAGTGAGCTGAGATTGTGCCTCTGCACTCCAGCCTGTGCCACAGAGCAAGACTCCGTGGAAGGAAAGAAAGACAGAGGGAGGGAGGCAGGCAGGCAGGCAGGAAGGAAGGAAAGAGTGAAAGAAAGAGTGAAAGAAAGAAAGGAAAAGAAAGGAAGGAAGGAAGGAAGGAAGGAAGGAAGGAAGGAAGGAAGGAAGGAAGAGAAAGAAAGAAAGAAAGAAAGAAAGAAAGAAAGAAAGAAAGAAAGAAAGAAAGAAAGAAAGAAAGAAAGAAAGGAAGAAAGAAAGAAAGGAAGAAAGAAAGGAAGAAAGAAAGAAAGAAAGAAAGAAAGAAAGAAAGAAAGAAAGAAAG
>NC_045441.1:114807346-114877338 GCF_002776525.5 Piliocolobus tephrosceles | reverse complement strand
AGAAAGAAAGAAAGAAAGAAAGAAAGAAAGAAAGAAAGAAAGAAAGAGGAGGGAGGGAGGGAGCGGGGAGAGGAGGGGAGGGGAGGGAGAAAGAAAAGAAAGTTAGTTTCCACGGAAGAACTGTACTTAAAAAGAGAGAAGTTCTCTCTCTTTCTCTCTCACTTCTCACCCACTGGTTGAGCTCCCTGCTACCTCTGAACTGCTCCCTCCTGGTCAGTCTCCTATTATCATCCCTACCCTCTCTGAGACCTGTTACTGTTACTAATAATTTTCTTCTGATTTATGCATTTTTGATTTCATTTCCTTATTATGTCTCATCTGAATAAGACACCCAAACCTCATCAGAGCTCTCTCTTCGAAAGTGGCTATGTTGTCTTATGGTTACTCTCAAAAGAGACAACTCATGACACATTAGAGAAAAACACATAACAATAGCAATCACAAGCTACTCTACCCCACCATTATAGAGAGTGAAAGCAACCATACAAAATACAAAAACCAATGAGTGAAGCTGTGCTCTAACAAAACTTTATTTACAAAAACAGGCAGAGGGTTAGATTTGGCACACAGGTCATGGTTTGTCAACCAACCCCTGAAATAGATGGATTAGTCCTAATGGTAAGGCTTAAAGGGTTACACATTGGCTGAATTTCAGCCCAACTCACACCCTTGCCTGGAAACCTTTATTAGGACACAAGCTTTGCTGGGAGCTACATCATAAAAGAATGCTATTTTCCCAACACAAAATAATATGACTCTCTGATCTTTCAATTCTGACAGGCCTAAAAAATAATTCTCATTTTTTTTATTTTGACATTTCTCTATGAAGAAAGTTGATAATTGTATATTTTTATAACCATTTATATTTCTTTTTCTGTGAAGCTTCTACTGCAATCTTTGCTCATTTTAATATTTTAAAATGCATTTCTGATTGATTTGTAGGAACTCTTCCTTACAGAAATTAGCTGCTAATTTATTAATTAATTTTTCCAGTATATCTTGTGTGTGTGTGTGTGTGTGTGTGTGTGTGTGGTTTCAAGCAAGGTGTATTTTTTAACTATGTTTTGCTTCCTACTGGTCATAATAAGAGAGGATTTCCTCATTCTAAACAATGTTTCTTATAATCTATCCTAGTAATTTTTGTCTTTTGTTTGTGACATTTCAATACTGAATGAAGTTGTAATTTATTATTGTTTATAACTGTGAGATATGAATCCAACATAGTTGTTCTTTATTTTTTTTTTATTTTTATTTTTATTTTTTTTTTATTTTTTTTTTTTTGAGATGGAGTCTCTCTGTGTCACCCGGGCTGGAGTGCAGTGGCCGGATCTCAGCTCACTGCAAGCTCCGCCTCCCGGGTTTACGCCATTCTCCTGCCTCAGCCTCCGGAGTAGCTGGGACTACAGGCGCCCGCCACCTCGCCCGGCTAGTTTTTTGTGTTTTTAGTAGAGACGGGGTTTCACTGTGTTAGCCAGCATGGTCTCGATCTCCTGATCCACCCGTCTAGGCCTCTCAAAGTGCTGGGATTACAGGCTTGAGCCACCGCGCCCGGCCAGTTGTTCTTTAAATAACAAGTAATCATATAATGCTTTACTCAAGTAGTTCCATTATTTCCTTATTCAAGTAAAGTCCTCATTTTGTCATTTTATAAATTGGTATACATACTAGAATTTTTTTGTTGTTGTTGTTTGTTTGTTTTTACATAATTTTAATTATTGAAATCTTACTATACCATAGGCTCCATCTTTATTATTTTTCTGTTACTGACTTTTCGTGGAAACTTTGCTGTATTAAACAATATTTTCACAATAAACTAGAGAATCTACTCAGAGGTTTTAAATAAATAATGGCATTTCTAATAAGAATTTCTTAATTTTCTCATTTATTTTGAGGAACGGTTTCATTTTTCTGATACTGAGTCTTCCTATCCAAAACTGTGGAACAATTTCCTTTCTCTTCTCCTTCTCATATCTTCACTTTTCTCTGTATAGATGTTGCATATTTCATACTAATGTTACTATTTGTATTTTATCCTTTCTTTATATAAGTGAAGTCATATTTTGTATATTTTAACTGATTACACACACATATTCATCGTTGTATATTAATGGTGTAACTAGTTATATAAATGACCTTTTTTTAGAGTTCTGCAATTTCTGATTTTGGAGTTGATTATTTTAGGTTTCCAAGTATAAACATCACTTCTGTAAATATTGCTGATTTCATTTTCTTCTTTCAATTTTATTAAAATTTAATTCATACCTCTTCTATAATTTCATTGTCAAGGATTGTTTTTAAGTGTATCATAGTGGTGATTGTCCATATTTACTTCATTCTTAGCTCCAATAAGAATGTTTCTAGTTTTTTCACATTCAACACAATGCAAGCGTTTAGGTTCATATTAAGGTAGTGTCTATACAATCTTGTTTTAATAAAAATGTTTCATAAAAATAAGAATTAAGTATCATAGTATATTTTTAATATCTAAAAAGGTGATTATACCTTTTATTCTTCTTCTGAAAGAAGACCCTCATTTATGATATCATAGCGTTATTTTACTGTATTACAAAATTTTGTCTGAATTTTATTCTAAAATTTTAAGTTGATAAAGTGGGACTGATTCTTTCCTTAAATGGCCGACTTTGTAAATGTTGGTATCACTTATTTGTTTCCTTATTAAGTTAAGAAAATAAATATTTTTATATGCCGTGGATTTAAAGAGTATTGAAATTATCTCATATTTGAAAATTTGGTAAGATTTTCCAATGAATCCATTTGAATACGGTCATTTTTTTAAAAGCTGGAGCTGGTTCATTGAAAACTTATTTGATTTTCTGGTTAGTTGATCTGTTCAAATTTTTCTGTCTCTTCTGGAATTACTTTGGGTAAATTGCATATTCTTAAAATATTATTTTCATTTATATTTTTAGTTTATACAAAGCATAGAATGTTAGACTCATAACCTTTACTGTTTTATCAGTTGTTTCTTCCCTTTAACATTCATTCATTTTGTACATTTTCCTGTGAGTGTAATTTTAAATTTTATTTTATAATATTCTTTTCCAAAGAAGCAGTTTTTGGACAACTTGTGAATTGAACTGCTTAAATTAATTGACCTCAATGATTTTATCTTCATTAACTTTTTCTCCTTCAACTTTATAGATTTGTTCCCTAAATATTTTAAATACAACCCTTATTAACTTAATGTATTAATTTGTATTCTTTTATCTATAGTTACATACCTATCTGTATTTACACATACATACATACATATATGTATATAAAATATGTCTCATATATATATCACTGCTTTTTAATTAGATTGCATGTTTTATGTTTGCATTATCACTTTGTAGATATTCTGAAATTAATTTTTAGATTTAATTTTGCCTCAAAAGGCTTTGAGAGAGATAATTTCTCTTCTCTTACATTTCCAGATGAGAGGAACGGTTGCATTTTCTAGTTTTAAAGTCAAGTTATACTTTCAATTCTTTGATATTTTCACTGGCATTTAATAGTTGATTTTGGTCAATATTCCATGGGTTCCTGAAAAGAAATTGTACATGTTTTACATGTTATCTGCTTTATTAACTATGTGTTTGCAATTTAAAACCTTATTCCTTATTCTTTCATGAAATGGGAGAGCTAAATTATATAATAAAATATATTTCTATATTTCCTCATGATTTTTAATTATGAAATTAATATTGTTACCTGTTATATCTGTAATATGAATTATATCCAATACTGGCATTTATTTCATACTTAATCATGTTTCCCAAACTTGTCACTTTTCTAAAAGATCATACCTCATTCCTTTATTTTTTCATATTTCTATGTTATTTTGTTTTACCTGTATCTCTCTGAATTTGTTTTAATCTATAATCCAACCTAAAAATAAGCATTTTTTGCTCAATGGGTGAGTTTATCTAATATATGTAAATTAAGGAAACTGATATACTTGATATTAGCTTTGTTCCACTATGTTAAGATTTTAAATAACACTCATTATATCCATATTTCTGTCAATAATGCTTTTCTTGTCATTTTTTACTCAATACAATTTCCTAAAACTCTAATTCTTCTAATAATTTATATTTTTTTTGCATATGATCAATGATGAAATTAATGTGGCTCTTCTTCCCCTCTCCTCTATGACTTTAATTGTAACTTATTACACTCATTAAATTTTTTAATTTTCTTATTACTTATTAAATGTATTTGTGTTTACTTCGGTGCTATTCAGTATCCTAATTTTGTGACTTAATTTGCCTTCCAAATACATAATTTAAAATCCATTAAGTAAGTATGCATAATTCCCTTACCTTTAGCACTTCCCCTTTTCTGCGGCACTATCTGTGGACATATATTGTCAGTGCTCATATTATAAATGAAACGGGAGGAGTTTTCCCTTATACCCCTTGCTGGGTGTGTGATAGTGGTGTGGCTTGCTTCTTCGGTGCCCCACTGCTCAAACCGCTAGGGGGAACATGCGGATGAGCAGATGGTGGAGAGCATGGACTCCGACCCCATGGCAACATCAGGGTTGGGTGTTTACAGCTCCTGGAGCCCCAGTGAACCTGTGTTACAGTTTGCTCTTTCAGCTTAGCCATCTGCAAGTAGCTTGTGTTAGTCAGTTCATTTAGACCCTCTGCTAAATTGCAAGGACAGAGGACTTCTGTATCCCTGGATTCTTGCCCTACTGTACCAGAAAAATCGGATCACATGTGGACTTGGAGAGTGAGTGCAAGGTTTTATTGAGTAGTGGAAGCAGCTCTCAGCAGATTGATGTGGAGACAGAAGAGGATTGAGTGGGAAAGTAGTCTTCCCCTGGGGTTGGCTGCTCAGTGACCGGGGTCTCCTCAGACCACCCTTGGCCGAATTCCCCTTGGCGTCTCTGTCGTTCTGCCATCAATGGCCTGCCAGCATCTGCTGCTGTGTTCTTCTACTGGTGTGTTCCTCTCGATGTCCAGCCACTTGTGTGTGTGCCTGCTAGGGTCTCCGGGTTTTTTATAGGCACAGGATCTGGGGGTGTGGCAGGCCAGAGTGGTCTTGGGAAATGCAACATTTGGGCATGAAAACAGGAGTGCCTGTTCTCACTTAGGTCCCTGGGCACCAGTCTGAGGGTGGATCCTTGCCAGGGACCCCACTCTTCTCTATCCAGCACTTCCTTGCCTCCTCCGGTATCATAAGCATTCATTATTTTACAGGAATTTTCTTGTTTCATTTGGTCTCTTTCAGATAAAAAAACAAAACAAAACTGTATTTGATGCTCTTTTCTGGTCTTTTTGTTATTTTTCCCTCCGTGTTTCTTCTGTTTGCTCAAGCTTGTCCTCTAGGGACAGATTTTACCAGAAGACCTCAGGGAAACAGTGTTTTCTAAGGTTTGTGTATTCAGAATTGTTTGCCTACTACTTTGACAATTCAAGACATACTTTAGTTGAGTGTGAAATTCTTGAAACATACATAAGTTTCTTATAAGCTTCACAGACAATTTATTGACTTCTTCCTTGGAGAAGTCTGATGTCAGCCCAATTTTTCCACACTTAAACCTTCATGTAATATTTGACTTGACTTTTTTAAAGTAATTCCCCAAAGTACCTTTTGTTATTTATTATCTACAATAATTTTAAGTGGGTCTGTATCTCTGCTTTCAATATTCTTGGCCAAATTTGCCTAAGAAATAGGTATAATGTCAGTATGAAAATTCAAAGTATTTGCTTAAGTCAGGAAAAATCTGTTCAATTATAATTTTAAATATGTCTTCTTCCCATGGTATTGTTATTGATTTTCTAAACCAACGACATTGGCGACTCATATGGTTGATTTTTTTTCCCTTGTCAACGTTTTAAAATTTCTTTTCTTAAAAATATATGTGTGACTATTTTCTTTAGTCTGCCTCTCTCATTTCTCTTCTCTAGTTCGTTTGCTGTGTTTTTAGCTATGTCTGACTTCCTATTTTATTTTTTATTCTCTGATGATTTTGATTTAAAAAAAAAAATGTTCTTGAGTTCTGCCCACCACCTTCTTCTATTGCTGTGTTTTCTATGGTCTTACTCTATAAAAGCAACTTTTTCGTTCATTCTCAGGTAAAAATCTGGCAATGAATATTTTCCATCTGCTGTTTGACATTTCTGTTCTTACTTAAAAAAAAAAAAAAAATCTTATAACCTACAGCTTGCAATCTTAGCATTGCTAAAAATCTTTGAGGTGTTGGGGCGCTGTGGTTCATGCCTGTAATCCCAGCACTTTGGGAGGCCAAGGTGGGCAGATCACGAGGTCAGGAGATTGAGACCATCCTGACCAACATGGTGAAAACCTTTCTCTAATAAAAACACAAAAATTAGCTGGGCGTGGTGACATCCTCCTGTAGTCCCAGCTACTTGGGAGGCTGAGGCAAGAGAATCGCTTGAACCTGGGAGGCAGAGGTTGCAGTGAGTGAGCCAAGATCACGTCACTTGTACTCTAGCCTGGTGACAAAGTGAGAAAAAAAAGAAGAAGAAAAAGAAGAAGAAGAGGAAGAAGAAGGAGAAGGAGAAGGAGAGGAGGAGGAAGAGAAAAAAAAATCCAAGGTTCAAAAGGGCTAGAGTTCCATTGTACTGACTTCTGTGTGTTTTGAATTTACTTCTGTCCACCCAAGGAGAAGAGACCATTGTGGGAGTTTTTTTGTTTGTTTGTTTGTTTTTAATTCTCCACCAGTTTTATTATTTACAAAATTGTTTTGGCCATTCTAGATCTTTTGAATTTGTATGTAAATTTTATTTTATTTTTTATTATTATACTTTAAGTTCTAGGGTGTGTGTGCACAACGTGCAGGTTTGTTACATATGTATACATGTGCCATGTTGGTGGGCTGCACCCATTAACTCAAGTCATCATTTACGTTAGGTATATCTTCTAACGCTATCCCTCTTGGACACAGGGTGCGGAACATCACACACTGTGGGCTTTTTAAAAATGAAGTCTCAGACTGGGCGCAGTGTCTCAGGCCTGTAATCCCAGCACTTTGAGAGGCCAAGGGGGGCAGATCACGAAGTCAGGAGATCAAGACCATCCTGGCTAACACCGTGAAACCCCGTCTCTACTAAAAATACAAAAATTAGCCGGGCATGGTGGCGGGCGCCTGTAGTCCCAGCTACTAGGGAGGCAGGAGAATGGCGTGAACCCGGGAGGCGGAGCTTGCAGTGAGCGGAGATCGCGCCACTGCACTCCAGCCTGGGCGACAGAGGGAGACTCCGTCTAGGAAGGAAAAAAAAAAAAAAAAAAAAAAAAAAAAATGAAATCTCTTTGGTCCTCTCCCACTGCTTCCTGAAATGGTAGCTTTCTGTGAGATTCTTTGTTTAGCTCTGTTTCTCTCATTCCTGGAATTAAATGGTGCAAGAGAGTTCCCCCTCCAAAACAACTTCTCCCTCTACACTGTTGAAAAGAAGGCATTGAAATTTTATCCAATAATGATGCCTCTCACCTCCAAGCATGTTTTTCTGGGTTTTTTTCTCAGACATGTAATACGAGCATCCACTTTTTGTTTCTATCTTTCCCCTACTAGTTTCTAAATAAATATAGTGTCATGGGCTACATTGCATCCCTCTCAAAAATCATATGTTGGTGAATTATATTCAGATTTTCTTTTGACAATATCTACTTATTCAAATCTATAAGTCACCTCAGAATGTGACTGATAAGTTATTTACAGACGTAATTACGTCAAAATGAAAGTGTTAAGTTCGGCTTTAAGCTAATACAACTGGTGTCTTTCTAAGAGGAAATTTGGACATGAAAAGACACGTCTTGGGGGTGTGAACGAAAAGGAAATATGGATACAGCAAGAAGGAGACCATCTTCAAGCCACAAAGAGAGGAGTCAAAGGAAACTAGCCCTGCTGACACCTTGAGCTTAAACTTCTAAACTTCTGAACTTAAAAATAAAGTTCTATTGCTTAAGTCAAATAGATTGTGGTATTTTGTGATGATAGCCCTAATAAGCCAATAAATATAGTTATATTTTGTTAGCATTTTAAACTAATTAATACAATTATAATGTCTGAAAATCAAGGTTTATTCAAAATATTGACTATCAATTATCCATTAACAGAGTAATCTCCTTTGGTCTAAATCCATAAAAAAATAAAAGTGTTGATTATTTTTTAAAGTGGGTACATGTATGATTTAAAAAGTGAATATTTAATGATTATTGATAGTTACATTTTTGAAATAACCAAGCTACTAGATATGATTAATTACATACTATTTCTGATTCATAAAATTGTTTTTTCCAAATTTGACTCTTTTAGAGGATTCTGTTTTCTTATTTGTAAAGCAAGCGAGAGATTGACTCATGAGGGGTTTGCTAAGATGCTTCCACGTGGAAAATTTAATTATTTTTCACTGTCCCTAGAACAATGCTAAAGAACCAAGATCAGCGCTGTTAATTTATTAAACCTGAACCCTGAGCCTCCTGCCAATGTCAGGAAGCATAAAGCATAATGAGACACTGAAGGAACATTCTGGATCAGCCTTCTAGAAAAATTCAATTTGGGTCCTTGCTATCTGACCGTTGACTTTGTTGAGAGAAAGACATGTGTATCACCTCTCCTATTCCTCCTACTCAAAACTAACTGCATTTGTGGACCATCAGCAGCACTAGGATAGAATACACTGGTGAGCTTCACAGTTTATCAGCAACTGTGCCCACGAATAGGTATCACTCCAGTCAATAAACATTCTTATAAAGAATCTCTGTGATTGTAGAGATAAATCAAACAGCTAAAGGAAGCATAAAAAATGTAAAAGGATGGTGGCAGGCACAAGCAAATTACCACATGTTTATTCAGCTGTCACAAAAACAGAGCTTAGACTTGGCAGGCTTTTTCTGTAGAAAACCTCATGAATTCTTCCCTTGAGCTGTTTCCTAAATGAGAAAGAGAAGAGCAGGGGTTCTGAAAACTGTGGTCAATCTTTAAAACCTCACACTTCATTCTTTAATATAAATTATATGCCTTCTCCATTTTATGAACTTTTAGTTAACTGAGAATAAATATAGGAAAAAATATCATTTTCTAGTTAATTTTCAAAGTAATCCATTTATAGTATGGATTAATTCTTTGAAAAATTGTCACTGCAAGGAATTATACTGCCAACAAAAATTCACAGCACACATAATAATACTGCTCAGTAATATTAGAAATATCTGTTATAATCTCTTACTTTTGTGAAAAACATAACTAATGTGCCAATTGCCAGGCTCACTGATTTTTCTGCATCAAAAATTAGATCATCTCTCATTTATTTAAAAATTCTGTTTGATTTAATAGTTCTCTTCCTTAATAGTGTACTACCTGCTGTCTTCTCAGGAAAGCCAAGAATGGAGGAAAACAATAAGTAAGATTTATGGTTTTGTGTTTATTTATCTTCCTAAATTGCTTAACAGAAACTTACATAAAGAAATAAAGGTGTCCTTAATATCAGTCTTCTTTACTTGCCTACACACATCTATAACACACACATACACATACACACACACACACACACACACACGCAACTCCCATGAGTATATACACTAACAGGCATACATTTTACTTAGTTCTCTTCATACCCTTAATTGAGTAAATATGCAGCTGATAAGGAATCGACATAATCTACCTCATTCAAATTACAAAATATATTTCAAAAACCCACAGGATAAAATCTCTTTTAAAATGCCATAGAAATGCCAAAACAGAGGAAAGAGAAAAAATAACAAACAAAATAGGAGAGTGTTGATCAATTAACCAATATTATAAATCATGGTATCTGTAGTCAATGACTGAATAACTAGATATTGTCAAAAGATACTCATTCTGGCAAAGGCATGGCAATAGTGTTATTTACTTTTTGAAAGACATTCAGATGAAATGCTCTCAGTACTTTTAATGGTACTATTCCATTTCAAGTTTTATACAGACTTCCTAGATTTTGTGTAGCAAATCATGGTGTAAATTTATATATTTTTACTTCTTTTTTGTTAAGGTACATTTAATATACAATAAAATTCACAGGTCACATGTGTTACATTCCATGAGTTTTGACAACTTTACATACACATTACTCTAAACAACTCTCAAGAAAAAGGATATTTCAATTATTTCAAATAGACTCCATGATTCCTTTTGTATTTAATCCCTTCTCCTCCCCACTCAAGAGAGAACATTTTCTAATTATTGTCATGATAGATTTTTATTTGTTTTTGGATATCATGTAAATGGAATAAAGATGTACCATTTTATGCCTGCAGATGCCTTGATATATTTTCAGATATTATTTGTATTGTTGCATACATCAATAATACATTCTAGTTGTACTGCTAAATAGTATTCTTATGTGTAACTACACTACAAGTTGTTTTCCTCTTTCTGTGATGATGACTATTTGATTTGTTCAACTCTTTGATTATTATAAATAAGACTGCCAGGAATATTTGATATGGTTTGGATCTGTGTCCCCATCCAAATCTCATGTTGGATTATAATCCACCAGTATTGGAGGTAGGGCCTGGTGGGAGTTGATGGGATCATGGTGGACGTGTTCTCATGAATGGTTTAGCGCCATCCTCTCAGTACTAGTGAGTGAAGATGTGCCTGCTTTCCCTTCACCTGCTTCCCCTTCACCTCCTGCTATGATTGAAAGTTTCCTGAGGCCTCCCCAGAAGCCAAGTAGAACCTACTATGCCTGAAGAACTGTAAGCCAATCTGACCCCCTTTGTTTATCCCAGTCTCAGGTATTTCTTTTTTTTGTTTGTTTGTTTTGTTTTGTTTTTGAGACAGGATCTTGCTCTGTTGCCCAGGCTGGAGTGCAGTGATACAATCTCGGCTTACTGCAGCCTCTGCCTCCTGGGTTCAAGCGATTCTCCTGCCTCAGCCTCCCGAGTAGCTGAGACTACAGGCATGCACCACCACATGCAGCTAATTTTTGTATTTGTGGTATATATGACATTTCACCATATTGGCCAGGCTGGTCTCAAACTCCTGACCTCAGGTGATCTGGCTGCCTTGGCCTCCCAAAGTGCTGGGATTACAGGCAGGAACCACTGTGCCAGGCCAGGTATTTCTTTATAGCAATGCAAGAATGGACTAATAAAGAAAATTGCTACTGAGTACTGGGACATTTATGTAAAGATATCTGAAAATGTGAAAGGAATTTTGGAACTGGGTAGTGGGCAAAGGTTATGTTACAGGAAAGGAGTCCTGATCCAGACCCCAAGAGACGGTTCTTTGATCTTGTGCAAGAAAGAATTCAGGGTAAGTCCATAGTACAAAGCAAAAGCAAGTTTATTTAAAAAGTAAAGGGGTAAAAGAACAGCTACTCCATAGATAGAGTAGGGCATTCCTGGAAGTAAGAGGAAGGACACGTCCACCCTAGGTACAAAACTTGTTTGTATATAGAATAAAAACAGATCATAGGGAGATGTGCTTTGATACAAGGGTTTGTGACAAAGGATTACTTTTCTTAATAACTGTATTTTGCAAGAATCAATATTATTATCTTTAAAGCAAAATTAGAAATGCTTCTGTTCTCAAGATATCCCAGGACACTCCCAAGTCTGGGTCTTTTAGTAAATGTTATCAATCTGTTCCCTTAACAGTAAACATCTAGAGGCTAGGAATATCTAATTTTTTGAGAAGGCAGCCCAGCAAGTCTCAGCCTCATTTTTCTTGCCCTCACTCAAGACGGAGTCACTTTGGTTAGAATGCCTCTGACAGCAGAAAGAGTGTAGAGTGCTCAGAAGAAGACAGGAGAGGGAAAGTTTGGAAATTTCTAGACTGTTTGAATTGTGGCTGGAATACTAATAGTGATCTGGATAATAAATAATAAAGCCCAGACTAATGAAGTCTCAGATGAAGATGAGGAGCTTATTGGGAAGTGGAGGAAAGGTCAAATTGTGATATGTTAGCAAAGAAACTGGTGGTATTGTGCTCCTGCTCTAGGGAATCTGTGGAACTTTGAACTTGAGAGTGATAATTTAGGACAGCTGGCAGAAGAAATTTCAAAGCAGCTTTAATTTCAAAGTGTTTAAGATGTGATGTGGCTGCTTCTAACAACCTTTGATCATATGTTTGAGCAAATAAATAATGTAAAACTGGAATTTAGATTTACAAGGAAAACAGAGAATACGTTTTAAAAATGTGCAGCCCAGACATGTGGTAGAAAACAAACACCCATTTTCTGGGGAAGAATTCAAGCAGGCTACATAAATTGATATAAGTAGTGAAGAGCTAAATGTTAATAGCCAAGACAATGGGGAGGACTTGAAGGCATTTCAGAGACCTCTGCAGCAGCTCCTCTCATGACAGACCCAAAGGCCTAGGAGAGAAGCCCCTCTGAATCCTAGGGGCACAGCTGTCAGCATTCTGGCTGCTCTGACTCCAGCCTCAGCTCAAAGAGACCCAGATATAGCTCAGGCCACTACATCAGAGGGTGCAGGCCACTAGTCTTGATGGCTTTCACATGGTGCTAAACCTGCAGGTACACAGAATACAAGAGTTGAGGCTTGAAAGCCTCTGCCTAGATTTCAGGGGATATATGGAAAAGCCTGGATATCCAGCCAGAAACCAACTACAGGGGTGGAGCCCTCATGGAGAACCACTGCCAGGAGAGTGTGGAGAGGAAATGTAGAGTTGGAGCTCACACACAGAGGCCCAACTGTGGCACTGTCTAGTGGAGCTGTGAGAAGAGGGCTACCATCGTCCAGACCCCAGAATGGTATATCCACTGACAACTTGCACCATGCATCTGGAAAAGCCACAGGCACTAAATTCCAGCCCACGAGAGGAGCTATGGAGGCTGAATCCTGCAAAGTCACAGAGGTGGAGCTGCCCAAGGCCTTAGAAGTCCACCCCTTATGCCAGCATGCCCTGGATGTGGGATGTGAAGTCATAGGATATCATTTGGGAGCTTTAAGATTCAATGAATGCCCTGTTAGGTTTCAGACTTGCGTGGGGCCTGGAGTGCTTTCCTTTTGGCCAATTTCTCCCTTTTGGAACAGGACTATCTACCCAGTGCCTGTAGCTCCATTGTATTTTGGAAGTAACTAAATTGTTTTTGATTTTATAGGCTCATAGGCAGAAGGGACTAGCCTTGTCTCTGATGAGACTTGAACTGTGGACTTTTGAGTTAATGCTGGAATGAGTGAAGACTCAGGGGTACTGTTGGGAAAGCATAATTGAATTTTGCAAATTGAGAAGAATATGAGATTTGGGAAAGGCCAAGGGCAGATTTGTATGGTTTGTATCTTATCCCCAAGCAAATCTCACATCAAATTATAATCCCCAGTGTTGGGGGTGGGGCCTGGTGGGAGATATTGGATCATGGGAGTGGGATTCTCATGAATGGTTAGCACCATCCCCCCAGTGCTATTCTCCTGATAGGGAGTGAGTGCGTTATCACAAGGTCTGATTTCTTTTAAAGCCCATAGCACCTCCTACCTCTCTCTTGGTCCTGCTTTGGCCACGTAAAATGTGCCTGCTTCCCCTTTACCTCCTGCCAAGATTTTAAGTTTCCTGAAGCCTCTCCAGAAGCTGAGAAGAAGTTTTTATGCTTCCTGTACAGCCTGTGGAATCGTGAGCCAGTTAAAAACATCTTTTCTTTATAAATTACTCGGTCTTGGGTATTTCATTATAGCGATGTGAGAACAAACTAATACAACATTCTTAACATATAGGTACATTTCTCAGGCAAAAATACCTTGAAAAAGAATTGTTAAATCATAGGGTAGAAATATGTTTCACTTTATTAGAAACCATCCAACAACCCCTCCTATGTAACTGGACTGGTAAGGACTTCCATTAACATGTTTGAAAGTAATAATTGTTTCAAATCTATTGACCTACATTTGTTGTTATCAGTCTTTATAATGTTAGCTGCTTAATCAGTGTGTTGTGATACTACTGACAATTTTTCTTTGCTTATTTGCCATTCATATATCTTCTTTTGTAAAGTGGGTGTTCAAGTCTCTTAACACTTTTATTGGGTTGTTGTAGGAGTTATTTACACAATCCATAAAATTTTTCTCATGTATGTGTTATAGCTACTCCTTCGTTCTGTGGCTTATCCATTTATTTTCTTAAAAATGTCTTTTGAAGAATGGAATGTCTTAAGTTTGATGAGGACTAATTTATCAATTTTTACGGTTAGTGCTTTTTTTGTCCTATACAAAAAAAAAAACTTTGTCTGTGTCAAGTTAAAGAAAACTTTCTGTTTTTTTTTTTTTTTTTTTAGAATCTTTACAGTTGTAGATTTTATATTTAATTCTATAACCCACTCCCTTTTTCAGTTCAGGCTGTTAGAATACTGTATATTACATGGCTTAAACAATAATTTATTTCTAACAGTTCTAGAAGCTGAAAAGTCAAAGACTAAACTGTTCACAGATCTCTTGTCTGGTGAGGGCCCAGTTCCTAATTTGAACATGGCTATCTTTGAATTATATCCTCACATGGGGAAGAGGAAGAAGGAGAAGAAATGGGCAAAAGAGAGCAAAAGCAAGAAAAGAAGAGCTAGGTTTTTTTGTTGTTGTTTAATAAGGGCACTAATCCCACTCTTGAGTGTTACATTCTCATTACATAATTACATCCCAAAGCCCTCACCTTCTAATAACATCACATTGGAGATTTCAACATATGAACTTTGAGGGTCTCAGGATTGGAGTTTCCATAGTGCTTAGAAATGGAAGGGAACAACTTAAGAAAGGATAAAGTCACAGATATGGAGTATATATCATCCAATATACAAAAAACAAAACAAAAAACACTTCAGACTAGAGATAAAACAGGAAAATCTGACCAATCATATTTTCCAAAAGAAAATAAACAGTTAATAGAAAGGAAACTCAAATTATCTATTATCTTTGATGTTGAATTAGGGAAAGACCTTAAAGAAGTTATTACAAAGGCATTCAAGATCTCAAAATCAATTTTTCCTAAAGAATAAACAGATTGTGATTCTCAGCAGGCAAACTGAATCTATATAAAACAATCCAACAGAAATTCTACGTCAAAAAATGACAACATTTAACATAAAACACGTATATTTAAAACACAGATTATAAGAGAAAGAAGTAAATGTCAGTAAAATGTGGAGGTGTCTGAATGGAAATCAGCCAATCCGAAGAATAAAAATTTTAAAAGGTGACCTCTGGGATGTAACAAAAGGTATACCACATATGTAATTCTACTTCAAGAATAAGAAAAGGCAGAAAGAATGGAGAACATTGTTGAAAAAATAATGGCTATAAATATCCCAAATTTGATAAAAACTCTAAACATACAGATACTAAAAGCGTAATAAAAATCAAGAAGGATGTAGTCAAAGAAACCAACAGCTGAACACATTGTGTAATTAAACCACTGCAACACAAATATTAACAGAAATTCAGAAACAGCCAGAGAAAAATCACATATAACATACAATGGAGCCGGGCGCGGTGGCTCAAGCCTGTAATCCCAGCACTTTGGGAGGCCGAGACGGGTGGATCACGAGGTCAGGAGATCGAGACTATCCTGGCGAACACGGTGAAACTCCGTCTCTACTAAAAAATACAAAAAAACGAGCCCGGCGAGGTGGCAGGCGCCTGTAGTCCCAGCTACTCTGGAGGCTGAGGCAGGAGAATGGCGTAAACCCGGGAGGTGGAGCTTGCAGTGAGCTGAGATCCGGCCACTGCACTCCAGCCTGGGCGACAGACCGAGACTCCGTCTCAAAAAAAAAAAAAAAAAAAAAAAATACAATGGAGCAAACATATGAATATCTGACTTTCACACCAAAGCAAGGCTGATTAGAAGTCAGTGAAATTATATCTGAAAAGTCCTGTTGTATGATAAAATGAATTCTATATATTTTAATAGTAATATATATGACACAAATATGTAGTATGATATACTACATATTTTTGTAGTGGAGCAGGGGGAAGTCCTTCAAAATTGAGCACAAAAGAAACTCAATTCTCAACAATCCAAAACAAATAGGATACTTGGCCAGCAGACCTCTCATACAATAAATACTAGAGGAAGTTTGTCAACCTCAAAGAAAATCATGCAAGATAAAAACGTTTATCTATAGGAAAGGATGAAATCACAGAATATTATAAGTTACTAGTTATTATAGCGTTTTTAATATGGGTCGTTATAATCTATAGAAGAAAACACCAATAATGCTAAATAAAACTATATAGTTTCATGCTTATAAAATTCATATAAAATTGTGAATGTTAACTCTAAGTAGACAGTTATAACTTAAGGATGCATATTTTAATCTTAGGGCAGTCACTAAAAATGGTGAAGTATAACAATAAAGGCAATGGAGAAATGTAATTGTTATATAAACAAACAAACAAACAAAACCCTAAAATATCCTCCGTAAAGGATGCAGGAAGTGTGAGACAAAGAAAACTACAAAAACATCTACACAAGAGATTTGATAAATAAAAAATAAATTTTATAATGGCATACATAAGTGTAATCATATTAACAATTAACTAAATGTAAAAAGGGTAAATTGACTAATTTAAAAGCAAACATTTTAATAATGGATGAAAACCATTTACTCATACCACAAATTATGTAATAATTACATGTTTAAATGTCAAGGCACATACATTGAGAGTCAAAGTGTGAATAAAAAGTAATAATTAGGAAGCTGGTATGGCCTTAAATATCAGATAAAAGACTTGAGAGTTAAAGAAGGACATGTCATAGTAATAAAATTGTCTGTTCATGAGGAAGACATAACATTCAGAATTTATCTATGTGTCAAATACCACAACTGCAAAACATATGACACAACAATTAACAGAATTAAAGAGATAATTAGAAAAGCCCACAACCATTATTGGAATTTTAAGCTCATCTTTCAGTAATTAAAACAAACAGAAAAAAAAATGATTAAGTTTCAGTGTAATCATATCCTGATTATACAATTGCTGAGGCCATAAAATAATTTGTGACATTACTTTCAAAAAATCAAAATTACATACTTTGTCTTTTTATCACTACACAATTTTAAATTATAAATCAGTTAATATTTAAAACTAAATAAAATCAAACTTTGGTGCTCTGAAAAGATTAACAGACTTGATAAAATCTTAGTGAAAACAAATTTAAAAGAAAGAAAATATAAATTAGCAATGTCAGGAATAAAAAAGGGCATATCATTCTAGATTCTATAACAGATAATAATGAAATATTATGAAAACTTTATGCCAACGATCTGACAACTAGGAAAATATGAAAAATTTGTTTAAATAACAGAATTTGTTAAACTGCATACAGATAAAATAGAAAATCTGCACAGCTGTATATGTGTTCACTCAATTTAATTCACCATCAAATTATTTCTGCAAAGAAAACTCCAAGTTTCTTTAGTAAATTTTATCAAATATTTAATGACGAAACAGCAGTTCTACATAAACTCCCACATATAGAGTAAAAGTGAACAATCGCTGTCTTCTATCATGAGAATGATTTAACCCTGATTCGAATATGGCAAGGGAACTTCAAGAAAAATGTACACTGTAATCCCAGCACTTTGGGAGGCCGAGACGGGTGGATCACGAGGTCAGGAAATCGAGACCATCCTGTCAAACACGGTGAAACCCCGTCTCTACTGAAAAATACAAAAAACTAGCCGGGCGAGGTGGCGGGCACCTGTAGTCCCAGCTACTCAGGAGGCTGAGGCAGGAGAATGGCGTAAACCCGGGAGGCGGAGCTTGCAGTGAGCTGAGATCCCGCCACTGCACTCCAGCCTGGGCCACAGAGCGAGACTCTGTCTCAAAAGAAAGAAAGAAAGAGAGAAAGAGAGAAAGAGAGAAAGAGAGAGAGAGAGAGAGAGAGAGAGAGGGAGGGAGGGAGAAAGGAAGGAAGGAAGGAAGGAAGGAAGGAAGGAAGGAAGGAAGGAAGGAAGGAAGGAAGGGAAGATGTACAACCCTACATCCCTCATGAAATCACATTTTTATGCTGTTACAAAAATATTCCTGAATATTAAGTCATATTGATGTAGGATTTGAAAATTGGTCAGTATAATTTAACAGAATACCAAGATAAAAGACATATACATATTTTAGTAAATTCAGAAAGAACAAAATTAAACAGATATTCGTGTTTTAAAAACATGTTATCCAATTAGCATTGGAAGGAAAATCCCTCAATCTGAAAATGGGCATCCATGAACCTACAACTAACGTCATACTCTTCCAAGATCAGGAACAAACAAAAAGATATATTCTCTCACGAGTTCTTTATAACATTTGACTGATAGAGTAAAGTCAAGAAAATAAAAATTACTGTTGGAAAGAAAGTGGCAAAACTCTTATCTATCCATAGATTCATAGATAACATGATTTAGTTAGAAAATCTTAAGAAACATACAAGAATCCTCTAAAATTAATAAGTAAGATTGATGACAAAATTGATTCGTTAGAAATTTTTTTAACTTTATTTATTTATTTATTTATTTATTTATTTATTTATTTATTTATTTATTATTTTGAGATGGAGTGTTGCTCTGTCATCCAGGCTGGAGTGCAGTGGTGCGGTCTTGACTCACTGCAACCTCTGCCTCTAGGGTTCAAGCAATTCTCTGCCTTAGCCTCCGGAGAAGCTGGGATTACAGTAGCCTGCCACCATGCCCAGCTAATTTTTGCATTTTTAGTACAGACGGGGTTTCACCATGTTGGCCAGGCTGGTCTGGAGCTCCTGATCTCAAGTGATCCACCCACCTCGGCCTCCCAGAGTGTGGGATTACAGGCATGAGCCACCGCGCCAGGCCATTTCTTTTTCTTTTTCTTCTTTTTGTTTTTCCCTTTTTTTTTTTTTTTTTTTTTTTTTATTTTATTTGAAAGGGAGTCTTGCTCTGTCCCCCAGGCTTGAGTGCAGTAGTGTGATCTCGGCTCACTGCAAGCTCCACCTCCCGGGTTCATGCCATTCTCCTGCCTCAGCCTCCCCAGCAGCTGGGATTACAGGCGCCCGCCACCACGCCTAACTAATTTTTTGTATTTTTAGTAGAGATGGGGTTTCACCGTGTTAGTCAGGATGGTCTTGATCTCCTGACCTCGTGATCCGCCCACCTCGGCCTCCCAAAGTTCTGGGATTACAGGCATGAACCACTGCGCCCAGCCAACCAGCCGTAACTTTTATTTTAGGTTCAGGGGTGCAATTACAGGTTTGTTACATAGGTAAACTTGTGTCATGGGGATCTGTTGCACAGATTATTTTATCACCCAGGTATTAAGTGCAGTATCCACTAGTTATTTTTCCTGATTCTCTCCTTTCTCCCACCTTCCACCCTCTGGTAGGCCCGTGTGTGTGTTGTTCCCCTCTCTTTGTCCATGTGTTCTCATCATTTACCTCCCACTTAACAATTGAGCAAATGAGGCCAACAATCATAGGAAACCTTAAGAAACAGGGCCGGGTGCGATGGCTCGCCTTAAGGTAAAGATCTTGGAGCTCACTAGGAATTTCCTCCCAAGTAGTCCCAACTACTTGGGAGGCTGAGGCAGGAGAATGGCGTGAACCCGGCAGGAGGAGCTTGCAGTGAACCAAGATCACACCACTGCACCCCAGCCTGGGTGACACAGCGAGACTGTCTCAAAACAAACAAACAAACAAACAAAAAACCTTAAGAAACATACAAAAATTAGCCGAGCACAGTGGCTCACGCCTGTAATCCCAGCACTTTGAGAGGCCAAGGTGGGTGGATCACAAGGTCAGGAGATCGAGACCCCATCCTGGCTAACACGGTGAAACCCCGTCTCTACTGAAAATACAAAAAATTAGCCGGGCGTGGTGGCAGGCACCTGTGGTCCCAGCTACTCAGGAGGCTGAGGCAGGAGAATGGCGTGAACCCAGGAGGCGGAGCTTGCAGTGAGCCGAGATCGCACCACTGCACTCCAGCCTGGGAGACACAGCAAGACTCCATCTCGAAGAAAAAAAAAAGAAAGAAAGAAGGAAACATACAAAGATCATCTAGAATTAATAAGTGAGATTGGCAAGGCACACAATATGAGGCCAAACTTCAAATACATTCTTTCTATTCTAACATTAATTACATTTTTTAAAAATCATAAAACTATGGTTAAAAATACTTAGAAATTGTCTTTAAAAAATAAATTCAAAATGTCACCATTGAAAACTGAAATCATTTACATAAAAAAAAGATAAAAGTATTCCTGAGAGAAACTAGAATTCAAAATATACATATGTAATTGCCATTAAAATATTCAACATTCTTTAAATGCTCATTTTTTCCAACATGATCTGTAGATTCACTATAATCCAAATCACAATTCCAGGATGCTTTTTTAGAGATATGGACAAAGCGACTCTGAAATTTCTATAGAAATGCAATGGATATAAAATAGTCTTGAAAAACAACAAAGCTGGACAACTAGTATACAGTAAAATTACAGTAATCAAGAAAGTATGTTTACAATAAAATAAACAAATAGAGATAGAACAGAAATAGATCCATACTTATATGGTAATTTCACTTAAAAAAGAAAGTACCAGGGAAATTCAATGGGGAACTGAAAGTATCTTAACCAATGATGCTGGAAAATTTGAATATCCAATTGGGGCAAGAAGAAAAATAGATGAATCACTACCTCTATCTTATATCATACATAAAAATTAGATTGAGGTGAATTGTGGCCGTAAGGTAAAGGCTAGCTTTATATAAAGCTTCTATAGAAGAAAATATATGAAAATAAGTTAATAAGTAGGGACAGCCAAAGATCCTTGAAATATCCATAAAAGACAAAATTGGTAAGCTAAACTTTATAAATATGAAATATAATGCCCTCAAAATACACTATCACAAAAATAATGGTGTATAGACTAAGAGAATAACATTATAAAGGTATATCTAACAAAGACCTTTTCTGATACACAAAATCAATCCTTTTCAATTCAATAATGAAATGCCAAAAAAATCTAATATGGAAATGATCAAAAGACTATATACTGCTGAAAATAATGTCAATTGAGAAAAATGACAAGTCTCAATCATTTTAGTAGGTTTATTTGCCAAAGTTCTGAGAGATAGATCTATTCTTTTCCCCAAAGATGATTTTGAGGGCTCCATATTTAAAGGGGAAAGGGCAGGATATTGAGAACTACACAATTTTTCTTCTAAGAGGGGTTAGGGAAAAATAGCTATTCACGCCTTTGTGTGGCTTGGTGAATCTACATTTTATTTTATTTTATTTTTAACAGAAGATGACATAGACAAATGAAGCAGAGGAAAGATGCGAGGAATCTGCATTTGTGCATAAGATAACACAGACAAAATGGGGCAGGGGAACAGTCAGATATGCATTTGTGTCTTGTGGGCAGCGGGTGACTGCACTTGTAATGAGAAGATACCAATTTACATTGCTATGGTGAAATTTTAACAGAAACACCTTAGGGTAAAGATCTTGGAGCTCACTAGGAATTTCCTTATGGGCAAAATATGGGAGTGGCATGTAGCTTTTCATCTGTAGCCATCTTATTTAGAAGCCAAAAGCGGAGGCAGGTTTACATGACCCAGTTCCCAGCTTGACTTTTCCCTTTAGCTTAAGGGTTTGCGGACCCCAAAATTCTATGTTCCTTTCACAGTAAGAAAAAACAATAATCACATAAACATAAATTAAACCAGGAAAATGCAAATTAGAACCATAATGAGGTACCACTACACATACACTAGAATGTTGATTATGAAAATGGTGACTGACATCAAAAATTGGTGAATATGTGACACAACTGAAACTTCCCTATTTTGCTGCTGAGAGATTTCTAATGAAAGTAAGCATATAGCTAACATATTACTCAGCAAGTACTCTCCTAAATTTTTATCCAAAAGAAATAAAGATCACAAAGACTTATCATAAAAATTGTAACAACTTTACCTATAATATTATAATATTTACAAATTTAATACTACAAACTTATCTATCCATAGGAAAATGGATAGCTAATTGTGCTGTATTCATCCACTGGAATATTACTCAGTAATAAAAATGAACAAACCACTGGAGCATGAAATAAAATAGATGATTCTAAAAGGTTTTATATTGTATGAAGTAGCTGGAAGCAAAATAGAACATATGTTTTCACTCAGATGGATTTTTAGAATAGGTAAAATTAATCTGTGGTGAAGAAAATGTTTTAATATGGTCACATCTAAGATGTTTGACTAAGACAGGAAATGCAGGCATTTTCTTGGGTGAACAAAATATTTTATATCTAGATAGGGCTATAGGTTATACAGAGATAATTTTAAAATATAAAATTATACAATGGAGATATGTGTGTTAATGTAATTAAACGTTATGCCAAAGAAAATTCGTAAGTAAGCATTAACTCTAATAGGCATGTTTTTCACAATCATATTTGTTATGAATTCCAAAACACTTTATGTGTATTCTGGGGTTAAGCAGCTATATAAACACATGATAGACAATAAAGCTAATTTTTTTTTTACCATTTACAAAGATAATTTTATACATATATCGAAAACCAGGATTGTACCTTGTGTTCCATGTGCCATGGATTATAATTGGAGGTATCAGTGGATTAGAATTGGATGTATTTTGGATTTTATGATAGATGTCAAAAACAAAAAATAGTTACAGAAATTACTCTATACGTGTTTCTTGTTTTTAATTCCCTACTGTGAATTTTGAGTTTGTCTAGAAACAATAATCAAGCAAAAACCATAACCACATCTTGCACCAGGAACTTGGTTTCAAAATATTATTCTTGAAACTATTGATAAAAATCTGAATATGGAAAGTGAATTCTATAATATTATATCAACAGTATATATATATATTGCTTTTTTCTAAGTGTACTATTGTTATGAATAGAATATTTTGCTTTTTTTTTCTTCCACACTGAAGTGTTTAGGTATTAGGGGAGTCAAAGTACGATGCATGAAACTTAATCTCAGTGCTGGAGAAACAGAGTCTGTATGCCAATACCTGCTGTACCATAGGAAACCACTCTATTGCCACCTAATTTTCCTTTATGTACATTGACCTAGAAAAAGCACCTCAATTTTTACAGAAATCATACTTTTCACATCATAATAAAAAGTATGCAAAATTATGAAAAAAACAATCTGTTTGTTAAGAAGTTACTGTTCCTAGGCCATTGTTAAGTGGCATAGGCTCTTACTTAAGTGAGACCATGTTATTTATCTTCAGTCCTTTCTTCTATCTGAATAGTTCATATAAAATGACTAGATCAGAATTTGGTAATGGAAAATATGTTATCAACCAGTTTAATTTTACATCTGTCAGTATATAATAAAAGAAAATGGGAGTTAAGACTTACAGAAGATTGTATATAAATACATGTAACAATGGATGTATAGGTATGGTTATAGATGCACAATTATTAGATTTAATAATTAATAAATGTGGATAAAATTGAGATCTGTTTAAAAGCACATGTATAAGTTTTATCTTTCAAATTTCTTATATACTGAGACCTTCAATAACTACATTGAATAACTGAAAACAACAATGTGAAAAGCAGAAACTCTCAAATTATATCCTATTTCTTGTAAGCAAGTGATATTCTTTCCCTTCCACCAGTGAACCACTGTTGCCAATAATTTTTTCCCACTTCTTTTTCCTGCTAGAAAAAAAAAAATGTGAAAATTGCAAAGGATGAGGAATGGTGTTCTGAAGAGATATCAAATGTTATTTTAATAAGTTAAATGATGTGGAGTTTAAATTGACACCTATTGTATTTAGTAGTAAATAAATTACCAATTGAAAGTTCAAAATGTGGTGTACTGTATCACATTTATCAAAGCTAATGACTAGGGTATTGTATTTGCTTGATTTTAAACCTATTCAACATCATGAAATAGGAAACTATCAAAACCCTTTTCTATTCATTCTAAATCTATCTTCTTTCCTTCTATTATTTTGTGTGTTGGGGGATGCATTTACATATACATGCATATATATATGTTTGTGTGTGTGTATCGTGTGTGTGTGTTTATGTGTGCATTCTATTGGATTAAAAAAACAAAAGAATACCCATAAAAGAAAATGAAATCATTCTGTTCTTTGGTGTTAGGTTATTTATTTCTCCATGCATGAAGAGAAGTTGAACAATGTTATCTGAAGAGAATATTATCCTGCAATTAAGCCAATCAGATTTGAATAAAATCAAGATACAAATAAATGGTAACTAAAATACAGTTATTCTAATATTTGCTTTTTGTAATTGTCTTTTAAATATATGCTGGTGGAATTATCACAACAGGTCATAGTCTTTTATCTAAAGCATTTAAGGCTTACAGATTTCATTCAATATACAAGAAATGCAGATTCAGAATACAGTGTAGGAGGAAATTATTATTCTCTTTTAAAAATAATGAAATCTATTGCATTGTTAACTTTAAGCACTTTGTTTTTACCTTAAAAAAGAAAAATTGTTCTGTACTGAAAGATAGTGAAAGGAAGGATAAATCTTTAATCCAGTTAGAATGCAAAAGAATAAATACCAACATGTTATCGGCATTTATCAACCTTTCCTTGAAGCTGTTTTCTATAACCCATTGTTTAAGTGAAACTCAGAGAATACAAAAATAAAAAGTCATATTTTTGATAACTAAGCAAATATTGTCCATTCTCCCACATTTTAAATGTTTTCTATGGTTTGAAACGTAAACTAAGTTTAACTTGGACTTGAAAAAGTAAAATCCTTCTATTTCTTACATATTAAATTTATGTAAGGTAAATTACAAACTTACCTTAAATAAGGTAACGAGATTTTGATATAATACCATTTAGATAAAATATGTTAGTTTGGGGAAGAAAATCAGATGGATACTTATTCTGGCTGGGATAAATTCAGAGATCTCTTGGCACCTGTTTGCCCATGTGGGCACCTCTTAATAAGTAAAGTGGAATAGATTTGCTGCACCTGCTGGTTCCATCTTTGCTTTCCCTTAAAGAGCTGTGACAGATAGACTATGGCCTGTGGGGATTGTTTGAACCTTCTGGTTGATGATATCTGTCAATGTATCTTGCTCCTGTTCTCTGGCTTGACAGGAATTCTGCATCAGGGTTGAGAATGGTTGGGAACCTAGCCCATTTATGCCTGTCAGCTTTCTTGACAGCCAGATATTGGAGCTGCCCTCATCAGTGTCTTCTAGCTCGGCTTCTAGGCACACAAGAATAGGAGTTTTCTTTTCCAAGGAACAAAGGGGAGCCCATGACACAGATCTGTGACACTTTAACTCTTGCTACTCCCTTCTAATCAGTTGCTTGAACAGACTGTCTCTCCCACTATCTCTGGCTTGGATCAGTATGTGACCAGTATGCAGATCTTAATTAACTCTCCTGATTCAAGAATACTCAGCATTCCACTACACATTGTGGACATGAATACCTATTGTTAAACATTCATCCCAAATGTATTGCATTATTAAACCCCAATCTTAGTCGGCTCCGGATGCTATAACACAGTACCAGAAACTGAAAGGCTTAAAAAAAAATTGACATTTATTTCTCATGGTGCTGCAGACTACGAAGGTCAAAATCAAGGTGGTGGCCAGTGTGGTTCCTGGTAAGAGCCCTCTTCCTGGCTTTGCAGATATATCCTCACATGGCAAAGAGGAAAAGAAAGAGCAAGAGCAAGAGAGAGAGAGACAGAGAAAAAGAGAGAGAGAAAGAGAGAGAGAGAGAGGAAGTGAGAAAGCTCTATTTGCTTTCTCTTCTTATAAGACACTAATCCCACCCTTATGATCTGATCTAAATCTAATTAGCTTCCAAAGGCCAACCTACCGATACCATCATATTGGGGAGTAGGGTTTCAATGTGTGATTTTAGGTGGGACACAAATATGTAGCCCATAAAAACCCAAACTTTGTTTTAAGTCACCCACTTCTTAAATACTTTAATGTTTAATATGTCCAATTTGTTTTTTTGAAAGGAAGAGAAGCTATTTTCTTATTTATTATTTCAATTATGTTCAATAACATAAACATAATTCTTTAAAGTTATATAATTATAAATATTGTAGCAGAGTTGATCATTCTCTAGTTTTTAACATCTTTACAATATGCATATTACAATACAGGCTTTGTTATTATCAATGTGCATGTTTTCATATATCAGGTTTCCTATTATTTGTAGGTAGATACTTCTAGACCGAACAACATAACTTATTAATCTGTGACTACCTCATTTACAATGATTTATGGACACAGTAGGTATCCAGTAAAGTTTATAGAGTGTTGAATGGATATTTAAAAATATCAAATATATAATATGTGAACAAGCAAAGTATAAAATTTATCATAAGTTCATCTTATAGTTATATAAATAATAATCATAGTTTAAGAAAAGTTATATTACCATTTGGACAAAGACTCTAGGATAACAAAGAAAATAACTGTGATTTTTGAGTCATGATAAGAGGAAATTTTTTTTTTTGTTTTTGATTTCCACTCATGTGATTATTATATTACTTTGACCACAAGCAATATGTAAGAGAAATGTCAGCTTTGAGCATTATGTAAGTTGTAATGAAGTTCAGCTCTCTGTAATGTGCTTGTTTCTATATTCCTGAGATCAGTTGGATGTGATTTTCTCATAGTTACTCCAGCCCTTGAAATCATAACTGCCTAATGGAAAAGTGAACACTCTTATCTATTTGTGATAAATTCTTACAGTGACTGGCAATAAATTTCAAAACATTCATGCTTTTCTGAGCGTGTAAATAATTTTAAAATAAAATTTAGAACCTCTAAATGTTTACCTATAAATATATATACATTGTATATTTTGCAATGTTGTAGCTTAAAGATAAATATTTTTATCTGTAAAGCTATATTCATCACATGATTCCATTATAATGTAATACATACCATTCATTTAAAATGCTACATGCATTCTTAGAATTATCTTACATAATTATAGTATATAATATCACATTGTTCTGCAATATATTAGGTATAAGAATTCAATAAATCAAATAGCTACAAAAATGTCATTATTATTAAAGGCTTTATTGACTTACTGACTGTGACAACTACTGTATTCTGAGAGCTATAGGGGTTGGGGGCAAAGGAAAATAAACTAGAGAACAAATATCCTATGGTCTGAATGTTTATGTCTCTCTGTTAGTCAGGGTTCTCTAGAGATACAGTAGCAATAGAATGGATTGATAAAAAGATAGAAAGATGGTTAGAAGATAGATAGATAGATATTTTAAATTGCTGGATATATAGAAAGAGATGTTAAGATACATAGCAAATAAAAATATATATGAGGGGATAGCTATATTATGGGAATTGGCTCACAAAATTATTATGACCAAGAAGTTCCATGATATGCCATCTGCATACAAGACAGCAGGAAAATCAATAACATGATTCAGTCTAAGGCCAAAGGCCTGAAAACCTGTGGTAATGGGGAAGGGCTGCTGAGTCAAAAAGAAACTCTAAAGACCTGACACACACAGCTCCAATTTCTAATCACAGAAGATCAATGTCCCAGCTGAAACAGGGAGACTTTGCCTTTCCTTCACCTTTTTGTTCTATCCAAGTCCTCAGTGGATTGAATGTTGTCCTACATTGGTGAAAGGGGATCTTGTTTACTCAGTCTACTGATTCAAAGGCTAATCTCCTCTGGAAACAACCTTACAGATACACCCAGATACAATGCTTAACCATGTGTCTGAGTATCCCTTAAAACAGTCAAGTTGGTACATAAAATTAATCATCAAAAGTTCAATCTTGTCAACTTGCCACCCATACGTATCATCTTAAACCATACCTAATCTCCAAATAAAGACAATATTAAGGTCGTAATTCCACCTAATGTAAGATGACTATGCTCTCTACAACCCCAGATGCACTAATCCCCTTCCCCAGGAAAGGAAGTAAACTCCTGACTGATGTTTACTCTCTCCTGATATCAAATAACTTAAATGCTATTATATACAATTAACAACACTTAAATATTGATATAAAATCAATACATCTTATGCTACATGATAAAGGAATAAGAGAAGGAAACAAATATATTTTATTAATATACACATATATATGTGTATATAGATATACATACACACAGGTATTTAAAACAAAATAGGGAAGAAATACTTATTATAATTAACGTCCTCATTTCTGGAACGGCTCGCTTTCCTTTGTATACTGCCTTTGTCTTCCACAAGCTTCTCAGCTGGCAATTGCACTTTACCTGGTGTGGTGACCCAAACCTTCATTCTGAAAGGTCTGAATCTTTGATAGTTCTGACTGGATTGGGTTGCTGTAGTTATTTATTTATTTATTTATTTATTTATTTATTTATTTATTCATTCATTTTAATTCTACTTTAAATTCTGGGATACATGTGCAGAAGGTGAAGATTTGCTACATAGGTATATGTCTGCCAGGTGGTTTGCTGAACCTATTGATCAATCTTCTAATTTCCCTCCCCTTGCCCCCCACCCCCCAACAGGCCCTGATGTGTGTTGTTCCCCTCCCTGTGACCATGTCTTCTCATTGTCCAACTCCCACTTATGAGTAAGAACATGCAATGTTTGGTTTTCTGTTCCTGTGTTAGTTTGTTGCGGATGATGGCTTCCAGCTTCATCCATTTCCCCACAAAAGACATGATCTCCTTCCTTTTTATGGCTGCATAGTATTTCATGGTGTGTATGTACCACATTTTCTTTATTCAGTCTATCACTGATGGGCACTGGGGGTGATTCCATGTCTTTGCAATTGTGAATAGTGCTGCAATAAACATGTGTGCATGTGTCTTTTTTTTTTTTTTTTTTTTTTTTAGATGGACTTTTGCTCTTGTTGCCCAGGCTGGAATGCAATGGTGTGATCTCAGCTCATCGCAACTTTCACCTCCTGGGTTCAAGCGATTTTCCTGCCTCAGCCCCCTAGTAGCTGGGATTGTAGGCAGGTGTCACCACGCCTGTCTAATTTTGTATTTTTAGTAGAGACGGAGTGTCTCTATGTTGGTCAGGCTGGTCTCGAACTCCCAACCTCTGGTGTTCTACTCACCTCTGCCTCCCAAATTGCTGAGATTACAGGCATGAGCCACCGTGCCTGGCTGCATATGTCTTTATAATAGAATAATTTGTATTCCTTTGGGTATATACCTAGTAATGGGATTGCTGGGTCAGATGGTATTTCTTGTTCTGAATCCTTGAGGAATTGCCATACTGTCTTCCACAATGGTTGAACTAATTTACATTCCCACCAACAGTGTAAAAGCATTCCTATTTCTCCACAGCCTTGCCAGCATCTATTGTTTCTTGACTTTTTAATAATTGCCATTCTGACTGGCATGAGATGGTATTTCCTTGTGGTTTTAATTTACATTTCTCTAATGAACAGTGATATTGAGCTTTTTCTTGTAAGTTTGTTGGCCGTGTAAATGTCTTCTTTTGAGAAGTGTCTGTTCATATCCTTTTCCCACTTTTTGTTGGGGTTGTTTTTTCTTGTAAATTTGTTTAAGTTCCTTGCAAATGCTGTGTATTAGACCTTTGTCAGATGGGTAGACTGCAAAAATTTTCTCCCATTCTGTAGGCTGCCTGTTCACTCTGATGATAGCTTCTTTTTATGATAGTTTCTTTTGTACAAGCTCTTTAGTTTAATTAGATACCATTTGTCAATTTTGATTTTTGTTGCAATTCCTTTTGGTGTTTCTGTCATAAAATCTTTGCCCAATACTATATCCTGAAGGATATTGCCTAGGTTTTCATCTAGGATTTGTATGGTTTTGGGTTTTTACATTTAAGTCTTTAATCCATCTTGAGGTAATTTTTGTATAAGGTATAAGGAAGCAGTCCAGTTTCAGTTTTCTGCATGTGGCAAGCCAGTTTCCAGGCAACATTTATTGACTAGGAGACCCTTTCCCCATTGCTTGTTTTTGTCAGGTTTGTCAAAGATCAGATGGTTGTAGATGTGTGGTGTTATTTCTGAAAACTCTGTTCTGTTCCATTGGTTTATATGTCTGTTTTGGTACCAGTTCCATGCTGTTTTGGTTACTGTAACCTTGTAGTATAGTTTGAAGTTAGGTAGTGTGATGCCTCCAGCTTTATTCTTTCAGCTTAGGATTGTCTTGGCTATATGGGGTCATCTTTGATTCCATATGAAATTTAAAGTAGCTTTTTCTAATTCTGTGAATTCTAATTCTGTGAAATTCTGTGAAGAATTTCAATGGTAGTTTGATGGGAATGTCATTGAATCTATAAATTACTTTGGGCATTATGGCCATTTTCACAATGTTGATTCTTCCTATCCATGAGGATAGGATATTTTTCCATTTGTTTTTGTCCTCTCTTACTTCCTTGAGCAGTGGTTTACAGTTCTCCTTGAAGAAGTCCTTCACATGCCTTGTTAGCTGTATTCCTAGATATTTTATTCTCTTTGTAGCAATTGTGAATGGGAGTTAATTCATGATTTGGCTCTCTGTTTGTCTATTGTTGGTGTGAAGAAATGCTTGTAACTTTTGCACATTGGGGAAGTTCTCCTGGATAATATTCTGAATTGTGTTTTCCAGCTTGTTTTTATTCTCCCTGTCTCCTTCAAGTATTCCAATCAATCATAGATTGAGTTGTTTTATGTAGTCCCATATTTCTCGAAGGCTTTCTTCATCCCTTTTCATTCTTTTTTCTCTAATCTTGTCTGTATGTCTTATTTCAGCAAGGTGGTCTTAAACTCTGATATCCTTTCTTCTGCTCGGTTGAATCAGTTATTGATACTTGTGTTGTTTCATGAAGTTCTTATGCTGTGCTTTTCAGCTCCATCAGGTCATTTATGTTCCTCTTTAAACTAGTTATTATAGTTAGCAGCTCCTCTAACCTTTTATCAAGGTTCTCAGCTTCTTTGCATTGTATTAGAACATGCTTCTTTAGCTCAGAAGAGTTTTTTTACTACCCACCTTCTGAAGCCTACTTTTGTCAGTTCATCCATCTTATCCTCCGTTCAGTTCTGCACACTTCCTGGAGAGACGTTGCGATCATTTGGAGGAGAAGAGGCACTCTGGCCTTTTGGGTTTTCAGCATTTTTACACTGATTCTTTCTCATCTTCATGAGTTTGTCTAGTTTTGATCTTTGAGGCTGCTGACCCTTGCATGGGGATTTTGTGGGAACTTGTTTTGTTGTTGATGCTATTGTTGCTTTCTGTTTGTTTTTCTTTCAATGGTCAGGTTCCTCTTTTTTAGGGCTACTGCAGTTGCTAGGGGTTTGCTTAAGGCCCTGTTCACTTGGTGGTTCACTTGATTCCCTAGTGGACTCCCCTAACCCCCATCCACATGGCTCTCAGGTGAGCCACAGCACCACACTGCTCTTCTTCCCTCTCCCTGGATCATACCAGCTGCCTAGTCAGTTATGATCAGAGAACCTGAATACCTTGGTTGCCAGTGCAGGATTCACACACTAATTATGGTTCTTTTCAAAGGGAGCCTGTGATCGCCACTGCTTCTAGTCAGCCATCTTGGCTTCCCACCCCGCAGTTTTTATCTTGACCTTAATTACAAAGCATGGTAATACTAAGACACATCCTAAGGGATCTCCTGTATCCCATGTATATTCTTTCCTACCTCTGTGTGGGTAAGCTATTTAGTTTATCGTATTTTGTTATAGTAGCACAAATGAGCTAATACAAGATGCAAAATAATTACAGAATAATCACATAAATTCTCATGGGTCCTAAGATTAAATTGGATGCTATGGCAGGAAAGTGTATGTTTTCTCTTCAAGTGTTCTATTTTTTAAACTCAATTTGCATTATATTTAAGAACACTAAAACTACCAATTTGCTTGTAGTGAAGAATATGATCAATAATGTATGTTAACATTTCACTAAATATTAAGATTAGTATAATCATATATTATCACTCTAATCCTTTAGCTCTTCTGAAGGTAAGTATAATTCTATATTTATATTTGAGGTAAGGATTGTGTGAACAGAATCTCCTCCAAATAATATAGTTCTGTGAGGAAAAGTAGGACGAGCTACTAAATAGACTGTTTAATCCAAATATTTATGTTTTATGGCGATGTCTTTCTTCTTCACACATCTTATAATGACTTTTTGTTTACTATTGTGACATACATAGTTTAACATTAAAATTAACAAATATGTTTTTGGTATGTAATGTAGGACATAATATGCTATTAGTAGAGCATATACATGATCTATACATCTATCACATATAACACATTATATAATATATAGTAAAACAAATATATATTTTACATTATACTATTTTTCTTCCATATCCTTTTTTCTTTCTTAAACATTTTTATTTTTTAAAACTTACCACTTACCATTATACCTCTCACCAATCTCAAAGCCAAAGAGACACTTGTATGAGTAAAAGATATGTTGTGGCATGTTTTTTCTGTCCATATATTAAGGTAGGTAAATGTCTGAACAATTTCGAATTTTTGAATCTCAGCCCATCAGACTGCCATGTAAGCAAAATGAGCAAAGAAGTGAAAGCACACACACACAAAAAGAAATGTCATTTCCAGTCAATGTTGTATGATGAAGACTGTGAAGTGAGATCAATTACAAAGGATCCCTCAACAGACTGCATAAGAACATTTCGGAAGTAAAAGGCCTGTGCTATCCCAAACATGCAGTCACAGAAGATAATATTACAATGGGTTAAGGAAAGATACTACATAACATGCTTTGCAAAAATTTTGAATATTTGAAATTTGTCAGGTGGAACAATTATATATTTATAGATATTCATTTTATGTTTCTGTCAATGACATCAAAACTAGCTGATGTTGTCATTTCAATCTAAAAGGTAAAGTGTTCAAATCAGTAGAATATTATTAATGAACTAAGTTCTTGTCATGTTATCTGTTTATGTGATAATATATACTATTTAATATTAATAATATTTTAAGTGCACTGGTAGGAAGTACTATATAGTAATGAGTAGTACAGGCATTGGCGTGTTCTAACCTTTGTTAGGATACTTTTCTTCCTTTGTAAAATAAATACTATTATTATCACACTGATTAAAATAGAGAAAAGAATAAAGTATCCATACAGTATTAGTCTTACCTCTTTCATTCTTGTAACCCACCCTAAGTGTTATTTGTTGAAAGGATATCAATACAAATGTATACTTGCTGACTCCGCATTATGTTGTTCACAACATTGTGACTAAAGGCGTATTACTTGCTTGAAGAAAAATATTAAAATTTGAATATCATTAAATCATTAAATACATAAGAATAGATCTATCACTTCTCTTTACAAAAGTTAAAGAAAAAATCATCTGTTCACAAGAGTTGATGCTAAGTAATGGTTATGTTTATATTTATATTTTCAGTAAGTTAAATATTTAGTAATTATTTAAATATGCTATAAAAGTGGAATTATTTGGAGGGAAGTTTAAAACTACAGAAATTTAAAACTAGTATATTCACAAATAATCATTTATGTATAAGAAAATAACATGACAATAAATCTAACAAATTATTATTTTCTACTTGCACTTTGTAAAATACGTATTTTTTAAACTGATCTTATTTTACTTTATAGTATTTCACCCTCAATTCAAGCTGAAAAAAAAAGTATGTCCAATAATATGGAAATTTTCTGTTACTCCTGGAGTTCACTTTAAATGTAATCTTCCAGTCCCAGAAGATGTTGAAATGGCACTCTGCTTTCTTCTTTAAATTCTTAGGGTAATTAACCTGTAATTATAATTAACCTAGATTACACTTATAATTGTCTGTAACTGTGCTGTGTAATGGGTGGCCACTAGCCACATTTGCTATTGACTACTTGAAATACAGATAGTCATAATTGAGATGTGCTGTAACTGTAAAATACACACTGGATTTCTAACTTCTATAAAAACAAATAAGATTATGTCTTTTGCAGGGACATGGGTGGAGTTGGATACCATTATCCTTATCAAACTAACATGGGGCAGAAATCAAATACTGCTTGTTCTCACTTACAAGTAGGAGCTAAATGATGAGCACACATGGACACACAGAAGGGAATAGATACTGGGGTCTACTTAGGGTGGAGAGTAGTAGGAAGGAGACAACTGGGAAAAATAACTAATGGGTTACTAGGCTTGATACTTAGGTGATGAAATGTTCTGTACAACAAACCCCTGTGACATGAGTTCACCCATGTAACAAACCTGCACTTATTCCCTTGAACTAAAAATAAGAGTTTGAAAAATTATGCTTATTATATGTTGAAATTAGATTATGTTGTTTAAATAAATTATATATTATTAAATGTGTTTACATGTCTCTTTTTACTTTTTATTTAATGTGGCTAAAGAAAAATATTTGTTGTTATGATTTTAAATATATGTTTTATTTTAAATATGTATTTTTAAAATATATATTGTTTAGTAGACAGAATTATAGGGTATCCCTCAGGATTCCCAGTCTTTAGTATACACACAACTTCTCCCAATTATTCAATACAACTATACTTTAGATGTTGATGTGAAGGTATTGTTCAGGTATAATTAATGTCACAAATTGTTGACCTTAAGATGAGATTATTGGAGTGTGCTTAATTTCTCCTCTTCTTTTTGAAAAGCCACCAAACGTACTGTATTAGGACCCTAACATTAAGACCTCATTTAACCTTAATTATTTCCAAAAAGCCCTATCTCCAAACCCATTCCACATTGGAGATTAAGGCTTCAACATATGAATTTGAGGAGAGTCATAATTTGGTCCATAGTAGGGGGCTACATGGCAAGGCACTGTCTATAGCCGCTGACAGCAGTCCCTGTACAGGCAGCAGAAAAGTAACAACCTCAGTCCTACAGCCTCAAGGAGGTAAATTTTATATATATATATATGTATATACACACAAACAAACTAGCAAAAACAGTGAGCTTGGAAGAGCTAACTGAGCCACAGATGAAACACACAATTACAGCTGACTCCTTGAATTTAGCCTGGTAAGATGCTAAACAAGGTATCCAACCTTATTTCTCACCCATTAAAATTGTAAAATAATAAGTGGATGTTGTTTAAGCTGCTGAGTTGGTGGTAATTTGTTAGGAAGTAATAGAAAACTAATATAGGTAGCTTATATTTGTGGATTGCATTACACTTTATCAAATAGTAGCTACACAACAGCAATGATTCTAGATCTGACCTGGATAGAAAAGTTGTACAATTCTTTAATGATTTCCTGAACTTGACGGTGACTTTGAAAATGGAGTTACCGCCGGGCGCGGTGGCTCAAGCCTGTAATCCCGGCACTTTGGGAGGCCGAGACGGGCGGATCACGAGGTCAGGAGATCGAGACCATCCTGGCTAACACGGTGAAACCCCGTCTCTACTAAAAAAATACAAAAAACTAGCTGGGCGAGGTGGCGGGCGCCTGTAGTCCCAGCCACTGGGGAGGCTGACGCAGGAGAATGGCGTAAACCCGGGAGGCGGAGCTTGCAGTGAGCTGAGGTCCGGCCACTGCACTCCAGCCTGGGCCACACAGCGAGACTCTGTCTCAAAAAAAAAAAAAAAAAAATGGAGTTACTTCCTACCGACCACAGAGTCTGTCCTGAATCTTTATTAATTCATTCATCAAACATTTATTGAACACATAATATCTGCCAGGACATAAGATAGCTCTCAAGGACTAACAATGTAAAAAAGTCATAACCCTGACCTTATGAAAATTAATGTATACAATCCATTGATGAGTGGTATAATATAAAGTTAACTTTTAATTATAATTCATATTCTAAGATGTGTTTGATTTTATTAGCTAGTTTTCATTCTGAAACCCAGAATCAGTTCAATTTAAAAGAATAATTGTATCAAGCTAACCACAGTATGTTAAAATGGCAAAACAAGAATCAGATTAATTCAAAAATCTTAGGTACACTAGCTAACAATTTCTACAGTAATACAGTACTGAGAATCAGTTGGGCAATCAAAGATGTTTCACAGTTTTAAGTGCATGAAAGCTATCTTTGAATAAGCTATTTCTTCCCAAAATGCCTTATTAGTAAGATTGTTAAAAATATTACAAGAGCTATAGGAAATATCTCTAAAAGTATCTGTTTATGACAAAAGTCATGGGAAGAAAGAAATCAACACTAGCAGTTTTCTCCATTAATCTATCAAATGAGTGCTGAAATGTCAGTGTCAGGTGATAAATACCTACGGACTCATGCTTCGATTCAATACTTCAAAGACAGAAGGTAGCTTGAAGGAGAGAGGCCAACAGCCTAAAAGTCAGTCCACCTTTTTTATTTTTTCTAACTGAAATGACATGCTAAAATTTAAAAAAATAAAATAAAATCTTCTTAAGGTGTTTTTATTTATAGGGCCTCACTTCATTAGCATGTTTATCTTCTATTTTTCATATTTTAGAAAATGTTTTTCATCAAAAATACTTTTGAGAAACTCATCATTGGGTTAAGCTACTGTAAGGAATGCTTAAACTCAGGAACATCCCCAAGCTGGTTTATGTTACATATTTCTTTTTTTTTCTTTCTTTCTTTCTTTCTTTTTTTTTTTTTTAAGACAGAGTCTTGCTCTGTCGCCCAGGCTGGAGTACAGTGGCACGATCTCAGCTCACTGAAACCTCTGCCTCCTGGGTTCAAGCAATTATCTTGCCTCAGCCACCCGAGAAGCTGGAATTACAGGTGCCCACCACTGTGCCTGGCTAATTTTTGTATTTTCAGTAGAGACAGGGTTTCACCATGTTGGTCAAGTTGGTCTCGAACTCCTGACCTCAGGCAATCCACCTTCCTTGGCCTCCAAAAGTGCTGGGATTACAGGAGTGAACCACCACTCCCAGTTATTTATGTTATATGTTTCTAATATTACAAACCCAATATTAAAAACTCTATTAAACGAGTTACTTCATTCTGCTCTATCAGGATGCAAATTATTCACTTACTTGACTGCCTTTTCTAACCTTCATCATAGTTGCAGAAATGAAAGGAAAACGTGGAATAAAATTGTGGAAATAATAAGCTGTAATTTAAAAATTAGAAATGAAGCAAATGAGGTATTACTGGAGTGAAAGAACAATCAAATCTACAAAAGCCTATCTATAGAATTCATATTAAAGACAATTGTTTTTCACAAAATAAAAACAAGAACAGGACAAGGAATGATAGAATGACATGCTTGCATGTGAATGGAAATTGATTGCCTATTCATTGATAGGAACACAGAAAACAAAACAGTAATCTAAAGAAAAGTGTTTGCAATATGTTTTGGAGAAGGGAGCCCAAAGAGCAAGAATATGACAGTGTCTAACTAGCACTGTGCAGAGTAGATCCTCTTACAAATTGAGGACTCACATAGTCACTCATCAGCTTTAATACTACCTGGATGTTTCTCTGGAATATTTGTCTCCATTTTTTCAGAGACCAGGCATGATTTGTACTTTTTTAACCAATTTTACAAGTTGTCCTGATAGAGAAAAAGAAACAGCATTAACGAGAAGTAAAAGAAATGCTTTTTGGAAAATCTCACTCTCTAAATTAACTAGTCTTATAATTTATGCTTAATTCCTTGCAAATTTGAATATTGCTGGCAGTTTTTCCTTGAATATATTGCAGAAGAGAATATCCTATGTGTTCATTTTTTTTCCTTGACATATGGAAAAGTACTTCTCAGTCGCTTTGTAGTAGGCAAGTGCAAGTGACTGCTTTGTCTAAGGAACTTCAACAAAGCACCGTGTGTCACTTTCAAGTGAGGCAATGCATGATGCTTAGGTTCCACTACCAACCCCTTCTCATCCCCACGTTGTACAGGAAGGGCTTGTGGTGAAGTGACAGAGCCACAAGTTTCATGCAGTACAAGGACAGCTGCCCTGGAGGATGGCTGAGACCTGCTGTGGACTTTGTAAGAGATTCAGAGGCCCAATTACTCTAAGTTAATGAAGAGGAAAAACACACATTACAGAAAATCTGCTTATTATAACATTATAAACAGAAATAAGACCCCTCAATTTTTCAATAGCATAAGCAATGAACAAAAAAATACTATCATGGATGATTTCATTTAACTCATTTGTAATAAAAGCTATGATGATTTTGTACATGTGTATTTATTCTATGCATACTTTTTCGAACCCTGTCATAGCTTAACTGAGTGATACTAAGTAGACCTCACATATAGCATTTATATGATGCAACAACCTGGCAACAACCACACATTCTGTAAGAAGTATGTTATTTTTATACCAGAGGATGAATTAAGGTTTTTTTGTTTTGTTTTAGTTGTTTCAAATAGTCATATTTTCAACAGTTACAAATAAAGTTCACTAAATATGTAACAAATGAGATTTGCAAATGTTACACTTCCATGAATTTATGTTTAACATCTTTGAGAACAGACTCTGAGGTTACCAAGTGCTAAAATTAATGGAATAGACTCACTCCTAGAAAAGTCAAGCATTTTATTTTCATCAAAATATTTTTATGTACAGAACAAAAGACTTTCATTCATAATAGTGATCAATGTAAATAGATCTAGCATTGAACATTAATTTGTAACATTTTCTGAAAATGCTTTTCTTTCCTGACTGAAGACCTGATATTTGTGTTACATGTAATGTTACTGGATGATTTTAGTAAGTTAGTTAATATGGACTATATCTGACCCAGTGCAACTGTGCAAACTGAAAAACTGATATATTTCTTAGAATCACGTCTTGTATCCATACCATAATAAGACATTTTAATCACAGATATTATTTTAAAGCTTATGTGTGTCAATTTTTTAAAGGCACTTGATGTGCAGTAATGAAAACTGTAATATATTTATCATACACTTCCTTCATTATGTTAATTTCTTATTAGAAATGGTTGGCATACATTATTTTTTGTTTGTTTGTTTGTTTTTGAGATGGAGTCTTGCTCTGTCACCCAGGCTGGCGTGCAGTGGTGCAATCTCGGCTCACTACAACCTCTGCCTCCCGGGTTCAAGCTATTCTCCTGCCTCAGCCTCCTGGGCAGCTGGGACTACAGGTGCACACCTCCAAGCCCGGTTAATTTTTTTTTTTTCTTGTATTTTTAGTAGAAATAAGGTTTTGCCACGTTGGCCAGGCTGGTCTTGAACTCCTGACCTCAAGCGATCCCCCGTCTCGGCCTCTCAAAGTGCTGGGATTGATTACCCGTGTGAGCCACCACGCCCAGCTGACTGGCATACATTCTTAAAACTGCTACTCCAGGTAAAGAAAAAAAAAAAAAAAGAAATTCCCGTTTTTCAACTTCAAGACTTAATTTTCTGCTATGTAATCTAAAATTTAAGATGTATGCTAAGCCGGGCGCGGTGGCTCACGCCTGCAATCCCAGTACTTTGGGAGGCTGAGGTGGGCAGATCACGAGTTCAGGAGATTGAGACCATCCTGGCTAATACGGTGAAACCCCGTCTCTACTAGGAATACAAAAAAAATTAGAATTAGCCGGGCGTGGTGGCGGGCGCTGCAGTCCCGGCTACCAAGGAAGCTGAGCAGGAGAATGGCGTGAACCTGGGAGGCAGAGCTTGCAGTGAGCGGAGATTGCCCCATTGCACTCCAGCCTGGACTACAGAGGGAGACTGTCTCAAAAAAAAAGACGTATGCTAATTCCAATTGTGAAGTACATCTATAAACTATAAAAATATCATACATTAAAAGTCATTATAAAGAGAATGAAAAGACAAACTCCAAAATGGAAAAACCATTTTGTAAGACATAGAACCAGAAAAAATCTGCATTCAAAATACAGTAAAAAATGCCCACAAATCAATAAAAAAGGATCAAAAATTCAATAGAATAGTGGGGAAAGTGATAAGTGCAAATGTTTCACAGAAGAGAAAACACACTTCATAAATTAATATTGTCAACCATATTAAAATTTGGATCAATAAATATGAATTATAATCACAGTGAGATAGCCTTTTATGTTCATCACCTTGTAAAAACTTTTTAAAAGTCTTAAAATATCATGTGCAAATAAAAATGAGAAGTGACTACCTTTTATTTCTTTTAGCTAAAATAACTAATTCATTATGAAATAATTTTTTAAAAAATAATTAATTTAAATATAAAAAGTAATTATCCAAAATAATTAAAATTAAGTTCACATATTTTAAAATAAATTATAGCCAGAGTAGCCCTCAGACTCGTCATCAGCAACAATGAGTACGGAACACCATAATCCTACAATATTTTGGAAAACATTATTAGAAACAAATCAAATTATTATTGATATGTAATAACATAATAAAAACAATCCATTTTAAATTTTCTGTACAGCTTAATTTATGAATTATTTGAGGAGAACTAAAAAAACGATCAGTAAACCACAGAAGAGAAAGAGCAAAATTCAGTAAACAGAGAAACTGACTCAGGAAAGCAGGGATAAGATGTCCCAGATTGATCATTCTGCAGAACGTCATGAGAGCAACCAGTGCAAACAACTAGAATATGAAGGACTTTGGTAGAGTGGGAATAACCAAGGTAATTTAGGATGAAAGGGTAGAGTTTTGCACATCAATAGCATGACTTCAGGATATGTGGGTTTATTATTCAATAAAATAAAGACAATTTGAAAATTCGAGAGTGGGCAGGGGAATGGAAGGTGGAGCGCTACAAGAGAACCTTAGGCCAAATAAGAAGAAAATGAAAATATGTCATTTTTAACAAGAAATGTGAATCAAGAATGTCAAGAAAAGTGTATCTATTTGAAATTCTATGCAAATTCTACTTAGAATACTCATTGATTAGAGGCATTGGCCACAGAGAAAAATGTGTGTTGCTTGAATAATTTTTGTATGGTCATCATAAAGTAAATGCCATTTGTTGCTTGCAAAAATTGACTTAACCCAAAGACAGAATGGAAATATCTTGGTGTGTGACTCTTAGATTAGACGGTAAATAACATCAACCTCTAAAATATAAAGGTGTAGGTAATATAAGACACACATTTGAAAGCAGTTTACAATATAAATGTAGGAGTGCTCTTACTATTATTTAGATGAAAATATTGTTCAAGAGAACAATGTTAAAAAAACATAAAAGTATTGGTATATTATTTTAAAGTTTATTGGTAACAACAGGAGAATTAAGAATATTAATTATAAGTGTTACTAAGTTGATGGAATAAAAATGGAAGAACAATTATTTGAAATAATTATTAAGACCTCATCTTTAGTTTTAGAGAAGGAATAAATACCATATAAAATTATGAGTGAAAATTAGAGATTCACCAAATAGGCTACTGATAGCAGTAGGAGGCAGGTAAATTTCTAGGCAGACAGGAATGGGTCCTTGGTGGAATTCAGCCTAAAGCCTGAAAACCAAGCTACAAGTTCCTGATAAATTCACAGACCAGATTGAGAGCCCCCATTCCTGTTTGGCACATTCTCTCCTGATTGGCCCTTATCATTCACCTGTTTTACCTAAAGCTACCTTTCCCCAGTAGTCTTCTACACTAACATGCCTATTTGTGAATGGTGCTTTTTAAAGCATACCTACAGACCAATCAGCACATACGTCTCCATTTAAAGTTCATAAAAAAAAAACCTAGACTCAGCCTCGTGGCTGGCAACCCACCTTCAGTTCCCCTCTTACTGTTGAGAGCTTTTCTGTCACGCAATAAATTCTACTCTGCCTTACTCACTCTCTGGTGACTGCATACATCATTCTTCCTGGTCACAGGACAAGAACTCGGAACTCACCAAACTACAGGAGTAAAAGAGCTGCAACACTACTTGTTCCCAAGTATGTAATTTAGAATCTGTAAGTATGTACTCTCTGGCAGACAGCCTCCAAGATGGCTCCCCAAAATTCCCGCTTTCTGGTATTTATGCCACTGTATAGTTTCCATCAGCATTGGATAGAGTTGACAGATTCAATAAAACACTGTGATTACAACAAAATTTGATTTCTAAGTCTACATCATAAAAAGTACTGCAGCTCATACCTTGTGCTCTTAGATCATGCACTCTGGGGAAACCAGCTCTCATGTCAAGAAAACACCCAAGAAGTCCTTTGGGGAGATTCAAAGTATGAGGAACAGAGGCCTCCTGACAACAGCTAAAATCAACTCATCTTTCTTCTGTCATTAGTTAGGGAAAGAAAATGCATCCAAGTGACCCAAACTAGTTAGTTACGGTTCGAGCTAGTAATAAATGCTATTTTGCTACCATTTGATGTATCATGTTCACATCTGCTGTTTCTCCCTCGAGAAGGGTATGTATGACTAGGACAAATCTGGATCCAGAGTTCATGAATTCCTAAAAAGTTATCTACTTCACTTTCACGTTTGTTTATTTTATGTTTAGTATTTAAAGCAGCGTTTGACATTCTTGAGAGCCTACAAATGCAATAAATAAACATCTGTCAATAACCTCCCAAAATTGCACGTTATTTAGTGATATTACTTTACGTGTCACTTTAAGATGTATTTATGTGTAAATTGAGTATAAAGAATTCTAGACATTTTTAAAAAGTCAAAATATTTTTTCCATATTTACTGTATAAATTTGAGTTTTAAAGACTTATTACATGTAAAAGAGAACATTTTACTGTTTGATTTCTAGAATAGTTTTTATCTATCCTATTTTAGAAATAAACAAACAAGCAAAAAGAAAACTAATACCTTAATTTTGTCCCTCTGTTTTTGAATTCATTGTTGTTTCTCTTTATATCTTATTATTCTGACTATGTCTTGAAAGTTCTTATAGTTATTATTTTTGATTGGTTCATCATTTGATCTTTCTACTTAGGATAAGAGTAACTTACATTATGAAAAGATGTAAGAATTGTTATAAGAAAACTGCTATCTAAATTAAAATGAAATAAATCTAGAAGAATTTCTTCAGGGTCACTAAATAATGAGAACTGAACCACTCACTTTACAGCACTGAACGAAAACAAATTAAATAACAACATTGGCATCTACAATAGATAAACAGGTGATCATATCATATTTTTGATTTGCAGGCAAAGAACACCAATTTCACTTTGAAAACTATTGTCTAATGTTCCTATGTTGAAAATCGAAAGATAAATAAGAAGATTTTGAAAGTATTACTAACACAAAAAGCTGGACCAAATAAAACTTGTAGTGTAACCTGAGGAGTAGAAGAAAGAAGTCTAAAATATTCTCCTTTTATTTAGTTAGCATTTTTTCTTAGGAATCATGTTTAACTACTATAAATGATAATCCTAAGACGTTCCTAACCTGAGATATGATTAAGTTGTTAGTTTGAAGATACTATAGGGAAAAAGAAAACCTATAGTTAAAGGAAGAAAAATGTAAATATGACATGGAAAATTAAACCTAGAAAATAATGTTTATGAAAGTCCCCCAAAAATGGTGCATCCCCACAAAATTTGGACAACCACTGTTTTGGATGAAAGAATAAAATATACATATACTTCAGTTAAAAATTTCCTGAAACTTAATAAATATATTCAACATTCTTTCTGAAAATTTTCTGTGGGAAATTATAAAATGTCATTATTAGAATATGATACTACCTTTTTTTTTTCCCTTGGATGAGACAGTAATGCTCAAAAGAACAGACATTAAAATGATGTAACCTTTGATTAAATCTTGATCTGTCTGATTTCTGTGTATATAGTCATTGGCAAGATTTTATCTTTTCTCTTGTCAATGTAAATTTTCTTATTCTGTCATGGAGATAGATAGTAATAAGAACAACTGTAAGTAAGGTGATGTATATAAGTAAGTATCATGCTTCCTGGCACAGAGCTTTAATAAATGGATGGAAAAAATATTTTAGAGATACTGAATAAATATTTTAAGACAGTTCCATATGTGTATATGCATGTGCACTTATTCACAAATATAAACACATATACTGTTACTAAGAAATATAAAAGCAGACTGCTAAACATAAGCATCAAATAACTTAAAGAGAGCTTCATGATTATTAGATCGTCATTGTGATGGATATAGAACACAGAAAGCAAAAAGAAAAGGAATAGCTTTTTTAGGAACAGCAGAAATCCAAGATGCTAGAGAAAAACTGGGACTGAAATGATTCAATTATAAGCAGAGAAAATGGGAGAATAAAGAAGTATCGACTATTATTCTGGTGTGGGAATTTAGTGGCCAGAAACTGAGTATACTGAGTTGATAAATAAATAAATAAATAAAAAGTTAAAACAGTCAGATTTCTGTATTTTGTAGCTGTTTCTAGCTGTAGAGAAGGGCTAAACTATGACATATTTTGGCAGTATGTTAGATATTTCATGTGAAAGGAATTGATGAACTTACTAAGAACAGATGCAGTCTAGTTGCAGAATAGGAAGGGGAACTATTAAGAGTTAAGAAATGAACTAAGTCTATGTTAGCAGCATATGTTAAATAATGTCTGTCATGAAAAGCAGGAGAAAGACAAAATTGTCCTACCCTTAGACAAACGTTTTAGTTTTTTTTTCTTCTTATTTTTCTTGAACATGGGAGCAACAAGAACAGTGATAAAAGATGAAAACCAAGACCCAGAGGGGGGACAAATTGTAAATGAAGAAAACGTTATCCCAGAAGCAATCCAAAGCACTGAGTGAGGAATAGATACTAATGCATGAACATTTCATTCTTGGAGACAGAAGAAATTAGTGGTTGTAGTTATAGAGGGTGGTGGTAGCATATAGAAAATGTATTTTCTGAAAATATCAAATTCCTCAATCAATTTATTTAAGTTATACTTACTGAGGATGGAATAGGGATCCAGAGCTATATATGACACGAAGAATTCCAAACATTTTCACTCAGCAGTGCTATGAAAACTGAACAATGAATATTTCCTAAACTAAAACAACTTGCCACTCTAACACTCCGTCTAAACTCCTTTCTCCTTTGCATTATTTCTCATTAAATAATGAAGGTGAAAAATCACCAATTGCATTTGCTAAAAATTCAGCGCATATTACTTTTCTCATTTTCAACCTCAAATCAATTTGCTAGACTTGTTGATTTTATTTTCTTCATAACTTTCAAAACAATTCAATTTTATGCACTATAAAAGTCACTCAGTTTAGATTCAACATAATATCTTTCTGAATTTAACTTCCGACCAAATCTTTCTACATCTAGAAATACTCATTGCAGAATAGAGCTCAAAGTGTCTGTTTAAAGCACAATTAAGATCGTATCATTCCCTGTTTAAAACCCTGTAATGATTATTTATTCTCCTAATGCCTATTTCCCTTGGGCCAATTTCCTTAATATTACTGACAAGTCCTCTTGTGGCTTAGTCTCTTGCCCTTTTTCACAATTTAAAATTTAGTTGCAGTTACCCCAATGTGTGTGCAATGCTGCTTCTAATATCAGAGAAATTACTCGTTTTGCTCTCTCTTTCTGACTACAGTGCTCTTCAATTGATCCACTTCCTTGAACCTGGCTAACTCCTCCTCTTCTATAAGATTCGATGTGTTTGTGTACAAAAGAGACAGAGATAGGAAGAGAGAAAGAGGAACGTCACGAAGGTTAATAAATTTTTATGTTTACAAAATACGTTAAGTGGATTGAGTAAATTTCCTTGTTCCGTCCAATTAGTTTTAAAAATTAAAAGGTTTTAGTGTGCATTGCTTCATATTTATGACTATCTCCATGTTGTTTCATCTCTGTACATGCCAATACCACTAGACACATTTCTATTCAACTACATTTCAGGGCAGTTGTTTTGAGAGAACTAAACCAATAACTAAGGTAATTTAAATAAAACATTTTCTTCAGCTGTTGAGAAAACTACCCCCAGGAGCTGAATACCTTCTACAATACTTCACAAGTGGACAAGAAGTACATAACAGCTCAGCAATATATGACAAAAAGGAGATCAAAATAATTATGTTATATTCAATCAATGATCTAATTGGTGTTAAATGCAAATTGATCACACATTAACTTTGTAACATGTAGCACAGGAAAAACCGTCTATCATAAATTATACTTTGTTGCATGAAACCACTTGTCTTTAATATGCAAGAATAAGCATTTGCAACTTTCTATCACTGTCTGAAGAAAAGATCAAGATAAAAAATACAACGTTAATTATCTCATTTTTGTTATCAACTGTCTTAGAAACTCATACTGTAAGTTTCATGAATTCATATTCTTTGCTTATTATCTCAGGGAAAGAAATTCAACTACTTTAACTATTATTTGAAATTAGCTTCAAACTTTGTCACACTTGCTCATCTGATTTCCAAACCTGGATACATTCACAAATACGCTGCTGCTGGTCCTGTATACTGCCTTAAGTGCAGACCTTCCAAATTTCTTGATTAAGAATCAAAATAGCCTTCTCATTAATTAGTATGTTCTGTCCAATCTCAGTACTTTAGCAAAGTTAGCATTCCCAAATGCTATTATAATAACTCACCCATATGCCCTTTAAAATTCTTCAACAACTATCTTCTGCCTTTTCATTAAGTGCAAACTTTTGTACACCAAGGTATACAAAAATATCTTCACTATTTTTTGTCACTAGGAAGCTTATCCTGAATTACCATATCCCCTTTTCCACTCTCCTCATATTCTACATTGAGCTAAACACAAGCAGTTTCTAATGTTTATCAAACACTTTCAGGCTTTGGCCTTCTTCTGTCCTCTTCTCTCCTTTCCCCCCAACCAAGAAAATTGAATTTACTAAATAGGAGCTTTAATCTTCTTTAAGATGCATCTGCACACATCATTGTCCCTCACCCAATTAAGTCTATCCTTCCTCTATGCTTCTATTACTTTTTATCCAGTTCTCTACCTCACACTGAGCCTAGTCCTATTTGTGGCTTTCCCACATTAAATTTTAAATCTAAGGATCATGCCTTCAATTCATTCAATTAACATTTACTAAACTACTCTGTGTCATGTCCTAGAGATTTGAAGTTGTAAAATACCATCTTGTCCCTTATCAAAAAAGAGAACAAAATTGATCAGATGATTACAGTTAAATATTAACTCGTATGTAGATAAATGTAGAGTGGTTTACAGAAGTGTCTAAAACTGACTGGGTCATAAAAAAATTGCTTTCTAGGGAAGGTAACACCTGAGCTGAAATTTAGTCATTTTTGTCTTTGTCACCAAGGAAAATGTCTCCATTAATATTGAGTTTTTGAAAATGTTCAGTGAACGAAGTTCATAGAAAACTTTACCTTTATATAAATGCCTCTGAAAAGAATGATTATTTTATTAACTCTGATACATCTGAATGGCAGCTATGACCTGGTAGTGCTTAGGCCCACATTCTTCAACACAAATCACAACAAAACGAAACAAAACAAAACAAAAACTCGTTTATATTCACAAGTTATTTTGGAAATGGATATTTCTCAGCTTCGAGTTGCCTGAATTAAACTTGTATAACTTTAGATATATATTTTTGTAAATAGATACCACGTTTTAATTCTGTATTATGACACTTTATAAAATGTAAGGGAAAAACTTGTTATTTTTATAATACTGAAGTTAATTTCCATATTGATTCTGTCCTTAGTTGATTTCATAAGAGAATAAATTATTCCACACACTATCCCATTGACTCCTCAGTTCTTCAAAAAAGAACAATTAATCAGTACTAGGAGCCACTAACTAATACTCTGTAATATAGACTGATGAGCCATGGCAACTTCTCTGAAAGTATGCTAAGTCTCTGAATTTGAATTGTTGTTAGTGATGAAAATACTGATGTGATGATTAAGTTTGACTAGGTAATTCTATCCCAATATAAGTTTCTGGCAACATGCCAAACTTAGAAACCATCCATTGATTCAGCTTCAATCATGAATACAAGAAATATTCAAAATTTGTATGCTATTAAAATTGTTTCTAACACTCCACTGATGAGTTCATTACCTCATGACAAATCATTACATCACTTACTTATGTGTTAGTCAAAGCAATACATTACCTTCCTTCTGGGGAACTCATTTTACTACCTAGTAAACCAATATTCTATTCCATTCTGTTATACACAGGAAAACTGAAAAAGAGAGAAGGAATGGCAGACATATCAGGGGAGAATGAAACAGTCAGCAGTGACTGAATTAATTTCTGACCAGAAGACAAGCGACAAAAGAAATTTGTCACAGTAGTATTGTAACTGATATGTTTTCAGAGAAATAAGACAATTATCTAGAAAGTTTCACAATTTCCTTTCTCTGTTCCTTGTTTGCTTGCTTGCTTCGATTGAATATCTGGTTGTAATTGTTTTTACTTTATCCTCAGAATGTAGCTTTGCAGGACTCTCTGTTGGGCATTCGGTGATAATGACAATTTGAAGTGAAGACAGTAATCCTTCTCTCACCCTCAAGTGTATTTATATATGAGCTGCACCCTTGTCTTCTGAGAAGGAACTTTTTTTTTAAATCTCTTTCTGTTTTTGAGGAGAAAATTGGTGAGTAGGTAGGCTAAATTATGTAACTTTATATGGACCAGACACCAGTGAGATTACTTTTGGCTCTTAAAGTGAAATCTTTTTTTTTTTTTTTTTTTTTTTTTTTTTTTTTAGGTAACGAAGTTGTTGGATCATTAAAGAATGAATATTCTTGTGCTTACACACACACTATATTCTAATCAATATGTACTATTAAAATAAAAAACCTAAGCAAATTTCTAGGATAAATTGCAAAAGTACAGTAAAAAATGGCAGTGAAAGAAAGAATAACTGGATCATGATGAATTTTATGCAGTAAATTTATCATTTTTGCATATATTATTGAGGCATTAACATGGGTCATTGCCTTCAGATTCTGTTAATCCCACTCTATAGATTCTAAAATGAGGAGAAGCCAGACACATGTTGGACCTGTCTTGCTCATCTGTAGATCTGTCCTGCTTAGTACAGAGTCTGGCACATCAGAAAATGACAATTAAACACATGTTTTTGGAAATATATTCCATAATAAAGTAGGAAACTAATTTATTCATATCAATAATATGCTAAATTATATTTATTTCTCTGTATGTTTCTGTGTTTTCTTTAAAAAGCTGCAGAGAATGTGTAACATTTTGTTATTTCTTTAGTATTCTACACTGGTACTTCATATGAAAGGCTTGGGTATTTTAGTTCTTCAATAATACTTTTTAATAATTTCAAAAACTTTAAAATTGTGAAGACAGGATGGTACAATGTGTTTACTTATCGGTTTTAAATATTAGGTTTATGTGTTTATTTTATAACCAACCAGTTGTATGACAATTGTAGCTAGCTCTTGAAAACCGATGTGGTTGAATATTTTATTATTGTCTTATTTAACGCAATTGTATAAACACGACAGAACATTATACTCTTGGATTTTGTCCAGTTATGCAAGATTTTAGATGCTTGATAGTGTTTGGCTTCACATTATCAATGGAATTTACTTTTGTAATATTCATTCAGTTTTATTTAATTTAGCTAAGATTTATCTTTTATGTTTAAGATTTGTTATTTTATTTTTGCTTGTGAATCTTCTTTTCATGGCATTTATAAATTTAGAGATGACTGAAAATCCGAATGGGGAAAATTCTTATAAAATATTAGAAAAATCAGCATTTTAATTCTGTCTCGTTTATAATTTACGTCTTATAAAGATCTGTAGAAGTGTATAAAACCAACAAAAGTGGATTTCACTATGAGTCATATATGAAGTTGACGTTTAGGCGTATACTTCTTTCTATATAGCTCCCTGTTATGTATAAGTTTGGTAATCTCCTTTGTTCTTTCCAGGATAAATTTTGTATTTTGCACGTACATTCAAATATATTTTATATTTGTGTGATAGCAGAACACAGAATCATATTAAGAGCATGCATTTTAATTTTAATTTCATAGACTCACATTTTATTTTTTGCTAATCTTAATTTAAAATATATTTTCATGGTATATTTTCTTCGACATCATCATATAAATTGAAAGAATCAACCTATAAGTTTTTAAAAAGAGGAAAGGTTATGCAAGAGACAGAGAAAATGGTAACATTATAAAAATAGAGGAAGTGGTAACAAGCCTACTAATAGCTTCTCATCGAGTTTGAATTTTAAATGGCAAAACACCTTCAATTTCAATTGCCTGAGATAACTAGTTTGGTACAAACTTTCGAATCTCTTTTTGTTTTTTATTGGTGATTACTCTTGCATCAAACAACATCGATACATTATAAAAGTTGATGTTTTCATTACCCCCTAACCGTCCCCAATGATGCATCCCTCACCCTAAATAGTATACCATGACCGAACACAGGGCACCCAGTACTATGTAAATTTAAATCCATTTAAATATTATTTTGGTGATGATTTTAATCAAATATACAACTTCCTAATTCTTACCATCATTTTCTGAATAACTTATCCTTTCAGCAAAATGCTACATTATTTTCTTTAATATATATTGTTGATTCAATTTTATCCTCTGTTTATAAAAATCCCATTATTTTGATATTCCTAGATTTGCAATATATATTTATATATATAGGTTATCTTAAATTAGCAATATATTACAAAAACATTTATATTGTCTTCATGTCTGTATAGTGAAAAATGATGTTATGCTTATGCATTTCCAGATGAATTTCAGATTAAAAAAACATGATTTTTATAAACCTTCCCTCAAAAAATATTATCAGCATTTTATTAACCCTGTTATTTACTTTCAAAAATTATCATATTAATGATATTCAGTATCACATCAAGAAATGCAAGATGTCACTCATCATTATTAACATTTCTTTTTCTTAGCGGTTATCTTTTAAGTGAGAACTTGAAAGACTGATCTCGTGGAGGTTGATAATGGAATGATAGTTACTAGAGGCTGGGAAGAATGTGGATGTATAGGGTGAGAATAAAGAAAGGGTGGTTAATGGGCACAAATAATATGCTTAGATAGAAGAAATAAGTTCCAATATTTGATAGAATAGCATAACTGTAATTAACAACAGTGTACTGTACATTTCTAAATAACTGGAAGTGAGGAATTGAAATGTTATCAGTACATAGAAATAATAAATGATCCTGATGATCGATTCCTGAATGCATTGACTTGATCATCAGACATTCTATGCATATAACACAATACCATATGTACCCCACAAATATGTCCAAATGTTATGTATCAGTTTTAAAAGTTTCCTCATAATATCTTCAACAAGACCAATAGGAATCTCTTCCATATAATACAATCTTATTTTATATTTGTCATTTCTCCTGAAACTCCTGTGAATTATACTCATATTTTAAAATATTTTCATATCAATTATCTCAGTGGTTATATAGAATCATAGAATTTAAATCATAGAATTTCTTGACATGATCACAAGGTCTATGGCTCACCCGCTCAGAAACATGTTTCTATGTAAAATACTTGGGATTTAATGTATCATTTACAGACATATTGTCCCCTGGGTATGAAAATGTATTCTCGTAAATTATTTTTAATTTATTAATGTGTTTAGTTTGACATTATATTTGCCAAATAAATTTTAAATTAATTGTAATAAATGGTGTCATATACAAATTTGGTAATTTTTGTCCCCTGCTTTCCCATAGTTACGCCTTATAACACGGGTCAGAATTTTAATGCTCTATTGTGACATCTTCTGGAAAGATAGAAACTTACGAATAACTAAAAGTCTGTATCTGTGTTTTAAGCTAAGAGTGATATCCATATTCCAAAAACACATCGAATAATATTTATTCTACTACAAATGGATTTGATTGAGGAAGGCTTGACTGAATATATAACCTCCCAAATTTGAAGTTATGATTAACCTGAAATATATATGAGATTTATATGGTTTGGCTCTGAGTCCCCACCTAAATCTCACCTTGAATTGTAACAATTCTGACATGTCATGGGAGGGACCTGGTGGGAGGTAAATGAATCATGGAAGTGGGCCTTTCCCATGCTGTTCTCATGATAGTGAATAAGTTTCATGAGATCTGATGGTTTTATAAAAGGGAAGTTCCCCTGCACATGCTGTCTTGCCTGCTACCATGTAAGATGTGACTCTGCTACTCATTCGCCTTCCGCCCTGACTGTGAGGCCTCCCCAGACATATGGAACTGTGAGTCAGTTAAATCTCTTTTGCTTTATGAGTTACCCAGTCAACTGAAACTTAACTATCTCTTTAGATGTTGAAAAATGAGGTGCTGGTTGGCTGTGGAGCAGATGGAAACATGATAACTTTTATAATAGTAACAGTGATCATGCCAATCTAAGGATTGGATTAAGGTATGTATCACTGATTACTAAATTCTCAAAAATAAAAACATAAAACATTACTGCGGAGTGTTTAGAAAAGTAGACAATCATATTCATTGAAATTAGAAGGACAAATTCGTATGATATATAGATGGTTATTTGATATATTATGCTAAGAATATTCTTTTTTTATCCAGATTTCATCATTTTAATATTACTTTTGCTGTGATGGTTAATTTTAGGTGCCGACTTAACTGGATTAAGAGATACTTAGTTGGTAAGACATTATTTTGGGGGGATGGTTAAGGTTGTTCTAGGTGATTCATGTGTGGGTTAGTGGACCAAGTGGGAAAGATCTGGCCTCAAGGTGCTCGGGCACTATCCAATCAACTAGGGGCCCAGATGGAACAAGAAGGTTCTCTCTGTCTCTCCTGCAGTTGGGACACCCTTTTACTCCAGGCCTTGGACATCAGAATTCCAGGTTCTCTGGCCTTTGGACTCTGGGAATTGCACCAGCTGCTCCCCAGATTCTCAGGTCTTCTCCTTCGACAGAGAATTACACCATGGCCATCCCTAGTTCTGAGGCTTTTGGACTTGGACTGAGCCACACTTCTAGCGCTCCTGACTGGCCAATTTACAGATGGCCTATTGTGGAACTTTTCAGCCTGTATAATCTTCTGAGACAATTCTCCTAATAAATCTCCTCTAATATATGTATAGCTAGCTAGCTAGCTAGATGGATAAAGATTTCGTATTAGTTCTGTCTCTCTAGAAAGCCCTAACAAATATACTTGCCAAACGACAAATTTTTATCTCACTAGTCTGCAAAATCAAAACTTATATGAGCCCCAGCACATGTCAAAAGCTGCTCCAGAGCCTGACATGGTTAGATAATTTCACACAACAGATCACACCAGTTTCATGATACGCAACTTAACATTATCCCACAATAGCCTCACTATTATCTTTCTTTGATAAATGTGCCATCACATTTTGCACTTTTTTTCTTTCAAATTCAGTATTTCCTAAGTTTTTGGACTCCATTTTCATTTTTAGTAGTTGATTTTATTTTTATCTCACAAGGAAAACAATAAAATTTCAATTGGAAATTCCGTCAATATCCTTTCAACTCACCCAAAAACCTGTTTACATTTATATACTTCCTTTGTGTTTAACTTCAAATTAGAGTTCACTCAAATTTCTTCACTTTTTACCTAATGTGCCTTTTCAATTCCAGGATCCCATCTGAGAAATCACATTACATTTAGCTATCATGACCCTTAGGCTCTTCGTGGTTGTGACAGCTTTTCAGACTGTCTTTTTTTTCTGACGATTTTGCCAGTATTAAGGAGTACATATCAGATGTTATTGTAGAATATCCCTCAGTTGAGATTTGTCTCATGTTTTTCTCATGATTTGACTGGAAGGATTAGTGTGGGAAAGAAAATTCCAAAGTCAAAGTGCCATTTCTATCACATCATAGCAAGGCACACGTGATTCCACTGTCTATGTTAACTTTGAACACTGGGCTGAGTGAGGTAGTATCTTCCGTTTCTTCCATGTAAAGTTACTCATTTTTTTTTTTTTTTTTTACTTCTCCCATTCCCCACTGCACTCCCTATAAGAAAGGCATTATGACTAGAGCATTCGAAAAAAGAAAAAAAAAAAGAGTGAGTTATGTTCATCAATTGCCTTTTCTCTCTAATATCAACTGGATTACTAAAGTCATTTTAAACATACTTAAGTTTCTCCCAACCACATATGTGTATGTTTATGTGTATGTATATGTACACACACACACACACACGTACGCACAGATACACAGAATTATTTCTTTTAGCTAGTTTTCTGTCTGTCTTTCTTCTATTCTACAGCCAAACTCCTTGAAAAGTTTGCACAGACTCCTTTTGAACATGTTCAGGAGCAGTCATCCTTAGCAAAAGAAGAAGTCTGTGTGAAATGAACCTTTAAATATTTCTCTTAGCTATAAGAAATAAACCATACCTCATGTTGACAATTCTTTAAGATGCTGGTCATCTATCTTCAACAACTGACACAATCTCCTCATCAAAAATACTGACCTCAAGTAATTTCTTCCATGCCAAAGAAGCTTTTGGTTCTTCTGTAAATGATTAGTTTGTAACATGTGGTGTCGATGTAGACATAGGGAAAGACAATTATCTCAGATGCTTCCTAGGAGAATATCAGTATATACTGATATACACCACTTCCAATACTCATACATGAAATGGAAAATACATTTGAATTGAATAATTATAACCCTGAAAAGACTGGCTAATTGCCAAATAAATTATAATCTGTGGACCCTCTACTAAAAATGAAAAAGGATGAGAGAAAATTTGCACAGCTAAAAGTAGAAGTAAACTGACTTTTGAAGAAGGCTAGTGAACATGTGAGAGTTTAGCAGATGTGGTGCTCTCTTTGATTTAAGGAAATGTGACATTTCAAAATAAAACCCATATACATCAGAGCAAAACTCTCAGGTTGAATAGATGAAAAGATTGAGTTTATGTTTGTTTTTATATATTTTGGAATGTATGTAAATTTTGACTGCTCTACAACTGAGTGTCAGATTGATAAACTCAGATGAAATCTTACACACTCAACTAGTTTAGACATATTCTATGTTGTCAGTACTCTAATCACTTCCAAAGAGAATATTATTTTAACAGTTTTGATTTTGACAATCAAAAACCTTCCTTAGTGTGTGCATACAAAAACTCAAAATAGCAGCCAGGCACGGTGGCTCACACCTGTAATCCCAGCAATTTGGGAGGCCAAGGTGGGTGGATCACGAGGTCAGGAGTTCAGGACCAGCCTGACCAACATTGTGAAACCCTGTCTCTACTAAAAATACAAAAATTAGCCAGGTGTGGTGGTGGGCACCTGTAATCCTAGCTACTCAGAAGGGTGAGGCAGGAGAATCACTTGAACCTGGGAGGCAGAGGTTGCAGTGAGCTGAGATCGCCTATGGCCTGGGTAACGGAGCGAGACTCCATCTTAAAAAAAAAAAAAAAAAAAAAAAAACCTCAAAATAGGTTCATTTGATTCATGAAAATCAGTGAATACAACCTTGTTAAATTTAAAGAAATATTCAGAGTTCAGTTTTCTTCCTAGAACTTTTGATCCAAATAGAAAAAATGTGAGATAAGGCTCCAGGAATTTGAAAGACTGGTCATCAATCCTTCAAATCCTTTACATATTTTTTCTTCCATGGTACTGTGAAATGGATATGCTTTTAGGAATCTACTAAAATTATACACATATTATATATAAGTACATACACACATTTATATGTATATATATATGAGACAACACACACAATGCATATAGGTTGTCTTATTATTACATTTCTTTCTTTTTTAATTTAATGCAGACCCTCTCTTTGCCTCTTCAAATTTTTAAATATTCCTCACTCCTCTACTGTACTCAAAAACTAAATATTATACTGGCATTTCCCTTGGTTTGGTTATATTATTACAGAACACAAGTAAAAACAAATACTAGTTTGCTTTTGAATATTTTTGATGTATATAAACTGTATTAGTCTGCATATATGTTTCTATCACCAGCTCATTTCACTAAGAAGGATGTTACTCAGTTTCTTCCCAGTTTGGGCATGTGTTTAAAGTTAACTTCCTCTGCTTCCTGTTATTCTTATGGGTGAATATGTTAAAATTGATTTATCAATTGACTCCTGATAGACATTTGGTCGTTTCGAAGTTTCAATGTTACAAAGCACGTTGCTATGCACTTTGTTGAGTAAGTGTATGGCTCCTGCTAAACCAGTAACACCAAGGGCTGTCTCTAGAAATAGAATTCCCAGTAACATATGGCATGAATATATTTAGCATTAAATGGTAAGGCCAAACATTTCCAATAACGTTGTAACAGCTTAATACTCTTTCAAAGGGTAGATATGAACTTCCACTATTAAATATTATTACCAATCCTTCATGTAGTATATTTGCATTTTTCTCATAAGTAATATTATTAAGCTTTTATTTATATTTGTATCAGACATTTTTGTTTCTTCTGTAAAATTACTGTTCACGTCTTTAGATTTTCTCTTTAGCTGAATGGATAAGTGGATCATCATGGTAGCAGCAGTAGATTGTAATTGTTAGAACATTTTCTGAAATTCTACTTAATTTCCTCTATTGAGTTAACATTTATGCCTGTTTTAAAAACATTTTATTGATGTCCATAGGACTACAATATTTTTCACATATTTCTAATACTATCCATCCATCTTTAAATATATTATATGCCTCCTTTGTAGTGTAAGACACTTAAAAGTATATGTTATCAAATCTTCCCTGTTGTATCACACACCAGTGTTACGGATTTCAATTCTGCATATACTATAAACACATGGTACACTATTAATATTTTGCTTTAAGCTGTTATCTTTTAAAGTAATTGCAATTTTTTCTATTCATTCATTCTGTTTACAGTATTCTTCATTTCTTTGCATAGATTCAATATGTTGGTCATTGCTTTGTCCTCTTGCTTACATGGAATCTGATAAAAACTCAACTGTAATTATTATTCATATTCCTGTGACTGCTGTTTGGTGTCTGTTTTCCTCTGACTGCCTTCATGTTTTTTCTCTTTGTCTTTGATTTCAATGACTTACATATGACAAGCCAAGGTGTATTTTCACTGGATATTTATCTTGCTTGGTTTCTTGTCTTGCCAGATCTGTGGCTTGGTGCCTGTCACTAATTTTAGGAAATTCTCAGCCATTACTTCTTTATATTTATCCGGCTACCTATCTTGTTCTTCCTGTGGGATTACAGTTATGTGCATGTTAGACCATTTGATTTTGTCCTAATATTCTTTGATCTTCTGATTTTATTTCATACTTCTCTATGCATCACAGTTTGAAAATTTCTATTGCTGGTCTTCAATTTCACTGATTCTTCTCTCAGCTGTGTTAATTCTACTCATGAACCAAAAGTGTTATTCATTTCTCTTAATGTATTTTTAATTCTATCTTCTTTCTAGCATTTCTTTGTGATTTTTTCTTAAAACTCCTGAATATTGGCTGAAATTGCATACCTGATCTTTTATGAAGCCTCTGCTCCCATTCCAGTCTTTAACAGAGTAGTCAGAGTTATTTTAAAATTAAAAGCCTTTTTTGAAAGTTCTAATATACTATATTTCAAGCATATTTTGGCATGGAAACAATCTAAATGTCAATTGATGAATGTGTAAAGAAATCATGACACATATATCATGTAAGATATATGATCTGTACATGTATATAGAGTTAGAGTATATATGTTTTGAGGCTGTAGATGATCTATATACATATAGATATACGCATATACATGTAATAGGCATCTATATACATCTATATACATTTACACATATGAATATATTATATATGATATTATATATCATATGTAGATAGTATAATATATTATATTATACATTATATTAATAGTATATTATATTAATAATATATTATATCATATTATATTAACATGATATATTGTATTAATATATCATATGATACATTGTGTTAATAATATATTATATAATAATACATTTTATAATTATATAATGTATAATACAATATTATACATTATATAATTGCTTTATATTATATAAATATAAATATATACGGTTTATATATTATATAATAGAACAATATTATATCTTATGTATAATATAATATAATGTAATATAATGCAATATATAATATTATGTATTATATTATAATATATAATAATGTAATTATGTATTATATATTATATTATATTATGTATTATGTAATATAAATTAGAAGACAAATATATTTTAAATATATATGTACAATGAAATATTATTCAGCCTTAAAAGGAAAGACACACTTCCATATATGATGATATGGATGAACTAGAGGACCTTATGCTAAGTGAAATAAGCCAGACACAGAAAGATAAATATTGCAAATACTTTAGTTCTTTAAGCCTTTTCTGCAAACTGCTTTCAGTTTGCGTCACATATGCATGGCTCTGGAGTCAGCCAGTTCAATTCAGGATACTTTCTCCATCCTGCTTTTGCTCTTGCATATGAATAAATTAAATTTATAAATTTAGATCTCCATCTCCGTTTCCTCAGCATATTCTTCCTCCTAATTGTATCCCTGCTATTCCTTCTCCTACTCCACTCTTTTCTTGTGTTCCCTCCCCTCTTGTTCCTCGTGTTTTTGCTCTTCTGTCTTCTCATTTGCTATGTTTTTTGTGAAAATATTATTTGTAATTAAAAATTATCAGTGTGGTATATCTGGAATATCAGTACATTCAGTGAAATCCTAGTTGCTTCTAGTCATATTTATTTATTCTAAGACATAGTTTGTAATAAAACGTTTACTCATACAAATACCTCATAATGAATTCATAATTTATTTACTGTCCTAACTCATAATGACTCATCTTTAGCATTGAACGATCACTTTCACATCACTTTACATTGAATTTGTCAGCATTTGTTTCCACAAAGTATAATTTTTTAAAATTTTTTATTTCTATAGGTTTTTGGAAAACAAGTGGTATTTGGTCACATGGGTAAGTTCTTTAGTGGCTCTTTGTGAGGTTTTGGTGCACCAAATACTCGACCAGTATACACGGATCTCAATTTGTAGTCTTTTGTCCCTCACCCTCTCAAAAATGTGGAACCAGCCTACATGCCCAATAAGCGTTTTAATATTTATGTTTATTTTCTCTTTATAACCCATTTGTCTTTCCATCATTTTTCTTCTCTGATAAAAAACAAACTATGCTACAAATACTTTTAAAAATGCCACAGCCATTATATGCACACTGTTTGTTATAGCTAAACTTGATTTGTAATGTTATTTTATAAATTTGTTAAAATCATTTACCATTAAGTTTCCAAAACCTTACTTTATGTTTTTAACAATACATTGGGACATGTTCCTTTCTGTAGCTGACCACAATCATTGGAGACCTGACTGCTGCAGAGTATCATTTTCAATAGTACTGAGTTATTATATGGAAAATGTGGGTTAAAGCAATATTTCTTTTTTTTTTTTTTTTTTTTTGAGACGGAGTCTCGCTCTGTCGCCCAGGCTGGAGTGCAGTGGCCGGATCTCAGCTCACTGCAAGCTCCGCCTCCCGGGTTTACGCCATTCTCCTGCCTCAGCCTCCCGAGTAGCTGGGACTACAGAAGCCCGCCACCTCGCCCGGCTAGTTTTTTTTTTTTGTATTTTTAGTAGAGATGGGGTTTCACCGTGTTAGCCAGGATGGTCTCGAACTCCTGACCTCGTGATCCACCCGTCTCGGCCTCCCAAAGCAATATTTCTAACAGTGAACTGTGACTATCTGTGGATTGTCTGTTTGACAGTATGAGATAGATTTTCTAAGCCTTTTCTATTACAGTACATAAGACTCAGACTTTCATCTTAGATATCTGAAGTACAGAATTGCTACTGATCACATTACTCAAAAGGAAAAAAAATATTTTCCCCATGGAAGTCAAAATATTATTAAAGTCACCTACATGAGTATGTATGGTTGCTTTTCTGCTGACTCCCAAGAGACTAGGCCAAAGAAATACTTTCTTAATGGCAATGTGTCATACATTCAGATTTAAGGGCTTTGTTTTGGTGTATAACAACACAAGATAGATTTGTAACTAATTAAACCTATGAAGAATTAATTTATTAAAGTTACAGACTAAATTTTTATTATAAAATGAAAAATTTACCCTTATGAATATAATGTTTGTATTCAGAGATAGTAAAAGCACTCCCAAAGTGGCAAATTTTATATTTCTAAAACCACTGCAAATTTATTTCTGGTTTAATGTCTTAGAAAAAAGATTCCAATTTGGAGATACACTTCAGGGATTTAGAGATGCATTTACATTTTTCAGAAGACATGAATAGATGAATTCTAAATTTGAAATACCAAAATCCTATATAAAATCATGGTTCTTTAGTCAAAGTAATACTGTTTGATAAGAGTCTAAATCACATGTCAAATTTTTTAACACAGTTGAAATATATATGTGTATACATATGCACATATATGTAATTGTGATAAAATTCAACCAGGTCTATGGCGAAAATATAGGAATAGAATGAATAATATTAAAACATGTACTACAAATAGAAATTAATGATATTGATATCCAATATTAAAAATGATCAACAATGACAAAAAACATGTTCTTGCATGTGAATATTTACATGCATCTTAAAACATGTACCTCACAAAATTATTGAAATCCATTACATTTGTTCAATATTAAACAACATGAGATTTTGTATTACTATATACCACGTGTTCCCTCACATATAATATACATTTTATATATTATATATTGATTAAAGTGTATATATTTTTAAATTAATCATGTAGCAACATTTGTGATATTTATGTTGTTGCAAAGTTAGATACACATATATAATGATATTCTACTCAATAGACTTGGGGTCTTTTGGGTGAGGAAGAACATAGAGTTTAAAACACTAATACCTATAAATAAAGCTCATTACTGTCTTTCAAAATCAAATATCCTTCTTGTGGATTAGTTTATGAGGATGAATTTATTTTTAAAAATTGTAATATTCATAGCTGCCTATGAGGAGAAACAGCCCATTTTCTACTTAAAACTTCATGTTTTAAGAGCATATATTAGCCACGTGTGGTCACAATTATCCTGTGTACCAAACCACTCCAAATCTCAGTGATTTACAACAAGCGGGTGGCTTCCAAGACCACACATGTCCAGAGTAGCTCTGCCAGACTGCAGCTCATCTTGGCTTCAGGCTTCCAGTGTCAATTCACATGTTTCCCCTTTCTCCTTGGAGCAGCAGGTAATTAAAGCAGGCCCTTTTCATTGAATATCACAAGAGTGCAAGTAGATAAGTGGAAGCAGGCAAAAACTCTTAATGTCTTGGCCAAAGTGGGAAAATGTCACTGCTGTCCATTTCCCACTGAGAAAATGAAAATATGACAAAGTGGAGAACTGCTGCACACGGCAGATCAGGGAGATGACATACAGAGACATATTTCTTGGCAGAGGTATAATTACTACCAAATGTCATGCCTACCTTTTTTTTAAGTAACGTTTTTGTTATTGATAGCAAAAGCATAATAAATAGGAAAAGATTAACCATGTTGGTAAGAAATAGAGTATTCAAGTTGAAAACACAACGTTTAAGAGAAAATAATTTCTGGATCATTATGTTCTACAAAATCAGATCTTTCACAGTGCCATTCAACAGCCTTGGTTGTTACTATTAATATTTGTTTCTCTGAAAAATGACTCTATATATATATCATCTGTGGATCAGCAAAAGGATAAAGAAAATGGGAAAAAATTAAAGCCAAATGAGAAAAAGCATTATATGGCTCTCCAGGGAACAATCAAAGTATAATTTGTATCATTTATCATCATCCACAGATACCTTCTGATTTTATGCAGGCTTTCAATCTGTAAGAAGAAATTTCTTTTCTTTATACTTAGCTGGCATTGCCTGATAAATGGAAAACTCCTTGTAACAGAAACTTCAGAAAACTTTGATCTGCCTGAAAACATCTAGACAAAATATATAGTACAACAGAAGGTCCAGTGTAAAGTTAAGTGTCAAGGACACAACATTTGGGATTTGACTCCTCTGGGATGTTGTGCAACTAAGAGGAATATTGCCCTTGAGTAGGTCTGTAAAGTTCTTGGTTTGCCAAAAGTTTTGCTACTGAGTTAACTGATGTAGAAAAACATGAAAATAGAATTAAAGGATAAGTATGTATACTGATCAACAATATTAATATTCAATTGCTGCTGACCTATGCTATTTGAATTAGCATGTATGATACATCATGATTGTAATGTTTCTGATGCTCTAATTTTTAAAAGGAAAAAACGACTATAAGGTATATTATTTGGTTGATGGCCAATTGCAGGTTTCACATATGTGTAAGTGATTTAAAAATAAAAAGCAAAAAACTTTGCCGCTTTGCACTAACTTTTAGTTTTTGCTTCTAGGATCATTAGTCAACATGCTGCCTCCAAATGTCAGTGAAATCTGACATTTGGAAGCCCATTATAGAAACCTTACCTTTAAGGAAATAATTCTGACTGTAGATCACAGACTACCAACTCATGCAACTGAAATTGCACAGAAAGTTATACTCTAGGGTATAATCTACATGCTGAAGAGAACATGTAGTTCAATTGATGCTATAACAGTAAATGTTTTACAAAAAAATTACAAATGGTGGTCCAAGTAGCAGATGTGCCATTTTGACCATTGACTGGCCATGACAAATTTTCACCTGAAGGGAAAAAGAAATCACTTTCCTATAAAATAAATAACAAATATGAATCAGATGAATGATCAATGGAATATTAGTATACAGGTATAACATCTTAAATATTCAATTCAATCAATTCTGATTCAATCAATTCTGATTCAATCAATTTGATATATTTTTAAATGAGTACTGCATGCCTTAGGCTATGTTCAGTTCAAAAGAATTAACACAGCATTCTAGTCCATAAATAATGTGTGGGTTAAATGTAAGGGATACACATTCTATTTGAAATTACACTTTTAATGAATTTGAGGTAGGTTCTAGTATCTGATTACAATGCTTCAAATGTTAATGATTTGATAAACTAATGTCACCTCATAAATATCTACATTGTATTTAATGTATCTTTGGTCAGCATTTTTCCTTATACATAATCTCCTCAGTTTTTAAAGCTCTTTCTAAAGCTAATTAGCTTTTGATTTTCCCTATTGAAGAGTGTAGTCTGGGGTAAAATACATTAATAATAACTTGCACATTTTAAAAAATGGATGTGTATAAAAGAATAAAATTATATGGTTACAAAACGTGGAGAATTTCCTTTATTGGGAAAATTCCATAAAATATTATTTCTGTAATATTGAATAGAAAATTTCCAATTTTGCAATAATATTGTTAGATTTTTATTTACTAATTTGTAAATAACACAATTCCTGATGTTTCATAGTCAGCAGTCATACTTTGATATGCATCATCATAGTATAATACATGTATCCCCTTAATAACTAAATTTAAAATGTTGGTTGTTTTACAAATGCTAATTTGGCTTGAGAAAGATAAAGAAATCTCTCTTCATCACTGAAAGGACATTTTCCTTTCTTTAATGCTAAGTCAGGTTATCACTGGGCACTTATTGCCATGTGAGACTGGATAATTATTTGTTATGGATGCTGTACTATAGGATGTTTAGTAGCAGGCCTGGCCTTCACCTTCCAGATAGCAGTAGTACCCACACACCCCAGCCCATAGTTATTGACAATAAAAAATATCTCTGACAAAAACAAATATCTTCTGGGGGACATAATCTGTCCCAAGTCAAGAATGACTTTGGTAAATGACAACACTTCATTGAAGAGACATTCTATAAGTATATATTAGTAGAAGGCTTTTTATGAATACTGATTACCTTTCCACTGCTTTATCAATGCTGCTTATATAAATATTTTAAATCCTTTTTTATCATTTCAACAGTGTTCACATCGTCTTCACCAGGAGTAGATTCCATCTTAAGAAATCACGTTTCTTGCTTATTCATAGGAAGCAACTCCTCATTCATTCAAGTTTTATCATGAGGTAGCAGCAAATCAGTAACATTATTAGGCTCCAACTATTAATTCTATTTTTCTTACTATTTTCTTACATCTGTAGCTAATTTCTCCACTGCAGTCTTGAACCTCAAAGTCATCCATGAGGGTTGGAATCAACTTTCTCCAATTGGACATTGGAATCAACTTCACTTTTGTTAGTGTGGATAATTTAACCTCATCTCTTGAGTCAAAAATGTTCTTGATGGGATCTAGACTTGTGAGTCCTACGCAGAAGTTTTCAATTTACTTTGCTCAGAACCATTCTGAAGAGTCACTATATACGGCAGCTATAACATTACAAAATGTATTTTTCAAGTAATAACACTTGAAATTCAAAATTACTCCTTGATCCATGGGCTGCAGAATGGACATTGTCTTAGCAGGCATAAAACATTAATCTCCTTTTACATCTCTGTCACAGCTCTTGTGCAATGAGCACTTGCATTTTGAAAAAAAAATAGTATGTATTTTTCTAAGCAGTAGATCTCAGTAATGGGTTTAAAATAGTCAGTAAATCATACTATAAACAGACATGCTGTCAACTAGGCTTTGTTGTTTCATTTACAGAGCACAGACAGAGTAGATTTAGCATAATTCTTAAAGGCCCTAGAATTTTTTGAATTGTAATGAGTATTGACTTCAACTTAAAGTCACCTTGTGTTAGCCTGTAACAACAGAGTTGGTCTTTTCTTTGCAGCTTTGAAGCCAGGCATTGACTTCTCCTCTCTATCTACTTCCTGGAGTCTTCTTCCAAAAGAAGGCTGTTTTGTTTATATTAAAAATCTACAGTTTTGTGTAGCCACCTTCATCCATTATCTTAGCCAGATCTTCTGGATAACTTCCTGCAGTTTCTACATCAGTACTCGCTACTTCACCTTGCACTTTTATGTTGTAAAGACTTTTCTTAAACCTCATTAACTAACTTCTGCTAGCTTCATAGTTTGACTCTGTAGCTTTCTCACCTCTCTGAGGCTTCACAGAATTGAAGACAGCCAAAACCTTGCTCTGGGTTGGGGTTTGGCTTAATGTTGTTTTATGCCTGCTAGGACAATGTCCATTCTGTAGCCCATGGATCAAGGAGTAATTTTGAATTTCAAGTGTTATTATTTAAAAAATATATTTTGTAATGCGATGGCTGCCATAGATAGAGACTCTTCAGGATGGTTCTGGGCAAAGTAAATTGAAAACTTCTGGGTAGGACTCACAAGCCTAGATGCCATCAAGAACATTTTTGATTCAAGAGATGAGGTTAAATTATCCGCATTAACAAAAGTGAAGTTGATTCTAATGTCTAATTGGAGAAAGTTGATTCCAATCCTCATGGATGACATTGAGGTTCAAGACTGCAGTGGATAAATTAGCTACAGATGTAAGAAAATAGTAAGAAAAATAGAATTAATAGTTGGAGTCTAATGATGTTACTGATTTGCTGCTACCTCATGATAAAACTTGAATGAATGAGGAGTTGCTTCCTATGGTAAGCAAGAAACGTGATTTCTTAAGATGGAATCTGCTCCTGGTGAAGACGATGTGAACACTGTTGAAATGATAAAAAAGTATTTAAAATATTTATATAACCAGAGTTGATAAAGCAGTGGCAGGGTTTGAGATAATTTATCTCAATTTCGAAAGAAGTTCTGCTGTGGGTGAAATGCTATCAAAAAGCACTGGACGCTGCAGAGAAATCCTTTCTGAAAGGAAGAGTGAATTGGTGTGACAAACATTGTTTTCTTATTTTAAGAAACTGCCAGAGCCATCTGCAACTAGCACCCTGATCGGCCAGCAATCATCAATATTGAATCAAGGCCCTCCCGCAGCCAGAAAGATTATGACTTGCCGAAGGCTCAGATGATTATTAGCATTTTTTTTTTTTAAGCAATAAAGTATTTTTTAGTTAAGGTATGTAGGTTGTCCTTTTTAAACATTTTGCTATTGCATGCTGAATAAACGATAGTATAGTGCAATCATAATTTTTATATGTAGTTGAAAACCAAAAAAAAATTTATGTGACTCTCTTTATTGCAACATTACCTTTATTGTGGTGGTTTGGAACTCAGCCACAATGTCTTCAAGGCACATCTATTTCCTCTTGGTTTTCTACTTGGTTTCATTACTGAAATAATTGCTTAAGTAGTCACTTCACTTTTACCAAATACAGTATGTCAAAAATATTTACCTAAAAGCTACCAAAAATCATCCAGTCTGGTCCCTCATTTTATAAAGGGGGAAACCCTTGTTCACAGAAGTTAATTGATTAACAGAAAACTGCTGTTAGCTAACGTTTGGGACAGAAACCTAGTCCCCTAATGATAGCTTCATTGATCTTTGCAATAGCACACTTTAAGAATCTGACATAGTAGCTAGAGGACTAGTTAATGTCAAAAGAAAAATTTAACAGTCCTTAAATCAGACACTGATAATAATCTGTAAGTAATATAGGCAAGTGAAAGTGTTGAGCACCTGTCTTCAATGCCCTACAGAGAACAACAAAAAAGTCATATGTCAATTCCCTCAAAAATTCTAATAAAGCTGGTAAAATAAATATCTAGAATAAGAGTCAAATATATAAAAAGTAGCCTAATACAGTTACAAAGTGCAAGGCGTAGTTGTTGCAAAAAAAAAAAAAAAAAAAAAAAAACCACGTCCTGAAGAATAGAATGAGACCAATGATCCAACCTAAAGTGTAGGAGGGATTTCCAAAAGTGGAATGGTGGTTGTGAAACAAGGGAATTTAGTTAAAGAAAACTATTAAAATACATGACTATTCCTAAATTATTCTATGTTCATATAAATTTATTAATTTCAGAAAATAAATATTCAAGTGTCATGAACTCTACTTTTAGGATCTAGAAAAGAAACGGTATCTACAATTAGTATTTTCTAAGAATAATTTAAAACAACAATAGCTACTATTTTATGGGAACTTACCATGGGACAGACATTGTTCAAAGTTGATTGATATGTAACAAATCACCTACAAAATCCCAAAAATCCCTCTTATTTTTCATGGTTCTGTGAGCTGACTAGGCCCAGCTAGGTGATTCTGCTGCTTCATGTTGTACCAGCTGTGACTACAGTCCTGTGGATGCTCAATTTGCCTGCAATATCTAAGATGATTTTCTCACATGGCTGATATTTGGCATTGTTGTCTGGGAGCTTGCATGGAGCTGTGAACCAGGACACTTTGTTATTCCTCCGTGGAACCTCTACTCTTGACTTGGGCTTCTGACAGCAGGGAGATAAAGGTCTAAGGAGAAATAACTCAAGCATATAAAAGTGGAAGCAGAAAATCTTTTAAAGCCCAAGTTCAGAAGTAACACAATATCACTTTTGCTACATTCTACAGGTGAAAGCAATTTCACAACAGTGCGATTCTGGAGGAAAGAAACTGGATTGACCTATTAATTTAAGGAGAGGTAAAGATGTGCAGCCATCTTTAATCCAACAGTCTTTTATTAACTCAATCAACCTAACAAAAACTCTGTTAAATTCATGAGCAACTTGAAGCACAGAGAGGTTAATAGATCAATTTTCCAAGCTATTACAATAAGGACTTGGCAGAAAGAGTACTTAAACAGAGATATCCTGGCACTGTCACAACAAATGACAGTGATATTATGCTAAACACAAAGAAGACAAATTATTTTATTTATTTATTTTTATTTTTCTCAGTTTCCCAGGCTGGAGTGCAGTGGCACAATCAGATCTCTTTGCAGCCTCAAACTCCTGGGTTCAAGGGATCCTCCCATATCAGCCTCCCAAATAGCCAAGATAATAGGCACATGCCACCACACTTGGCTAATTAAAAATTCTTTTTTTTTTTTTTTTTTTTTGTAGAGCTAGGTTCTTACTATGTTACCCAGACTGGTCTCAAACTGCAACCCTCAAGTGAGCCTCCTGCTTCTGTGTCCCAAAGTATTAGGATTACAAGAGTGAGCCACTGCCCTTGACCAAATAATTTTCTTTCTTAAAACACGAAAAATCACTTTAGTGTTTTCTGGCATGTTGAAGTTCTTTCTCTCTTCGTCTACAGAACTCCCAACACTTGGTAACTTGATGTCTTCCTAGTTTTAGATGTTGTCATTTTAGATGTCTCAAAGCTTAGCATTTTGTAATGGTAACTGATCTTTATTTTTATTTGTGTTTTATTTGTTTGAGACAGTGTTTCACTCTTGTTACTCAGGTTGTAGAACAGTCATGTGATCAAAGCTCACTGAAGCATCCACCTCCTGGGCTCAAGGGATCATCCCACTTTCAGCCTCCTGAAGTGCTGGGATTACAGGTGCATGCCACTGCACCCAATCTTAACTCACCTTTCAACGATTAGTTAAGTACTCTTTTTAAATACAGAAATTCCATTATATGAATAAGCCAAAAAATCCATTGTGTTTTGAAATACTGCTTCTTAATTACATGAAACTGAAACACATCCAGGATTTGTGAACATTAGCATAGCTTTCAGAAATTAAATCACGAATTTCAGGATATTTTGAATTTCACCAATATGAAAAATTAAAACACAATGTGATATCGTTGTTTTTACCATTTAATGAGATTACTATTTTATGATAACATTAAAAGTATATACATTCAATTTTCCACCATCAACTTATTTAATTCCCCTTTTTCTTCAGTACTTTATGCACATCTCTATTGGAAGTTGTATTTACATTTCAGAACTGCGTTCAGGTGTCCATTTCCTGGGCTCACTGCGATTCTGAGCATAAGCCTAGTAGAGCACATGATGGTATTTCACTGTCTATTTGCCTGTGTGAGCACTAACATGTAAGGTCCATGGGGGTAGAAAATGGTTCTTACCTATTGTTTTATCTTGTTTTATCCACAAGGTTTTCTTCAGCTATAGATTTAAGTAGTCTTTATCCTGTCACTTTTTCAGCAGACACATTCATTTTCTCCGTTTATCTTCTGTTCTCTTTTCCCAGTATCTGTTATATTTTATCTCATAATATCACCTCTTTATCATTTTACTACATGTTACTAATGAACATTTCAAATTATCCCCAATATTATTGATTTAATAATCCATCTGCTTTATAGATTTTAAACTTAAGGTTTCTAATGAAGTATGTTTTAAGTCCTCAATTTATATTCTCAATATTTTTACATTTTTCACAATCTCACTTTAGAATAAAAATTTTATTTTTTTACTTTTAATTTTATCACAAGTGGGTCTTTTTTCCTCTGTTTGTCTTATTTCATCATGTAGCAATTCCATTGGTTCCATTAAGAAGTTTTAATTAGTAATGCAAAGCAAAACTTAATTTTTCTAACTACAAGTATTATGCTAGATTTTTTTTCAATCAGAGGTATTTTTATAAAACCTAGGTTAATTTTGTTGTGTTTATTTATCTACAAATAAAATGAGGTTCATAGAGGCATGTCTTTATTTTTTTTAATATTTGAGAGGAGACGTACTTCTCTTGTTCGTTGCATTCCAAATGGAGGTTTTCTTGTGAATCCCCTTTGAATTATTTGGTTTTGTGTCTTCACTTTGAGGACAGAGAGAGAAGTCATTCTTTGGAGTTCTTTTTAGAAATAGTACATTCATTACAGAGACTACATGTATCTAAATTAAGCTTAATACTTAAAAAGACAGAAAGTGTTATAAACATACTCTTTAAGAAAATGTGCCACATATACACCATGGAATACTATACAGCCATAAAAAAGGATAAGTTCGTGTCCTTTGTAGGGACATGGATGCAGCTGGAAACCATCATTCACAGCAAACTGTCACAAGAACAGAAAATCAAACACCACATGTTCTCACTCATAGGTGGGAATTGAACAATGAGATCACTTGGACGTGGGAAGGGGAATATCACACACTGGGGCCTATTGTGGAGAGTGGGAAGAGGGGAGGGGGGAGGGATGGCACTGGGAGTTATACCTGATGCAAATGACGAGTTGATGGGTGCTGACAAGTTGATGGGTGCAGCACACCAACATGGCACAAGTATACATATGTAACAAACCTGCACGTTGTGCACATGTACCCTAGAACTTAAAGTATAATAATAAAAAAAAAAAGAAAGAAAACATGTTTACTCTATGTTTAGGTATCTTTTTTCTTTTCTTTTTCTCTCTTTCCTTCTACCATTTCTCTCTTCTCTTCCTACTCTCTCTTCTTTTTTTTTTTTTTTTTTTTTTTT
>NC_045441.1:114786196-114807246 GCF_002776525.5 Piliocolobus tephrosceles | reverse complement strand
GACTACAGGCACCCGCCACCTCGCCCAGCTAGTTTTTTGTAGTTTTTAGTAGAGACGGGGTTTCACCGTGTTAGCCAGGATGGTCTCGATCTCCTGACCTCGTGATCCACCCGTCTCGGCCTCCCAAAGGGCTGGGATTACAGGCTTGAGCCACCGCGCCCGGCCTCTTCTTTTCTTTTAAACTAAAACACAATTACAAGTGCAGAGCTTTAGGCTCAATGTGACGATAGCAAGTATATTGTGAGCACATATTGTGTAGTATTTCAGTAACTTACTAAAAATAGCATGAAGCAAAATAACAGTAAAAAATGTATAATTAATATGTATATATGTAATATGTATGCTATACATATAGACACACATTTGATCTAAATATACATGCTGTAATACATTTAATAAATAATTTTTTCTGTATAAATGTTCAGAAAATGTTCTATCAAAAGAACTTAATAATATTAACTAAATTTACATTTTTTAAATTAATTAATTAATTTTATTTTTACTTTTTTATTATAATACTTTAAGTTCTAGGGTACATGTGCACAACATGCAGGTTTGTTATATTTGGTATCAATTTAAGTCTTTTTTACAACTTCTTGTGAGAAGTGATATATACAAAATGTTTTTGGATAACCTCCAAATGAGAAATACATAGTTTAACTTGGGTCCAATATGTCATTGAATTAATAGTCTGGATTTTATCATTTGATTGCCCAGATATGCAAATATCCACCATTATTTGTCTCTGATTTGGAGCAAAGTGTTTAAATTCTCTATACTTCAGTTTTTACTCATCTGTAAAATAGAGAACTTAAAATTAATTACTTCATAGAGTTGTGGTGAGGTTTCAATGTGATAGTCTATCAGAATAATTTCTGACATATCTGTAATTGTTCAATAAGTGCTGGCTATTATTATTAATACCAGCTATGTTTACATACCATGCAGTCTAATTTCTACTGGATCATCCATCATTACTGCAGATCATTTGCTTTTATTCATTCCTGTGTATATCCTAGCATATACTATACAACTTTAATTACATGTTAATTTCCTATGACTGCTATTACAAAGTGCCATAGACTGAATGGCTTGACAATAGAAATTAACTTTCTCACAATTCAGGTGGCTTGAAGTCTAAGATCAAGATGTTAGAAGGAGGGGGCTGAGGCAGAGCAAGAGTGTGGAACAGATGGCTCCATTGTTACCCCCTACCCCACCAGGACAACAACTGAACCACTATCTACAAAGAAAAAGATGTTTATTAGAACCCAAAACAGGTGATCCCTTTTAGTATCCGGTTTTACCTTCATATCACTGAAAGACGCACTGAAGAGATAGAAAACACAGAGCTGAATCCCTGATGCCGCCCCTGGCAGCAGCTGCCTGGTGCAGAGAGCATCTTTGGGTACTGGGGGAGGGAGAACACAGCAACTGGAGGCATTGAACTCAGTCCTGTCCCGTTAGAGCTGAAATAAAAATCAAAGTAAACTCAGCCAATACCCGCCCATGGAAGGAACATTTAAACCAGCCTTAGCCATAGGGGAATTGCTGATCCCAACAGTCAGAACTTGAATTCTGGAAACTTCACCACCAAGGGCTAACCTGCTCTGGGTCTCTCAGCAAACTTGAAAGACAGTCTAGGCCATAAGGACTGCAACTCTTAGGCGAGTCCTAGTGTTAACCTGGGCCCAGAGACTGTAGATTGGGAAGGTTTATAACCCAACAAGACACCAGTTGGGGCAGCTAAGGGAGTGCTGGTATCATCCCTCTTCTAATCCAGGCTTCACAGGTCCTGGATCCAAAAGATACTCTTTCTTCATCCATTTAGGGAGAGAAGAGGGAGGAGTGGGAAAGGCTTTGTCTTGCATCTAGGATACCAGCTCAGCCACAGCAGGACAGGGCCCTGGTCAGAGCTGTGAAGCTACTGTTCCGGCCCTAACTCCTGGACAACATTTCTAGATACATCATGGGCCAAAGTAAACCCAATGCCTTAAAGGGAATGTCCTAGTCCTGGCAGCATTCATCACCTGCTAACTGAACAGCCCTCGGGCCCCAAAAAACCAGCAGTAATACCCTGGTACTACCTCAAGGGCCTTGGATGCGCCTCTGAGACTGGCTGGCTTCAGGTACCAGCATGGCCATAGTGGGTAGAGTACCAAGTGGGCTCTTGGGGTCCCTGATTCCAGGACTTAACACTTGAATGGCATCTCTGGACCTGCCCTGTGCCAGAGGGGAGCACACTGACCCAAATGGTTAATACTAGGCAAGGGAGCATTCACCTTCAGCTGACTTAAGAGCCCTAGGTATCAGAGGCCTGTGAACCAGAGCAACTTTATCTTAAATGGGAGCTGGATAAATGAGGCTGAAACCTACTGGACTGCATTCCCAGATGGTTAAGGCATTCTAAGTCACAGCATGAGATAGGAGGTCAGCAGAAAATACAGGTCATAAAGACCTTGCTGATAAAACAGGCTGCAGTAAAGGAGTCAGCCAAAACCCACCAAAACCAAAATGGCGATGAGAGTAACCTCTGGTAGTCCTCTCTGCTACACCCCCGCCAGTGCCATGACAGTTCACAAATGACATGGCAACGTCAGAAAGTTACTCTATATGGTCTAAAAAGGAGAGACATGAGTAATCCACCCCTTATTTAGCATAGTATTAAGAAATAACCATAAAAATGGGCAACCAGCAGCCCTTCGGGTTGCTCTGTCTATGGAATAACCATTCTTTTATTCCTGTATTTTCTTAATAAACGTGTTTTCACTGGTTTCGCTACCTGCTGATTATAGAGTCCCAGGGCCTTCAGCAAACATAGGCAGTGACAGGGAGTGGTTACAGCATGCCGTGGGCAAGACCCCAATTACAGCTGGCTTCAGGTCTGACTCAGCACAGTAATAGTGGTGGTGGCCTCAGGGGTGCTTGTGTAACTACACCCTCAGCTTTGGGTGGCTCAGAACAGAGAGAGAGACAGACTCCATTTTTGGGGGACATAGTAAGGGAAGAAAACAAGAGTCTCTGTTTGGTATCCAGAAAATTATCCTGAATCTTTTCCAAGACCTTCAAGGAAGTACCTCTAGGAGTCTGCAAACACCACAGCATTATTTGGCTTAGGGTGTCCCCTAAAGTAGACACACCTCAGATCACAATGCCCAAAGATTTTGAAACATCTGGAAATCATTCTCCAGAAGGATAGGTACAAACAAACCCAAACATTGAAGACTACCATAAATACCTAACCCTTTAGTGCCCAGATATCAATAAACATCTATTAGCATCAACACCACCTAGGAAAAATGACGTCACCAGGTGAACTAAATAAAGCACCAGGGATCAGTCCTGGAGAGGTAGAGGTACGTGACCTTTCAGATAGAAATTTCAAAATAGCTGAGTAGAGGAACTTGAAAGTAATACAAGATAAGACACAGAAGCAATTCTCAATTCTGTCAGATATATTTAATAAATAGATTGAAATAATTAAAAGAATCAAGCAGAATTTCTGAAGCAGAAAAGTGCAATTGACATACAGAAGAATGTATCAGAGTCATTTAATAGCAGAACCGATCAAGCAGAAGAAAGAAGTAGTGAGCCTGAGGACAGGCTATTTGAAAATACATAGTCAGAGGAGACAAAAGAAGAAAATAAACAATGAAGCTTGCATACAGGAACTAGAAAATAGCCTCGAAAGAGCAAATCTAAGAGTTATTGGCCTCAAAGAGGAGGTGAAGAATGAGATAGGGGTAGAAAATCTATTCAAAGAGATAATAACAGAGAACCTCTCAAACATAGAGAAAAATATCAATATCCAAGTACAAGAAGGTTCAAGAACACCAGGTAGATTTAACTAAAAGAAGACTACCTCAAGGCATTTAATAATCAAATTCCCAAACATCAAAGATAAAGGATCCTAAAAGCGACAACAGAAAAGAAATGAATAAAATACAATGGAGTTCTAATACATCTGGCAGCAGACTTTTCAGTGGAAGCCTTTCAGGCCAGAAGAAAGTGAAATGACATATTTAAAGTACTGAAGGAAAAAAAAGTTACCCTAGAATAGTATACCCAGGAAAGGTATATTTCAAACATGAAGGAGAATTAAAGACATTCTCAGACAAACAAGAGCTAAAGGATTTCATCAACAAGCAACCTCTTCTACAAGAAATGCTAAAGAGAGTATCTCAATCAGAAAGAAAAGGTTGTTAATGAGCAATAAGTAATCATCTGAAGGTATAAAATTCACTGGAAATAGTAAATAAACAGAAGAACTGTGTAAACTACTCCTATGTGTAAACTACTCTTATCCTAAGTAGAAAGGATGATAATGATAAACCAATGATGATAAATGATAAATGATAAATAATGATAAATGATAAACCAATCAAAAATAATAACTACAACAACTTTTCAAGACATATGTAGTGCAATAAGACATAAATATAAAGTTAAAAAGCAGGAGAGCAAAGTTAAGGTGTAGAGTTTTTATTAGTTTTCTTTTTGCTTGTTTGTTTGTATGTTTGTTTATACAAACAGTGTTAAGTTTTTATCAGGTTAAAATAATGAGTTATAAGATGGGATTCACAAGCCTCATGGTAGCCTCAAACAAGCAAACAAAAAATCTACAATAGATACTCAAATAATAAAATGAAAGAAACCAAATTATATCACAAGAGAAAATCACCATCACTAAAAAAAAAAAAAAAAAAAAAAAAAAAAGGAAAGGAAACAAAGAGAGAAAAGAAGAAAACAAAACAAGACCAGAAAACAAATGACGAAATGGCAGGAGTTAAGTCCTTACTTATCAATAATATCTTTGAGTGTAAGTGTACTAAACCCTCCCATCAAAAGGCATAGAGTGGCTGAATGGATGGAAAAAACAAGATTCACCAATCTATTGCCTACAAGAAACATACTTCACCTATAAAGACATACATAGGCTGAAAATAAAGGAATAGAAAAATATATTTTATGCCAATGAAACCAAACGAGGAGAAACAAGACACCCCATGCCAATGAAAACCAAACCAATGCAGGAATAGCTATATTCAAATCAGATAAAATAGATTTCAAGACAAAAACTACAAGAAGAGACAAAGTAGGTCACTATATAATGATAAGAGGCTCAATTCAGCAAGAGGATAATAGCAATTGTAAACATATATATGCATTTAACATTGGAGCACCCAGATATAAAAATTAATATAATGAGAGCTAAAGAGAAAGATAAGCCTCAGTTAAAAAAATTGAATTTAACACCCCACTTTCAGCATTGCACAAATCTTTCAGACAAAATCAACAAAGAAACATCAGACTTAGTCTGCACTATAGGCAAAATGGATATAATAGATATTTAAGAACATTTCATCCAATAGCTGCAGAGTGCACATTCTTTTCCTCAGCACATGAATGATTTCAAAGGAAAAAAAACATATGTTAGGTCACAAGACAAGTCTTAAAACAATAAAAAATTTGAAATAATATCAAGCATCTTTTCCAACCATAATGAAGTAAAAGTAGAAATTAAAAACAAAGGAAATGTTAGAAACTAGACAAATACATGGAAATTAAATATATACTCCTGGATGACCAGTGGGTCAATAAATAAACAAAGAAGGAAACTAAAAAATATCTTGAAACAAATGATAATGGAAACACAACTAACCAAAACCTATGAGATACAGCAAAAATAGTACTAAGAGGGAAGTTTATGGTTTTAAGTGCCTACATCAAGGAAGAGGAAAAGCTTCAAATAAACAATCTAATAATGCATCTTAAGGAATTAGAAAAGCAGAGCAAACCAAACCCAAAATTAGTAGGAAAAAAAAAGAAATAATAAAGATCAGAGAATAAATAAATGAAATGGAAATGAAGGAAATAATACAAAACATCAATAAAATGAAAGAAGTTTTTTTTTTTGTTTGTTTGTTTGTTTTTTGTTTTTTTTGAAAAAGTTAAACAAAATTGACAAACCTTTAGCCAGACTAAGGAAAAAAAGAGAATATCCAAATAAAATCAGAAATGAAAAAAGGAGACATAACAACTGATACTGCAGAAATATATCATTAGTGGCTACTATAAGCAACTATATGTAAATAAACTGGAAAATCTAGAAGAAATGGATACATGCTTAGGCAGATACAACCTACCAAATTTGACCATGGAGAAATCCAAAACCTCGAAAGATCAGCTAACAAGTCACGAGATAAAAATCAGAACAAAAATTCTCCCTGCAAAGAAAACACTGGGATCTGACCGCTTCCCTGCTAAATTCCACCAAACATTTAACAAAGAACTAATACCATCCTACTCAAACTACTACGAAAAACAGAGGAGAGTGAAGTATTTCCAAACTCATTCTATAAGGCCAGTATTACCCTGATACCAAAATGAGACAAAGGCACCTTCAGAAAAGAAAAATACAGGCCAATATATCTCATAAATATTGATGCAAAAGTCCTCAACAAAGTACTAGCAAACAAAATTCAACAACACTTTAAAAAGATCATTCATCATGACCAAGTGAAATTTATCACTGGGATTCAAGGATGGTTCAACATACACAAACCAATTCATGTGATACATCATATCAACAGAATGAAGGATAAAAACAATATGATCTCTTCAATAGACACTGAAAAATCATTTGATAAAATTCAACTCTCTTTCCTGATTAAAAAAATTCAAAAAACTGGGTATAGAAGGAACATACTCAACATAATGAAAGTCAGATATGACAGACCCACAGCTATTACCATACTGGATGGGAAAAACTGAAAACCTTTTATCTGAGATGTGGAACACAACAAGGATAACCACTGTCACTACTGCTATTCAACATAGTACTGGAAGTCCTAGCTAAAGCAACCAGACAAGAGAAATAAATAAAAAAACATCATCATTGAAATAGAAGAAGTCAAATTATCCTTGTTTGCAGATGATACAATATTGTATTTGGAATAACCTAAAGACTCCACAAGAAAACTAATAGAACCGATTAACAAATTCAGTCAATTTGCAGGATTCAAAAGCAACATAGAACAATCAGTAGCATTTCTGTATGCCAACAGTTAGCAATCTGAAAAAGAAATCAAGAATATAATCTTATTTACAATAGCCACAAATACAATTAAATATCTAGGAATTAACTTAGACAAAAAAGTGAAAGATCTCTATAATAAAAACTATAAAACACTAATGAAAGAAATTAAAGAAGACACCTAAAAAAAAAAAAAAAAAAAAAAAAAAAAAAAAAAATAAAAAAAAAAAAAGAAAAACCTAAAAAAAAAGAAAAAAAAAATAAAAAAAAAAAAAAAAACAAGGAAAATACTCCATGTTCATAGATTGGAATAATCAATATTGTTTAAATGTCCATACTAGCCAAAGTAACCTACAGATTGAATGCAACCCCTGTCAAAACACCAATGAAATTCTTCACAGAAATAGAAAAAGCAATTCTAAAATTTACATGAAACCACAAAAGACCCAGAATTTCCAAAGCTATCCTAATTAAAAGAAACAAAATTGGAGAAATCATATTACCTGACTTTAAATTATACTACAGAGATAATATAATATGCCTGTGTCCCCACTCAGAATCTCATCTTAAGTTGTGATGCTCATAATCCCCATGTGCCAAGGGAGAGAGCAGGTGGAGGTAACTGAATCAAGGGGGGTGGTTTCCCCTATGTTGTTCTCGTGATAGTGAGTTGGTTCTTGTGAGATCTGATGATTTTATAAGTGTTGGTAGTTCTAGGCCGGGCGCGGTGGCTCAAACCTGTAATCCCAGCACTTTGGGAGGCCGAGACAGGCGGATCACGAGGTCAGGAGATCGAGACCATCCTGGCAAACACAGTGAAACCCCGTCTCCACTAAAAAATACAAAAAACTAGCTGGGCGAGGTGGCGGGCGCCTGTAGTCCCAGCTACTCAGGAGCCTGAGGCAGGAGAATGGCGTGAACCCGGGAGGCGGAGCTTGCAGTGAGCTGAGATCCGGCCACTGCACTCCAGCCTGGGCGACAGAGCGAGACTCCGTCTCAAAAAAAAAAAAAAAAAAAAAAAAAAAAGTGTTGGTAGTTCATCCTGTGGTCATTCTCTCTCCTGCCGCATTGTGAAGAAGGTGCCTGCTTTCCCTTCACTTTCTGCCATGATTATGAGTTACTTGAGTTCCATGTGGAACTATGAATCAATTAAAGCTCTTTCCTTTGTAAATTACAGAGTCTCGGGTATTTCCTTATAGCAATGTGAGAATGGACTAATACAAGAGCTACAGTAACCAAAATAGAATGCTACTGGCATTGAAACTGATAAACAGACAAATAGAGAACCCAGAAAAAATCCACATACCTATAGTGAACTCATTTTTGACAAAAGTGCCAAGAACCTACACTGGGGAAAAGAGAGTCTCATCAACAAATGGTGCTGGGAAAACTGGATATTTATATGCAGTAGAATGAAACTAGACCCCTACCTCTCACCATATACAAAGATCAAATCAAAATGGATTAAAGACTTAAACTGAAGGCCTCATACTATGAAACTACTACAAGAAAACATTGGGGAAAATCAACAGGACATTTGGGCAAAAATGTCTTGAGCAATATTCCACAAGCTCAAGCACCCAAAGCAAAAGTGAACAAATGGGATGACACCAAGTTAAAAAGCTTCTAAACAGAACAGGAAACAATCAACAAAGTGAAGAGACAATCCACAGAAGGGGAAAAAGTATTTGCAAACTACCCATCTGAAAAAAGAATAATAAACTAGAACATGTAAGGAGCTCAAACCATTCTACAGAAAATAAAATTTAATAATATGATCCAAAAATGGGCAAAATCTTTGAATAGACATTTTTCAAAAGAAGACATACACTTGGCAAACAGACTTCTGAAAAGGTGCTCAACACCATAGATTATCAGATAAATGCAAATCAAATCTACAATGAAATATCATTTCATCCCAGTTAAAATGGCTTACATCCAAAAGACAGGCAATAACAAGTGTTGGTGAGGATGTGGAGTAGAAGGAATTCTCGTACACTGTTGATGTGAAGGTTAATTACTACAACCACTATGGAAAACATTTTGGAGGTTCCTCAACAAACTGAAATTAGAGCTACCATATGATCCTGCAATCCCATTAGAGGGTATGTACCCCAAAGAAAGGAAATCTTGTTGAAGAGATAGCTGCAATTCCATGTTTGTTGCAATACTGTTCACAATAGGTAAGATTTGGAAGTGAGCTAGTTGTCAATTAACAGCCAAATGGATAAAGAAAATGTGGTACATATACACAATGGAGTACTATCCAGCCATAAACAAGAATGAGAGCCAGTCATTTGCAACAAAATGGAGGAAACGTGAGATCATTATGTTCAGTGAAACAGGGCAGACTCAGAAAGACAAATTTCACATGTTCTCACTTATATGTGGGATCTAAAAATCAAAACAATTGAACTAATGAAGACAAAGAATAGAAGGATAGTTACCAGAGGCTGGGAAGGGTACTGGGAGTTTGCAGGGAGATGGGGAAGGGTACTTGGTATAAAAAATAGTTAGAAAGAATGAACAAGACCTAGAGAGCACAACAGTGCGACTACAGCCAATAGTAATTGTATATATTTAAATAACTAAAAGAATGTGATTAGATTGTTTATGACTCAAAGGATAAATGTTTGAGGGGATGCATGCTCTATTTTCCATTATGGGATTATTTCACATTGCATGACTCTATCAAAATATTTCATGTACCCCCATAAACATATACACCTACTATGTACCCCCAAAATAAAAATTTTTTAAAAAGCCAAAAAAAAAAAAAAAAAAAGACATTAGAAGGGTTGGTTTCTTCCGAGGCATCATCCCGTGGCTTGCAGATGTCTGTCTTCTCCCTGTGTCTTCACCTAATCTTTCCTCTATGTGTGTGTGTTTGTGTGTGTGTGTGTGTGTGTGTGTCCTAATCTTCTCTTTAAAGAATCCAGTCTTCTTGGATTATGGCCTACTCTAATGACCTCATTTTAATTTAATTACCATTTGTAAACTCTAATCTCCAAGAATAGTCACACTCTGAGGTACTGGGGCTTAGGACTTCAACATATAGACACAACTGACCTCATAACAGGTAATATGTGAAATCTTTTTAAAGTAGTAAACTTTATAAACTTAAATTATTATAAATATTCACTGTCCTTTATTTGTTTATCCCTATTTTTAAGGAATATGTCAAAATTGCAAATACTATTACTTCCTAAAGTATGTATTTACTTTTATACCAACATAACAAAGAGGGAAAAGAGAATTAATATGTACTCAAAGCTGAAATACATGAGAATAAAACAGAGAGCTCAGGACTTGTCTCACAGAGTTTCATAGTTCTCCCTCCAAAAGAAACTGCCCTGCTACTCTCTTTGTCAATAATATAGTGTGTCGTGTGTTAATAGTTCCATCTAGCAACCTATTTGTTTTTCTCTTTAAGTGCTTATTAAGAAGTATAAGAATTGTAGAAAAACTAACACTTGAAAACCAACACATTGTTAAAATTAAAGAAATATGGAAGTCTTTAATTTCCAATAGTCTAAGTTTTTATTATTCTTTAAAGATTATTACTAATTTCAGAAATTTTACTGTTTTTGAAGTAATCATGTTATGCTAACAAAAAATACCTCTTTAAAAATCTTTGCTGTAAAGTTAAATTCTGTAGCATGTAGTGGAGAAGGGGCTTCATTTTCAGAATAATTCAAATAAATTAGACTACAACCTCTATATTTTATGACTATAGGATGCTTTAGAACTTTTATTTCTTTCAAGAGTCTTACCTAACTTAAAGATAGACAGGAAGCAAATATTCTTATCTATGTTTTGCAGGTAGGTCAACTAAGCTATTGAGAGTTTCTTGAGTAGCCTAAAGTAACAGAAGGAATATCTGAAATCCTCTGTGCCTTTGGAATTGAAACCCTTAATTTTTTGCCTCTGCTCCTCCCTCATACCAGCAAAACTTTCTTTTCTTTGCCAAATTGCTTCCAGGTGTACTACACTATGGAACAGTATGAAAGTATCTTAATGCAATAGCTCCAGTTCTACAGGAAATTAAAAAATCACCATGGGTTGTGTTTGAACACTATTAGCTGAGGATGAGAGATGTGGTTTTGCTATCTTCACATACCCCATGCCACCAGATCTTCCTGAACGAATTTCCATTCATAATGCAATTTTATAATGTCTTTTTGGAGGCCTTTGATATTTGAGTAAATATATTAGTACAATATCAACAAAGTATTAGCCTAATTGGCATGATATCAGTTTAATTTAAGGAGATTAAGAAGGTATCAGAAACACTGTTCTATTGAAGTCAACTTTAAATCCCCAAAATGCTTCAATATACACGCATATGCCTGAAAATAATTTGTTATGAATTTAGTGCAAAGTAGCAAGCAAAATATTGGGACAGATGATTTATATGCCCACATCTTACAATTTCATTGCTCTTTGGTATGAGTGTTAATGACGCACTCATTTCACCCCAGTGAATAATGGTTTTTTGAAGTAACATGATTGAGAAACTATTAAAATAATTAAGATACTGGGCAGTGAAGGATAGCTGGGCATTACCAACAATTGGGTTGAACCAATATGACCTTTTGTGATAGATATATGCGGAAGTGCCTTGGTTAATTTCTGTCAAAACATATTTATGGTCCACTCAATAATTAAAATAGCAACCTCATATAGGAACAAGACTACTCTCAATTACTCTCAGTAACAAGAGCCTAAGGAAGGTGAACTTAATAGAAAGAACTGGTAATATTGGAAAAAGAATACATTCTTTTTATTTTTGTTTTCAACACTGCTGGTTTAACATTGTCCTTTAAAATTAGCTTTAAAGTTACACTGTTCTTTTTTCACTTGCAAGGTAGATATCTATTCATATTCAATCAACCTCGATACAGTTTTATTCTTTATCACTAATCTTTTTACTAAATTAAGTCGGGGACAAAATAGAAAAAGAAAAATGAAAGTTATAAATACAGAGTCAGTACTAAAAATAAGACATATAGGCAAAGTACACACTGAGATCCAAATGGAATAGGACAAATAGTTCACATAGTTCTTGAAAACATAGTTTTTGAAAACAAAGATTCAAAAACTAGGATTTATTAATCAGTGGAATGTAGCAGAGTATAATTAAATTTCCCTGGTTTATTGTTCAATAAACATTTAAAAGTACTATATACCGACCTATAGATTTGAATAAATCATGAATATCCATCTAATTTCCACCCCCACCCACTGTCTTGTATTTTTCAGTTTAACCAAATTGACTCATTTGCTTGTTATGATGACCAATAGATGTATGTCTACAACAGATTTGCATGATTAAAAAACACAAACATAAGTTACAAAACATTATTTGTGTTTTAATCAAAACTGTCTTATGGACTTCCAGCTTTGGCTTAAGATATAGAAAAGCTGAACAGATTGTTGCTGATTAACTACAATGAAAAGTCAAATAAAAGTCAAATAACACTACCATAGCTATTGTTGAATATATCTGAGAGCTGAGGTCATAGGGAAACTAACTATGTGAACTCTAAGGGAAGACAGGAACCATCAAAGAGAGGTAGAACACAAGCACTGCTTTACCTAGGGCAAGGCCAAGCAGAAAACAGAGCCAATTTACAAGTGTTTACTACAAAATCAACTAAAATTGTGAACAAATTGCTGAAAGATGAGAGTGGGCTAAGGAGAAACATAAAACCCTTGAGACAGAAAACCCCTGGAGGTTTCATACCAATTCACAAGCTTTTATCCAAGGTCAGAACAACAAAACCTGTTGACCTGAAAGTAACCATAAAAACCCATTCTTGTTGAGGGAAGGATAAAAGGATAAAACCCTCACACAGGAAGATTTTTTTTTGCCAGGTATAGTGGCTCACGCCTGTAATCCCAACACTTTGGGAGGCCGAGGCAGGAAGATCACAAGGTCAAGAGATTGAGACCATCCTGGCCAACATGGTGAAACCACATCTCTACTAAAAATACAAAAATTAAAATTAGCCGGGCGTGGCAGCGTGTGCCTATAGTACCAGCTACTCGGGAGGCTGAGGCAGGAGAATCACTTGAACCCGGGAGGCAGAGGTTCCAGTGAGCCGAGATTGTGCCACTGAACTCCAGTCTGGAGATAGAGTGAGACTCCATCTCAAAAAAAAAGAAAGAAGATTTTTTTTTTTCTCTCCCTGGGAAGAAGAGAAAAGTAATCATGGGCAGATACCACTGAAGAACACCTACTATGCAGGGAGGTGCAGAACTACGAGGCAAACACCTGTGTCTAGACAAAGAGATGCAGGATCTGCTTAATATTAAGTTAATCAAGAATAAGATAAACTAGACCGGGCGTGGTGGCTCACGCCTGTAATCCCAGCACTTTGGGAGGCTGAGGCAGGTGGATCAGCTGAGGTCAGGAGTTCGAGACCAGCCTGGCCAACATGTCAAAATCCTGTCTATACAAAGATTAGCCGGGCATGGTGACGGGTGCCTGGAATCCCAGCAACTTGGGATGCTGAGGCAGGGAGAATCACTTGAACCCTGGAGGGGGGTGCACTGAGCAAGCCACTGTATGCCTACCTGGGCAACAGAGGGAGACTCTGTCTCAAAAAAAAAAAAAAAAAAAAAAAAAAGAGAGAATAAGAGAAACTGACCCATCCTTTCACCCACATAAACCAGTAAGCATTAAGAGTTTAAAGCAACAGCAATCTAGTGAGAAGCCTTTTCTGAGGTGCCAAGCAAAGGAAAGGCTTTCAGCAAAGGAAGCATACATCTCAATACATCTCAGTCCCCCGCCAAGTACAAGATAACACCACAGGAATTTAAAGCTAATGATGCATTAAAGGTAACATTAGTAAAAACAAAATATATTAACTGCTGATTATACTGAGTCAAATCCCACTATAATAAAAGCCCACTGGAAATACAAGCATACCAATTTCCATACATAAATAATATTTGCCTCAGTCTACGTTTCTGTACAAGATGTCACTGTTTCAACCAATGGTTATGAGATGCAAAAAAGGAAAGATTAAATAACCTAATCTTAAAAATATTATAATCAACTAGAACCCAAAGTGGTCATTTGTTGAAACTATCACACAGACATTAAAAATTACAATAATTAATATGAGAAAGACTCCAGGGGAAAAGGTTATGGCATGCATTAAAGATAGAGAATTTTGGTAAAAATATGAATTCTATAAGAAAGAGTGAAATTGAAATACCAGGAAAAATTGATAAGAAAGATGAAGAATGTGTCTCAGGCTCATCAGTAGATTCAGCACAGCTGAGGACAGAGTATGTAAAGTTCAAGATAGATCTATATAATAGAACACTAGATTCAGAAGATAAATGAGATATTGCAGTGTCTTTCTGTGTTGGGATTATTTCACTTAGCATAATGTCATCCAAGTTCATCCACATCATCTCAACTGACAGAATTTTCTTCTTTTAAAAGGCTGAGTAGTTTTCCATTGTGTACATATATATACCAAAAACAATTTCACTCATAAAAGTACATGGCAGAATGACGAATACAGTGACTGGGGGTTAGGTGGGGAAAGGAAGGGAGTGGGGAGTTACCCATCAAAGAATACATATTCTCAATTAGGCAGGAAGAATAATTTTGTGATCTATTGCACAGTACAGTGATTATAGTCAATAATAATAATAATGTATTGTACATTTCAAAGTAAATTCCAAATGTCTCACTAGAAAAAAAAATACGTGAGGTGATGGATATGTCAATTAGCCTGATTTAATGATTCCACATTGTGAGCATATGTCAAAACAACACATAGCACCTCATAAATATATACAATGATTTTTTCCCTAAAATATTATTAATAAAATTAAACACAAAAATATAAAATACATAAGTAAATAAAAGAAGTACTCATTTGCCAGCTGTTTTCTGTGGTTCTTAGCTACTTCTTTTGGGAGAGTCTTCTTTTACGAAAAGAAAAACGTTTTTATGGAAGATTAGCAGCAGGATTCTATGTTTTTTTCTTGCCCAAGTATGCTTGTAGGTCCAAGGATCAATTCAAGTCTCCAACAGCCAGTCTATTTTAATCCAGAGTATTGGCTCTTTTAACAGCAAATTTCTCTCAGAAACATGGTTGTTCCTGTGTCTATTCAATTCCAGTTTGCTCAATTAGCAAATAGTTTCACACACAATGATTTTTGAAAACTGCCTCTCACTATAGACATATTTCAGGTAACTTGAACTTACTGGGCTCCCTTGAAAGTAAAAGCTAGTGTTTTCTTTTCTTTTCTTGAGAAAACTTGAGAGGAAAATTTAATTCACTTAGTCATTTTAACAAGAATTTTGAAAGCCATGCCATAGGTTATTTTTGGCATTGAAGCTAAATTTTCATTATGCTTTCTTACAAAAATTACTTGTGAATTTTATTTTTGACTGAGAGAGTATGAGGAATAGTTGCATCTTACAATTCTGAATGTCTGTTTGCTCTCTATTTCTATTTATTCTCATTTGTGAGCTTGCTAATTCTTATGGAGTCTCTCTCTTGCTCTCTCTGGTTCTTTGTTTAGTCAATTAAACCAAGGCACATCATAATAACCTGTCTCCTAATAAAACTACAACTCTACAATTTTATAGTACATAGCATGTTGTCTAAATATTTGCAGGCTAAAAAGTGTCAAATGTTTTACCACAGATTAATATGAATTAATATGAGTTGCTATTTTGCCATTGTTCTAGCCAACATTAACAGAATATATATATATATATATATATATTATATATATATATTTTAATTAAGATAGCTCCACTTTTGTGTGCCAATTTCTATATTAGTCAGCTTGTGCTAAGTTATACTGTAGTAATAAGTCAAAATATTACAATACAAAACAAAAGTCTCAAAAAAGTTTATCACTTTCCCACAATGCATTTTTTTTTTTTTTTTTTTTTTTGTACAGCAGCTGGTGGTGTGTTTATGTTGCTTCTAAGTCTTCTAGGTGTTCTGCTTCATATATTTCGTGAATTTATGGATACAGGCTAAGGAGTATTCCAGATATGGGAATAATCATTTCCCATTTCCCATGATCATGGCAGAGAGAAAAGAGCACTACACGGCAGTTTCTAAAGTTCCCCCTCAAAATCTCCCTTTGTCACTTAGACTCACACTGAATTAGTCAAATGAGTGAAAGGGCCAGGTGGTTTCAATTAATTAGATAAGGAGGCTACTGGCCTATAAAGACCTTTGGCTTTAACACTATGATGACTTGTAATTAATGACTTACCTCTTTCTGTGCGACACCTTCATCTAAATATACATGTTAAAGGCTACACGTATGTTAAGAATTAAAAATGAGAAGAGTGTAATGTGACACAATCCTTGACCAAAACCAAATAGATAGCTTTCATCATTTTTTCTCAGTAAATGACAAATCATATGATCTTCAATAGGTTTTCCGAACCAGTGTGTGATGTTCCTATGAAGGATGTTCAAATACAATGTTAAGCGCATACACACACACACACACATACACACACACTACCTTAAAGGGCCTGCTTGAATAAAAGAAATCTTTAACATTGTATAAATGACAATACAGCATGTAGCAGGACTTTCTAATACCAAATTAGTTTGTTTGCTAGAACTTGATGAAGAAATTACTAAACTGACATAACCAGAGATTCCATATATTTCTCCATGATCCTGTGTATAAAAATGTATTCTACAGAACATGATAAAATTTGTTTACAAGAATTGGAAGGTAACATGCAGATGAAAATTAAATGTAATTTTTCTTTACCTTAAATGCCAATTTTATTACTCCATTGCCACATTTCTAGAATTAATTTTTAAATATAAGCATTTGTCATATGAAAAGTGTTTCATTTTATGTGAAGCAGAAAATACATGCAAAAATATCAGAAATGGAAATATAAATGAGAAAATCAACCTTACAGCTACTTCTGAAAATATTTAGAGAGCATTTTCATGCAGTACTAAAGCTTTCATTTGCACAATGTTTTAATTAGGCAGTATTATCTTCAGCATTATAATTTTTAAATCTAATGAATAAAGATTTACTCAGGAACAATAGGAAAGAATGGAATCAATTTCATCATCAACAAATTTTTACATGTCTAGTTAAATGTTGCTTCCTCCTCTAGGTGACTTAGTTAAAAGTGAATGTCCACTTAGTTTTGCAAAGAAGGAGCAGAGCAAGGACATCAACAATACAGGAACAGTGTTGATGAACTGCTGTGCCTGCAGGGTCATGCTGAACTTCTGTAGTTAGCCAATGACAGCTTTAAAAGATAATTGTTGAGGTAAATTTAAAATGTGGAAAAAAATCTAGGTTATTCTGTTACTTTCATATTATAATAGCAATATTTAGCTTCTAGTTAAAATTTATTTTAATACTTGATCATGCAGTATTTGGCTAAACTGTGTATTTGTTGAACCCCTATAAAATGTCAACATGACTCATTGCATATTTTTAACTGGGATACATACACAGCAAGTTTTGCTCTCGATACCTTTTTTTAACCTCTAACTTCTTGCTAAATTGACAAGGGTACTTATGAATAAGTCAGCCATATGCCACATCTGCCACTCCCTCACAAAGCTGCTGTCCTGTTTCATCCCTTACCACCCTTCCCTTGTCCCTTCCTTCTCCTGTTACACTGAGCTTGTTGCATTTGATGTAAAATGTGCTGTTCCTAGAGCTTTTGTGCTAAAATGTTCCTTCTGGCTGAAATACAACTGACATCCCCAGATATTTGCTTGGCTTTGTGCCTCACCTTCATCAATCGAATTTCACTTTCTAAATGAGATTGACCCTGGCATCCTATTTAAAACAAAAACTCTGGCCCCAAGCTCTTCTGATTCCCTCAATACTATCGTTTTTCATTTTTTGTATTGCATTTATCACCTACTAAGATGCCATATATTTCACACATGTATTGTGTTTGTTATATATTCCCTGCTGTCTTCCTCAATCCCCTCCCAAATAAGTTCTTCAAGGATGAGGACCTTGATCTGTTGTGTGCCTTATGCTTAGTAGTAGCTTTTCATGAATTTTTTTTTTTCAGAAAAGAGTGAATCAGCTTTAAAATGAGCTTTGAGCACCACTACATATGAAATGGTGATTATGCTACCCATAATTCATGTGGCCTAAAGGGTTTAATTACCTATAAGCACTTTTAAGCTGCAGGCAGAGCTCCTATAAACATGTCAATAATGTAGATTTTATAAAGAAGAAATTGATGACTAAATACGTTCTTCAGCAAAAAGAAGGTGTAAAAGGATTCTAACCAGCTGGGTTCTCCTTCTTCCCCCCCATAACTTAATTAGTTAAATTACAATTTAATTTTAGTTAAATTTTAACTAAAATGCTACAATTTAACCATGTGTGGTAATGGTCATGATTAAGTTATTTATTTAATTTACTCTATCACAAGACTTTTTCATGTGACAATGAGGTCATTATGTGAATTCAACCCACAACTTTCACACTGAGAGAGCAAAACCAGAATGTAAACAAAATAATTTCCCTTTTTTTTTTACATTAGAGTTAAATGATATGAAAAGGATTCCTCTATAGATAATAGCCATGGTGCATTGATTTATGCTAATGATAGTACTCAAGTAAAGATGTTTTTAAGATATTATAAAATGACTTACAGGACTTAGTTGCCTTCTCTCTGAATATCTGTCATTATGACTTTTGAAATGAGAATTTTAGTTCATAGAAAAAATGTGGGTCCATTTGCATACCATCCACTTTCAACAATTTTAGATGCTGCTCTCTCTCAATAAAGAAACTCTTTATTTTGTGACAAATCAACTTAGAAATGTAGCATCCATTTTTTTAATCATACATCATTTCTGTGTTCCCTACCCGCCCACACACACACATACACACACAAACACACACACACACACACAAACCCTCATGGGACAGGCAGAGTGTCTGCTTTGTTTCTTTCTGTGACACCAAGGCTAAATGGCAAGCCAGCCATTATGTGTTAAATCAGAAACAAGATTAATTTTATCAATTCTAACATCGTTTGTACTAAGCATAGCAACTACAAATTAATATTGTTTTCCTGAAATTATTTGTCAATGCTTTATTAAGGAAGTGATACTGTGTACATTCTGCTTTTGTAAATCATGAGCTTCATCATTCATGCATATTACTGAATTCTAATTATGCATAAAATCAGGGTAATAGCCACCTCTCAGAACCCATTTTGAGGTTTAAATGAGAAGAAGCTGGTAAGGCACCATGTATGCAATAATTACTAGTTAGTACTTAGTTAATTTGGGTAACTGCATGTAAAGTTTGAAGCAATTTTCTGAGACTGCATCATGCAGACCGGAGCATGAAATCTCTCTGGGCAAAACTAAAGCATCAGCAGAACTTGACATTGTCTAGCTCAGTGAACTTTTCACTAAATAAAAACACCCATATGAGCAGACCTAGACCAAAATATAGAATACCATCAGTGCCATGCTAATTTGAAGTTGCTATGCTTAGATACAAATGATGTTAGAATGTATGAGATTAATCCTGTTTCTGATTTAATACATAATGACTGGCTTGCCATTTGACCTTGGTGTCACAGAAAGAAACAAAGCAGACGGTGTGCCTGTGGACTCCTTAATGAATTCTCTAGTGACCACCACCCCAAAGACAGCATCCTACCTGCTAGTTTTGCCTATTTTAGAAATGGAATTGTAAAATACGCACTTCTTGATGTCTGACTGCTTTTAATCAACATTGTTCATCATCTAGGATTTTTTTTTTTTTTTTTTGCACATGGTGGTAGTTCATTTTTGCTGTAATCTATTCCGTTTTCTGATTATGCCATATTATATTTTGTCTCACAGTGCTGATTGGAATCTGGACTCTTTTCAATGTGAGTACATTCTGCATTACTACAGGAAATAACTCTTTTGGAAAATATTGTAATGTTATTTTATAGGTTGTGCGTTTATTCAGGATAAATAGATTATCTGTGTTTTCCAAAGATATTTTATTATAAACTCTCAAAGCAGTTCATGAGTATTCACTTTTCTTCATATCTTCATCAACTCTTGCCATTGTCTGTCTTTATTTATTTATTTTGAGAGATAGGGTCTCACTCTGTCATCGAGGCTGGAGTGCACTGGCACGATCATAGCTCTCTGCAGTCTTGAGCTGCTGAGCTCAAATGATCCTCCCAACTCAGTCTCCCAAGTAGCTAGGACTACAGTGGTGCTATTAAAAAAAAAAAAATTGTAGAGACAGGGTGCCTCTATGTTGCCTAGGCTGGACTTGAACTCCTGGGCTCAAGTGTTCCTCCTGCCTGGGCCTCTTACAGCATTGGAATTACAGGCATGAGCCATCACACTCAGCCCTCTGTATTTACTATTTAAGTTATTCCAGTAAGTAGACAGTCATCTAGCATCATGGTATTAATTTGTATTTTCCTAATGTTAATAAATTTGAACAGTTTGTTATACTCATGTTTATATATTTTCAAAAAGGTTTTTTATTCTAGAACAGTTTTAGATACAGAGAATTATTGCAATGATCATAAGAGAATACCTGTATACCTAATTAATGAACTATTATTGATATGTTATTATTAAAAATAGTCCATACTTAAGTCAGGTTAACCCAGGATTTTTCTATTTTGTGTGTGTGTATGTATATATTTTCAAGTATCCTAGTCAAGTTAGTGATTATGTTTCATGAGGCTCTTCTTGGCAAAACTAGTTCCTAAGATTTTCATTATGTTTTGTGACCTTACAGTTTTAGAGATTACTGGTCATGTGTTTTGTAGAAAGCCTATCAAATGGGATTTGTCTGATGTCTTCCTTCCTTCCTTCCTTCCTTCCTCCCTTCCTCCCTCCCTTCCTTCCTTCCTTCCCTCCTTCCTTCCCTCCTTCCTTCCCTCCTTCCTTCCCTCCTTCCTTCCCTCCTTCCTTTCCTTCTTTCTTTCCTTCTTTCTTTCTTTCTTTCTTTCTTTCTTTCTTTCTTTCTTTCTTTC
>NC_045441.1:114712251-114786186 GCF_002776525.5 Piliocolobus tephrosceles | reverse complement strand
TCTTTCTTTCTTTCTTTCTTTCTTTCTTTCTTTCTTTCTTTCTTTCTTTCTTTCTCTCTCTCTCTCTTCCTTCCTTCTTTCCTTCCTTCCTTCCTTCCTTCCTTCCTTCCTTCCTTCTTTCCTTTTTCTTTCTTTTTCCTTTATTTTTTGAGATAGGGTCTCACTCCATTGCCCAGGCTGAAGTGCAGTGGCACAATCATTGTTCACTGAAGCCTCAATTTTCCAGGCTCAAACTATCCTCCCTTCTCAGTCTCCAAAGTAGCTGCAACTACAGGCATGTGCCACCATGTCCAGCCACTTTTCTTTTTTTTGGAGAGAACAGGGTTTCACCATTTTGCCCAGATTGGTTTCAAACACCTGGCTCAAGTGATGTGCCCATCTAGGCCTCCCAAGGTGCTGGGATTACAGGTGTGAACCACCCCACCTGGCCTAATGTTTTTCTCTTTTTTAAAAACTTTTGTTTTAAGTTCAGGGGTACAAGTGCAGGTTGGTTACATAGGTAAACTTGTATCATGGGGGTTTGTTATATGGATTATTTCATCACCCAGGTATTAAGCCTACCACCCATTAGTTATTTTTCTTGATCCTTTCCCTGCTCCTAACCTCCACTCTCTGAAAGGCCCTAGTGTGTGTTGTTCCCCTATACATGTCCATGTGTTCTCTTCATTTAGCTCCCACTTATACGTGAGAATATGCAGTACTTGTTTTTCTGTTACTGTGTGAGTTCATTAAGAATAATATTCTCCAGCTACATCAATGTCCTTGCAAAGGACATGATCTCATTCCTTTTTATGGCTACATAGTATTCCATGGTGTATGTGTACGACATTTTCTTTATCCAATCTACCATTGATGGGCATTTAGGTTGATTCCATGTCTCTGCTATTGTGGATAGTGCTCTAATGAACACATGCATGCATGTGTCTTTATGGTAGAATGATTTATACTCCTTCACATATATACCCAGTGATAGGATTGCTGGATTGAATGGTATTTCTATCCTTAATTCTTAGAAATTGCCAGGGTTTTTCTTATCATTAGAAAGTTTTCATGTGTATTGGGGGAAGAAGACCACAGGGCTAAAATGCATTCTCACCACACTGCATTGAGGGTATGTAGGATCAATATGAGTTACAACCCTTTATTTTCATCTTGATCACCTAGCTTGAGATAGTGTTTGTCAACTTTCTTCATTATAAAGTTATTTTGTTTGCCATCTTCATGCTGTACTAGTAGGAAGAAAGTCAATTTGTGTGGCACACAGTGAATGAGTAGACATTTTTGGTCTATCCCCTCTGGAACAGAGTATCTACTTAATTTGCTTGAAATTCTTCCACCTGGGAAATTTATCTACTATCTCCCATTTATTTATTTATTTAATAAATCATTTGTTTATATCAGCATGAAACCATGAATATTCTATACTTTGAGTTCAAATCCAATATAACTTTTTAAAAATCAAACTGTTCTAACTTTTTAGCTACTGGAAACTCAGTTGCTTTGAGTTCAAATCCAATATAACTTTTTAGAAATCAAACTGTTCTAACTTTTTAGCTACTGGAAACTCAGCTGACTTTAGGATCCCTTTGACATACTACCATAATTGTGTGTGTGTGTGTGTGTGTATGTGTATTTGTATGTGTGTTTTGAGCACTTTCTCAGTTTCTGGAACTAGAATCTCTTCCAGGCTCATATTGTATATTTTCTTTCCCAGTCCTAAAATCAATCATATATCCAAAAAGCCCTGGTTTATTTTATTGGACAATAGTATTAGAAACCAAGATCCTGGTGTGTTCATTGCTACTGGGGTATCGTTATTTAACTGGTCCTTTCATCTTAAGAGCAAGGAGTTACAAGTGTGTGTACTAAGCCTTGTATATACACATTTGCGTAAGTATTTTATATGTAACTTTATGTGTCTGTGTTAAACTAAACATCAGTTTATACTGATACCTGCAGTTTTAATTCATCTTGTAAATCAATGTAGTCTTCTCTGTTTTATCTGTAACTGCAGAGACCAGCTTGGTTGGGGAGACCCTAACCTAGTGGCGCTAGAGGAATTAAAGACACACAGAAATATAGAGGTGTAAAGCGGGAAATCAGGGGTCTCACAGCTTTCAGAGCTGAGAGCCTCGAACAGAGATTTACCCTCACATTTATTAACAGCAAGCCAGTCACTAGCATTGTTTCTATAGATATTAGATTAACTAAAAGTATCCCTTATGGGAAATGAAGGAATGGGCCAAAATAAAGGGATGGGTTGGGCTAGTTATCTGCAGCAGGAGCTTGTCCTCAAGGCACAGATCGGTCATGCTGTTGTTTGTGGTTTAAGAATGACTTTAAGCGGTTTTCCACCCTGGGTGGGTCAGGTGTTCCTTGCCCCTCATTCTGGTAAACCCACAACCTTCCAGCGTGGGCGTTATAGCCATCATGAACATGTCACAGTGCTGCAGAGATTTTATGGACAGTTTTGGGGCCAGTTTATGGCCAGGTTTTCGGGGGCCTGTTCCCAACATGAAACCTTACACTTGAACAATGAGTCTAGCTTCTAGCATCATTATCCATTTACTTACCGTACACTGAATTTCAGCGTACATTATTAATCATTAAATTCCTCTATACATAAAAACAGTTACACACACATAGTTATTTCAGAATTGTTAGAGCATATCCCTTTATCAACTTTATCAACTATATTACTGTGCTTACAGTGCTTTTTGCCTTTTTTCTTATATATGTCACTCATTTCTGAAGTAATTTTAGTAAAAATCTTTTAAAAAGTCTACCATAGATTTGTTTCAATCTTTTAAAAAAGGATTTTATGGGCTTAAAAATAATATTTTGTATTTCATTTTGGGATCCTCTAGTCTCCTAAATAAATTTCTTATTGATCATAAATTAAAGTTTACTCTTTGTGGTGTAAATTTCATAGGTTTTGACAAATGCTGAATGTCTTGTATTACTCAGAATACTTTCACCACAGTAAACAAAACTCTTGTTATTCCCCAACTCAACCTGAGTTCATGATAACTACTAATTTATTTTCATTTTTTTATATTGATTTACTTTATTTTTTACTTTATTTTTAAAACAGTATTAGGTTCACAGAAAAATTGAGTAGAAAATATAGAAGGTTCTCGTATACTCTCTTGCCCCTTCCAGTCTCATATTATTAACATATCGCATTAATATATTAATATATAATAACATTAATGTGATGTTAATATTGCATTCTATATTATGAAATATGTTGACTCATTTGTTACACTGATGAGTCAGTGTTGATTCATCCTTAACTCTATCATTTACATTATGGTTCACTCTTTGCATCATACATGCTATCAGTTTTGACAAACGTATGACCTTAATCCACCATTACAGCATCGTATAGAATCATTCCTGTGCTCTAAGAAATTACCTGTTCTCTACATAGTCATCTTACACCCTCCCCAGCCCACTGACCACTCTTGATCTTTCTATTGTATCCATAGTTTTTTCTTTCAAGAATGGCATATAACTGGCATCATTATGTTGCATTTTCATACTGGCTTCTTTCACTTAGCAATATGTGTTTAAGTTTCTTGCAGTGTGTTTGTTCATTCACCTACTGAAGGACATTATGGTTCCTTCCAAGTTTTAGCAACAATGAATAAACATGCTATAAACATTCATATGCAGGTTTTTATGTGAACATGTTTTAAAGGCATTTGAGTAAATATCAAGGAACACAATTGCTGTATGATATGGCATGAATATATTTAGTTTTGTGAGAAACTGCCAAACTGTCTTCCAAAGTGGCAATTCTTTAATGCGAATAACTCTGCCTTACCACTGGAGAGAATAGGTCATGACTAGAAAATTTCAAAGCATGTGAAGGGCAGTCCTTGCAGAAAGTTGCTGCATTAATTTTCCTTTATTTTTATCCCTTTTTAAGAAATAGTTTTAAATTAATTTAATAGGTGAAAGTCATTGTTTTATTTATTTTTTTATCCTTAGTGCTTATGTCTATCTTCCAAGCAAAGCATTTTATATCAAATATGTAAAGATTAAATAACCAATACTGTGGTTTGAATGTTTGTCAACCCCAGAACTCATGTTGAAATTTAATTCCCAATGTGCTAGTTGAGAAGGAGGGCCTTTGAGAGACGATTGGGTCATGAAATCTCTGCCCTTATGAATGAATTAATATATTCATGAATTAGTGAGTTAATTGGCTATCATGTGAATGGGACAGGTGGCTTTAAAAGAAGAGAACCCTAAACTCAGTCCTCTCACCACACGATGTCCTATGCTGACTTTGGACACTGCCGAATTCCCACCAGCAAGAAGGCCCTCGCCAGATGCAGCCCCTCAACTGTGGACTTCTCAGTTCCTAGAACCATATCAAATACATTTATTTTCTTTATAAATTACTCAGTTGGGGTATTTTGCTACAAACAACAGAAAACATACTTAGGAAATCTCTTACTGTAGAATTGAAATTGCAGGAATTTTTGGAGAGAAGAAGAAAATGAAAGAAATTTTCTCTGATTAATTGATGAACACATTATATCTAAGTGAAATAATATAAGATAAATATAAAACATTACATTATTGAGTGCTAGGTTGTTTTATAATGACTGTGATGTTAGAACTCAGAGCAAAGAGCAGGTAATTGTGTTCCAAAGATAGTGAGATCATACTTGCTGTGGAAGCTAGAAATCTGGAACCCAAGAAAAGCCTAGGGAGGATTTTAAGAAATGGAATACTAGAAAAGGAAAAGGGCTTGACAGAAGAGAAGTCTCAATGTTTTTTTTCTTTGTTAACTATTTCTTGAAAAGAAAGAAAAGAAACCATGTAACTTACTATGTAATTCAGAATCTGTGTGACATAAAGTTAGTTTTTAGAATTTTTATTTTAACAACTTAGGAATTATAGAAAATTTGCAAAAAGTATTGTAATTTTCACAGATCCTTTACTCAGTTTTCTTCTAATGTTAACATTTCATAAAATTTGTTCCTTCCCCCCCTTTCTTCCTCACATGTGTGTTTGTATACACATGTACACACAATGATGCACACAAATGCACAGTTTTCTGAACATTTGTGAGTAAATCAGAGATACATTGCCTATTTACCCTCAACTCAAATGCATATTTCCTAGTAACAAGGGCAATATCTTACATAACCTCCGTACACTTATAAAAATTAAGAATTAAAATTACTATATCCTAGAATCTAAAGATCTTATTCAATTTGTCCATTTTTCCCACTGATGTTGTTCAAAGCAATCCAGGATGGTGTGTTGCATTTCCTTATCATGTATCTTAATTATAATTTAAATTAGGATCATTTCTCATTTTATTTCAGCTGTATTCAGGTATAATTGACAAAAATTGTATATATAAGGTGTATAATTTGATGGCTTGGTATACATGTGCATCATTAAATGATGACCACAATCAAATTAGTTAACATATTCCTCACCTCACAAAATTATTATTTTTTTCTTAATATTTTATGATCATTTTTGAAGAGATCATTCATTTTGTAGAATATCTTGCAGATCTTGTTTGTCTGGTGTCTGTTCATGATTAAATTTGTGGTATGTTTTTGGCAGGAATATTACTGGAGTGATGTTATATCTTTGTCAGACAACATACATGGAGTCATACAATATATATTTGGCCTGCATTGGTGAGAATAATAGATTATAACCTACAGAATACAATTAGAGTCTATAAGTACCTATGATATAAATAAATGAATACATAATTAGGAATTAAAAATCCTTCTTTAAAACAGAATAAAACTGTTATACATAAATTTAATGATGAAAGTAGAAAATCATCATTTGGAAACTATCACAAGAATCAGTTAATTAGGCAAGAATAAATGATAGAGCCTAAAGAGAGTGAATCTAAGAGAAACAAGATATTTTCATTGTCTCAAAATATCTCCTCATGAAACACTTATTCATTACAAAAGAAAAAATGCTAGCTTTACATTATATAAAACTGGAAGATACCATCTAAACTAAGTGATTAAAGTAAACTTTTATTCTTAAATAAAAATTACTAGTATTTCTGAAGGACATTGTAAATAAGTTCACATGTATTTAAAATTACCTTACTAAAGACATTCTAAAATGGTAGAGAATAACTAATATTATAATTTTGATCACGATTAGCAACTATGTAAAATGATAATTTCTTAGCACAGTTAATTGGCAACTACATTTCTATTTTTGATATCTTTCAGGAAAACGTGCAGAATAAGCCTTCAGTCTTCATTTTGACTTTTCAAAATGAATTTTTAAATTCATTTCTCTTGACACTCTGGATATAGTCAGAGAAAAATCTCGTCCAGATTTCAAGAAAGTGAAAATACATCAGAGAAAAAAACATAACTAAGTCCCATTATATATAATTAAGTCAATTCTGCTCAGTTAAACTTTAGTAAAATCATGGCATAGCACTACTTTCCTAGAATAATGAAAAGAAGAAAAAGAAGTATTCAATAACACTTTGTAATCTTCCTCAGAAAAGGAAACATATACACTTTAATTGGAATGAGAGAGAAGACAAAGGATTTTGTTATATCAGTTACTGCTTTAAGGGAAAGTATTAGCGTATCCAAAAAAGGAATTCATTACAGTTAACAAAAGGAGTCAGAAATCATATTTTTTTAAGACATGTCATAGGAGAATGAAGATATGGGATAGTCCTGAGGCAATTAACTGAGACGATCAATGAAATAGATGTTGATTCCAAAATGTCTGAATAATTTAGCTCATTTTAATTCCACATTTATTAAGAAAAATTAAAAGTGAAGGCAAGTACTAAAAGGAAGGAAACAAATTTAAAAATCAATAGAAATCTTACCAAATTAAATAATATTTCACAAAAAGAATGCCCTGCCATAAAAATCATTGATTACAGCTAGTCATGACTCATTTTCAAAAAACGTATTCATTGAAAGCTACCTTAGTTCGATCTCATTAACTAAAATTGGTTTAGTTTCTCACTGCTATGAAGAAATACCCAAGACTGGGTTATTTATAAAGGAAAGACGTTTAATTGACTCACAGTTCTGCATGGCTGGGGAGGCCTCAGCAAACTTACAATCATGAAATGGCAGCTCTTCACAGGGTGGCAGGAGAGAGAATGAGTGTTGAGTGAAGAGGGAAGTTCCTTACAAAACCATTAGATCACATTAGAACTCACTCACTATCAAGAGAACAGTATGGAGGAAACCACCCCCATGATTCAATTATCTCCACCTGGTCCCACCCTTGACAGGTGGGGATTATTACAATTCACTGTGAGATTTGGGTGGGGACACAGCCAAACCGTATCAAAACCCATTACTGTTTTCAATTATTTAGAAAGAATACTGCCATGGCAAGTATAGAAGCTTCATAGCAAACACTGAGCTGCTGAAGAATCTTCCCAAATAACTAAAGCCTGTTTCCTTAAAGACCATATCCCACAGTGAAGACAAATTGAGGACAAAATAACAGAGTAATGTTCAACAAGTGGTAACTCCACTCCCTTGAATTTATTAGTGGAACTGACAGTTTGTTTTATGAGTCTTCTTTTGTATTTTTGTTTGGTTTTTGTTTTGTTTTGTTTTGTTCGTTCATTTGTTGTTGTTGTTGTTTTTTGAGATGGAATCTTGCTCTGTCTCCCAGGCTGGAGTGCATTGGCATGATCTCGGCTTACTGCTACCTCTGCCTCCCGGATTCAAGCAATTCTCCTGCCTCAGCCTCCTGAGTAGCTGGGACTACAGGCGCACACCGCCACGCCCGGCTAGTTGTTTTTTTGTGTGTATTTTAGTAGAGATGGGGTTTCATCTTGTTGCCCAGGCTGGGTCTCAAACTCCTGAGCTCAAGCAATCCACCAGCCTCGGCCTCCCAAAGTGCTAGGATTACAGGCAGGAGCCACCACACCTGGCCGAATCTTCTCTTATGAGTCAGTCACCAGGTTACTGTGAGTATAGAATATAGCTAACAAAGGAAAATGTAAAGAATTAAGGACTGGAGAAATTTACTCAAAGAACTCCTTAGTTAGCTTGTCTCTACATTGTAATTATACAATTTATTATGCCATTTCATAGATCTAAAATTTCTCAGAAAGTATATTTTTGAAGTACTCTCTATCTGTTTTACTCTTCTGTACAAGTTGGCATTTTATAGAAATATTTTCCTGAATATTATCTAGATTTCAGAAGTTTTCTGTAATTGATTATATAGTACAGTAATGAATAATCTAAACCAATAAACCATCTCTAAAGCTATTTGTATTTTGTCCCTTGGCTTACATTTTTTTTTTCATTATGCCTAAACATACTTAGATCAAGAATTGCATCTAATTTTAAAAGTATTGGCGTAGACGGTGCATTGTTTGGAAATGAATGATGTATTTTCTTGATGCAATATGTGACTACCTTAATAATGAGGCAAATAGGGTAACGAACAAGTGGGATTGTAATGAGAAATGGAGGATCAGAAAAGATTACATATTGGAAGAAAGTTTGTAATTTTTTTCTGAAAAAAATAGCATATTTTCTATTCATTGAAAAGAATTGCAATAAGAGAAGGTGTAAGAAAAATGGGATATGTTCTAGAAAGGATGACCAAATATGTCATGAATATGGTAATGTACAAAGAAAGTTACTGTTTTATTCTGTAATTACTAAGTAGGAGGACTTTCATATTTCAAAACATGAAACAAGAAGAAGAAAGACTAATTATTAAGCAAACTGTAGAATAATAGACTTTTAGTTTGTACAATAACCTACACATCAGTTTGCCTTTCAAGAATTACTGAATTTAAATGGCCATTATTGTTCATGTGACATCTTTAGTATTCGCCCCGCCTCTCATACAACTTGAAATGCCAAAATGTGACTGCAGATGTAGGTAGTACTTACTTCTTGGCATTCATGCTTTCTTTTTTTTTTTTTTTTTTTTTTTTTAGAAAATGACGAATTCAGTATTACAAGTTTCATTGTCTTTAGAGAAAACAATTCAGAACTAAAGAAAAAGAAAAAAAAAGCCTCAAACTAATTAGCTTTGAAAACCATTTACTGCTCCTCATCTTTGTCCTCTTCTTGTTATTACAAAATAAAGCCAAAGTACTCTGATTTTAACAAAAAAGAAAGTCCTCATTTAAAATAGAATCATGCTGCCTAAATTGTGCTCCAAACAAAGATAATAATTTATCTTATTTATATTATCAAATATTTAAAATCATGCTCCTCAACACATCAGTTTGAAATTTATTCATTTTAAATCCATTTTGTGAACGTGTGATTGAGATGCAAAAAACTGTACATATTTAATATGCACAATTTGATGAGTTGCAAATGAGTATACACCCATGAAATCATCAGCACGGTCATAGCCACAGATATATCTATCACCTCCAAAAGTTTACTCTCACTCTTTTTATTTCTATTTATTAATTTCTTGCTGGTATGAGCACTTAGCATAAGATCTACTCACTTAGCTAATTAAGTACTCATTAAAGTATTGTTAAGTATGACACTATAGCCGGGCGCGGTGGCTCAAGCCTGTAATCCCAGCACTTTGGGAGGCCGAGACGGGCGGATCATGAGGTCAGGAGATCGAGACCATCCTGGCTAACACGGTGAAACCCCGTCTCTACTAAAAATACAAAAACTAGCCGGGCGAGGTGGCGGGCGCCTGTAGTCCCAGCTACTCCGGAGGCTGAGGCAGGAGAATGGCATAAACCCGGGAGGTAGAGCTTGCAGTGAGCTGAGATCCGGCCACTGCACCCCAGTCCGGGCGACAGAGCGAGACTCCGCCTCAAAAAAAAAAAAAAAAAAAAAAAAAAGTATGACACTATGCTATACGGTACATCTCCAGAATGTATCCATCTCAAATCACTGAGACTGAATACTTTTAGAATATCCTGACTGTTATTTGGATCCTTATTCTTTTGAGACACCTACTCTATGTCAAATATATCTCTTACCATTTTAAATTCCAAAATGTTTATAGTTCTTAACAAATGTTTATAGTCATTTAAAATAAACACCATAGGAACAATAAACAATATAAGTCCAAACAGTCTCTAGTTTTAATGCAATGCTGTTTATTTAAAGTTTAGTTGATACATAAACTATCTATTGGCTATAAAATTTTGGCTGCATTGCACCAAACTTTGTTTTTTTAAAAAAAATACATTTGCTGCTCTCATAGGATTGTGAACACTTACTTCATATAATACTTAGATGAACTTCATCTAGAAAAATATATGCTGTTTACTCTTTATACCTTAATCTCTCTTCTTCTCTTTCCCCTCTACTCCCATTCTTTTTTTTTTTTTTTTTTTGTATATGTTTCTTCCATAGTTTCCTCAAATTATCACTTACTTCTTTTTTTCTTCCTCTATGTTGCTTGTGAAGCTCCTAGTATTCGCCCTTCTTTCTTATCCATTAAAGAAGCAATAGAATCTTTCTAGGTAAATCTTGGATAAGCATAAATCTTTTTCCTAGAGATGGTGTTCACATTATAGAAAGACCAAACAATACACCCTGTTGCCCAGGCTGGAGTGCAATGGCACGATCTCGGCTCACTGCAACCTTTGCCTCCTGGATTCAAGTGATTCCCCTGCCTCAACCTCTCGAGTAGCTGGGATTACAGGCGCACGCCAACAAGCCTGGGTAATTTTTCGTATCTTTGGTGGAGATGGGGTTTCACCATGTAGGCTAGGCTGGTCTCGAGCTCCTGACCTCATGATCTGCCCGCCTCAGCCTCTCAAAGTCCTGGGATGACAGGCGTGAGCCACTGCACCCAGTCAGATTTTTTAAAATAAAATACAATTACAAAACTTACTAAAATAGAAAGTGAAAAAAACAATTATAAAATATAAGTTTCACTATGAAGGTGGAAACCATCATTCTCAACAAACTAACACAGGAACAGAAAACCAAACACCACACGTTCTCACTCATAAGTGGAAACTGAACAATGAGAACACATGGACACCGGGAGGGGAACCTCACACACTGGGGCCTGTCATGGGTGGGGATTAAGGGGAGGGATAGCATTAGGGCAAACAGCAAATGCATGCAGGCTTTAAAACCTAGATAATGGGATGATGGGTGCAGCAAACCACCATGGCACATGTATACCTATGTAACAAACCTACACATTCTGCACATGTATTCCAGTACTTAAAGTATAATAAGAAAAAGCAAAAACAAAAACAAAAAACACAATAGATTCAATAAACACAAATTGTTCTCCAAAACTGCGATGTCACTGTACCCTTATTCTCACTTTCTATACCTACCCTGGTTAGTTATAGAACTGGTCACTAAGAGCTCACACTGGCCCTGGAAACACAGACAGTGGTTTCAGTAACACTGAGCTGGGAACATGTTAGAGGACTGCCTGGTGGTCTTGTTTAGGCTCAATGAGAAGATGGGAACTAAAGATGTCCTTGTTTCCTTAGCTACCAAAGCGTGTTAGGGAGGATTTATTCCAAGACTCAGGGAGTAAAAGCATACAAGAGTATTACCCACTTCTAGGTATTAGAATGAAGTTCCTTTTCTAAGACTAAAAGAAAACATTTCAATAAAATATTAAAACTGTCATTTTAAGATGATTTATCTTTTAGTGAAATATCTGTGTAAATTAACCAATAAATCACATCCCAATAATTAGAGCTTGTACATTAAAGTTTAGTTATCCTGTAAATAGGTTACTAAGTAGCTACCGTGCTGAAAAACACACTAAAAGAAGAGTTTTTGTTTTTGTTTTCGTTTTTTTAAGTCAGTGGATAACTATACCATTTTAAGGTTAAGAGGAAATTTTAAAAGCAAAGACAAAAATATTGACACTTTTAGTGGTGGCAAGAAGAAAATTTGAATAGCAAGCATCTATTTAAAAGCCATCAAACCAATTATTCTTGATATTGCCAACTAATCAGCATAACCTAGAAAGCATTTTTAAAATCCCCCTGTTTCTGCTACCTTACCACCTAAGAAACTGATTCAATTGCTTTGGTTCAAGGCCTCAGTATTTTTGAAATTTTCTGAGTGATTTTAATCTGCTGTCTGGTTTCAAAACCATCACGCTAGAGTACAAGTTCTTCCAAAATTTTTCATTCATCTCGCCATCCCTGTGTCATATAGTATATATGTGATATAATGTTACATATATGTGTGTAACATTCATGTGTGTGTATAGACACACACAGACATACTCATATGTGAATCCCAGTCATATAACAGCTACTCAATAAGTGATTATTGATTCGATGACTGACTCACTTTTATTCTTCTCCTTTAAAAATCCCTAAACTTTCAATAATTGATAATGACAAAATTATATCTTTATACTAGAAAAAAAAGAATTTAGATAACTCCTTAGAATTTACAAGTCTACATAAACATTGATTTTATTTATTTGATTTGAAATTCAATTCTAGTAGTAGGATTAATAGTGCTTCTTCATATAAAAATGTCATGTGTAATAATTTTGTATTATATAACTTGCTCTTTAATTAAATACCCTTTTGTGTATAGGATAGTCATATAAAATATAGGTTAAATATACAAAACATTGTGCAAAAACCGAAGGAGAAATGAGAGTGAAAGGAAAACAAAATGACCTCATTCATGTTTTAAAATTAGTAATGGTACAGTTATTCTCTGATGCTACTTAGTAGATAATTTTGTATTCATTTTATTTATTCGCATGTGTTTTCCAACAATTAGAATGTCTTAGCAAGATAATTTCCAACCAAGTACAGAGATGGAGGACAACATACCATAGGGTGATCTGAGCACTTTTAATTTGAGAGCTCAATGGAGTAGGAAAAAAAAAATTCCAAGACAAGGGGAAAAATATTGCACTAGATAAACCTTTGCTTTGTCTATTGAGAGCTGACAAAGAAGCATGTGACATTTTTGGCACAGTAACTATTCTTTGTATGGTAGAAGTGTGTTGGAGGAGATGGCAAGTGTTTCCATCACAAAGTCTGCTAAATAGCATATCTTAGAACAAATTGTTTGGCTCTTTACAAATACTAAAATAGTAATGATGGATGCAATGATGCATCCTCACAGAATCATTAATGTGTATTTCTTTTGTCCATGAATATAAGTAGTTGGATATACATAACTTGATACTCTTAAAGTTTCTAGATTTTATATAATATGTTGTAATCCTACCTGGTATGCTATCTTAACACTGGATCGGTGTTAATTACATTGCCATTTGAACATTTTGAACTCCTGCTAATTACAGTATTTGAGAAAATAAACTATTGGCATATTCCCCTTTGCTTCCAGCTCCTATTCTCAACTATCCTTTGCAGCAAAATTTCAGTTTCACTCTGCTAATTCTCAGAAACCTGATGATATGTTACTGTATCTTAGTCACCTCCTTCAGCATGTGAATCTTATTTAATATCTAGATGGTTTAGAGGCTTATCTGATTATTTGAAACTGTTTAAGAAAGAAAGAAAATCAGGGATTCTCATTTAAATTCCTTATACTTCTAGCTTGCTATTTCAAAACCATTTTAAAATATATTTGAAACTTAATCTTTATGTTGGGAATGTGAAAAGGATACCATCCACTTAACATGGAATTCATGACTTGTTTCCATTGTTATGGATGTGAAAGAAAAAACAAAACAACACTCTGATTTGTAACATCTGCCAGCTTTGATGCTGTAAGTATTTCCATCACAACCTACTATAAACTACCAAACTGATGTTGACTGTTCTGCAAAGTTCTGAAGATTTGGAAATTGAATCCTGTAAGTCACTACAAGTTAGCACCAGCACAATACTCTGTAACTGCTGTTCATCCCTTTACATACACAGTTTTTGAATGTCTCTTACATTCAGATATCTAATTAATGGAAATTTATCTTCTTTGGTAAAATACGGCTACTCTCTCCAGGATAACAAGGCATTTGACATTCAGAGAAGATCACTTTTTTTTTCTTTTTTTTTTTTTTTTTGGATACAGAGTCTCTCGTTCAGTCACCCAGGCTGGAGCACAATGGTGCTATATCGGTTCACTGCAACTTCTGCTTCCCAAGTTCAAGAGATTCTCCTGCCTCAGCCTCCCAAATAGCTGGGATTACAGGCACCTGCCATCACTCCTGGCTAATTTTTGTATTTTTGTAGACACAAGGTTTTCCCATGTTGGCCAGGCTGGTCTCGAAATCCTGACCTCCAGTGATCCACCTGCTTCAGCCTCCCAAAGTGCTGGGATTACATACGTGAGCCATCTCGCCCAGTTACAAATTTCATTTCATACATGAAATTCATGTGTTTCATGTTATAATACCAGTTTTGGTAAGAATTATAACGTGAAACACATGCATTTCATGTATAAAATGAGATTTGTAATTATCACTAAAAAATTATAGCTCACATGCTGCATTCTGTGTTCTTGTTTTAAGTTCTAATATTCAATAAAAATTCCAAATTGCTGCATAGAATAATAGAATATAATTACCTGAGTATGATTGTTTTATCTTTATAGCCACTGTGCCATCATAGTTTGCTTCTAATTTATTGTATAAATGTAGAAATATGTTCCACACAGGTTGGAAATATGAACCTCTTGAAGCAAGCTCATAAAATTCTAAAATAATCAGGATCTTCCTACTCAAAAAACAAACACAGGTATCTGAGGATGAATAGACAGAGGCTGACTGAATAATTAGAAGTTCCATTAATTAAGCTCCATGCAGAAGGCAATGTTCATAAAGGTAATAAAACAGTGCTAATACACACTATTAAAATCAAACGGATTTTGAGAAAACACATTTCATTTGAATTTCCCTAACCAACCTCACATATTCATGGAAAATGAGATGTTGTATTTTATTTACTTACTGTGCCAGCTACCAATTTGTTGCCTGGGAACTCAAAATCCACCTTTCCTTGACTGCTCCGTGGCAATGGAGCTGTAGCCTGCAAATGTTTTCCCCTTGTCAGATAGCCTGACCCTGGAGAGACACCGGAGGAAGAAAGGGTTTCTCTTCCTCAACCCAGTGCAACCCTTTCATCAGACATCTGCAAATTGGGCTTTCTTTTTCTTTTTTTCAGTAGTGTACTGGACAACTTCTCCTGGCATATATTTCTAGTGTGGCTGTGGCTTTACAGCAGAGTGGGAGTCAGAGTCGGGCAGGGCACTCATGAACAGTTTCCCATTTTATACACACTCCCATCGGATGGGCTTGTAGTGGAGTGCTGCCAGTGAGGCACCTGCCTTTGGATGGCTCCTCCAGCATCCACACTGGCAACTTTGCAGTCAGCTGCAGGTGCGCACTCCACTGAGGAGAGCTTCTTGACAGCATTGATATTCAGGGAGTCTTGAAAGCATCCCAGTGAACCTCTTCATATTCTACTGAACTGCGGCAGTACCCACTTCAATACTGTCTGGATATCGGCCCTGATAAGAGCTGGAATTTGCTTGAGTGTTTTATCTCTGTCCTAGAAGTGGTAACCTCTCTTTATTTTTGTGTCTCTTTCACTCTTATTAGACAATCCCCATTACTCCAATCTTCTGTTAATAGTATTTTTTATTAAATGTTGTCTCTGTAAATAACTGTAGTTTCTGTATCCTGATAGGACCCTGATTGATACATCTATATTCAGAAACCCCAAAATAGCTCACTCTTTCCTATTTGTCTACACTTAGCACATGAGTCTTATTTAATGACATTATCATGCTATTCAAAGCCATTTATCTAAGCACAGGTCCCTCATCTAAACTACTAAAACTTCAACTGGGAACTTCAAATTCCTCTATTCAAAATTTCTCAATGTAGTCAGCAAAGATTTTTGAGAGAATATTTTATCACTGCTATTATTCAGACTTGTCAGTATATGGTAGCAATAAAAAGCACACTTTTTTGAATTTTTTTATTCCTAATTTTAAACACAATTGTAAAATTTCCTACAGGAAAAGCACCTCTTTTTTCAGGCATAATTGCTATGCAAAAATCAACATATATTTAATATACAGAATTCAATGAGTTTGAGCATGTGCATGAATCATGAAACCATCACCACAATCAAGGTAAATAGACACAGCTATCAGCTCCAAGTTTCCTTGTGTCCCTTTGCTTTCTGTTGTTTTGTGATAAGAACATTTAACATAGGCTCTGCCCTCTTAACAACGTTGTACGTGCTTATTGCACTATTATTGACTATAGGCGCTGTTCTATACAGCACAGCTCTGTAAATACTTCATCTTGCATAACTGTAACTTTAAACTAATTGAATAAAAACTTGCCATTTCCCCAACTCATTTTCCCTTTCCTCTAGCAGGCAGCCCCTGCTAACCACCATTCTATTCTCTGCTTCTGTGAATTTGACAATTGTAGGTAATTCACATAAGTAGAATAATGCAGCATTGGTCCTATGATTGACTTATTTCTCTTAGTGTAACGCTTCTTCAGGTTCATCTGTGTTGTCACAAATAGCTGGGTTTTCTTCTTTTTAAAGACTGAACAATATTTAATTGTATGTATGCACCATATTTTTTTGTTTAAAAATGAGGTCTTACTCTGTCACCCATGCTGGAATGCAGTGGGGGGATCCCAGCACACTGCAGCCTTGAACTCCTGAGTTTATGTGATCCTCTCGTGTCAGCCTCCCAGTAGCTGAGACTGCAGGTGTATGCCACCACATCTGGCTACGTTGTCCAGGCTGATCTCAAACTCCTGACCTCAAGTGATCCTCCAGCCTCAGACTCCAAAATATTAGGATTACAGGTGTGAGCCACTGTGTTCAATCTCCCACAGTTTTTAAATCAATTCACCAATTAGTGGACATTTGGGTTTTTCCATATCTTGCTATTGTGAATAATGCTGCAGTAAACACTGGAGTGCATATAACTCTTCAAGATTTCAGTTATTTTGGGTCGATACCCAGAAGTGGGATTATGACATAATATGATAGCCTGGTATTAGATAGCCTGGTACAGGCTAAATATAATGATATCAAAAGCTGAATGCAGAGGTGGTTTATGTTTTGTGCAAACTGAGACAGAAACAATTCTATTTTAATTTTTTGAAGAGCCTTCATATTGGTTTCCACAGTGGCTGCACCATTTTACACTCCACCAACAATGCCAGCTGGCTTCAAATTTCTCCATTTCCTCACTATCACTTGTTATTTTTAAAAATATGATCCTATCCTGACAGGTATGACATGATATCTCACTGTGGCTTTGAGTTGCATTTTTTTCTGATCATTAATGATATTTTTTCTGATCTTTAATGATCATATATCTGTTGACCATTTATATATCTTCTTTAGAGAAATGTCTATTCATGTCCTTTGCCTGCTTTCTAATCAGGTTATTTTTTGTGGGTGCTGAGTTGCAGATGTACCTTATATATTTTGGATATTAACCCTTACAAGAGAAATGGTTTGCAAATATTTTCTCCTATTCTGGAGATTGCCCTTTCATTATGTTAATGATTTCCTTGCAGAAGTCTCTTAATTTGATGTTGTCCCACTTATCTATTTTTGTTTTTATTGCTTGTGCTTTTATCATGTCCAAGAAAAATTATTGTCAACAAGGTTTTACCCCTATGTTTCCTTGTAGGAGTTTTACAGTTTCAAGTACACTGAGTTGATTTTTGTGATTGATGATTGGTATGTGGGTCCAATTTCACTCTTTTTTCATGAGTGATAGGGAAAAAGGAAGAAGAAATGCAATTCCAGCTTAATTCACCAATATGAGAGTGGAAAGAGACAAGATTCATAAAGGCGATGAGGACTAAATAACATGATGTCTTTTAAACTAGAATCTAAACTATAGTAATGAGTTTAGATTCTACTGTACTGATTGATAGAAAGCGATTAGGGAGACTTTTAAAAAAAGAATGATATGGTCTAATTTATCTTCTCGAAAAATTACCCTGGAGGCTATACCTATTTACTGCATCAGAGGAAAACACCTATATTTTTCTATCCCTAATATTATAGCTCCATCCCAGACCTTTCTAGTGAAATTTCTTTCAGTAATATCCCGTTGCCTCCTTGACTTTTCCTTCTGGAACATTAATGGACATCCTAAACTTATCTTGTCCACAACTGAGTCCCTGATAGGCCGCCATAGCAGTTTCTTATGGAGTAATTTTAATTCATTTACCTTCCACAACCAGGCAAGAGTAAAAATAATTGCTTTGGCTGTGAGAAGAGTAGAGGATAGGTAGAACCCCAGAGAAGTTAGAAATATAAACTGGGCCTCTGGACATTTACAAGCCCAAATCAAATCACAGAGTAGATTTGAGAGCCATAAGTACTTAAAAGTCTTCTGTGGGACCCTTATCCTGGGCCACAGAGATCCTCTACATGTAAGTTCCTGAAGAAACCTAGCATCACACAATGGACAAAGCCTCCTTGTAAACAAGAGTAGAGTAAGAATAAGCAGAAATAACAAATTAATAAATAGAGCACTAGAACTTTAAACAGTGGAATTATCAAATAATACAACAAAATACCAATGCCTAATATATTTTAAGAAATAAAAATCAAGATTGATAATACCTTCAGGGAGCAAGAAACGTAATAAATGACATAATATACTTTAAAAAAAGAACGAAATTGAATTTCTGGAATGGAAAACACAACAATTGAAATTGAAACTCAAGGATAGATTTAGGAGATTGAATAGAGTTTAATAGAAAATTATTGAACTTTAACAAACGTTTAAAGTAATTATTAAAAAAGAGACAGAAATGAAGATTAGAATGATGAGCGTAAGTGATACGAAGAATAGTGTGATATGTAAGATCAGAGTTCTAGAAGGAGAAAAGAATGTAACATAGAAATTACCTGAAATTGTGATAGCTCAAACATTTTCAATACTAATAATGTATATTAATGGATTTAATGAATACCTAGAAGGTTTTTAAAAATATTCTTTAACTGCACACCCAATTTTTCAGTAGCTACAATGGAAAGCAAAAATAAGCCATAATTCAATGTAATGAAAGAAAGTAACTGCCAACCTTGACCCGTGTGCCCAGTACACAGCTTTTGGTTTTGTCTTTTATTTTTCAAGTAGAGGGCAAAACAAACTAATTTTGACCAAAAAAAAAAAAAAAAAAAAAAAAAAAAAAAAGTAGCTGAGTGTGCTATTAGCAGAAATCTATCAAAGAAAATTATAAAAACATACTTCTCAGATGAGAACAGTATTTCAAAATAGAAAGTCTGAGATGTGAGAAGGCATGAAATTGTTCAATTGGTTTAAATATATAAACGAGTTACATAAAAATAAGCAAATTAGAAATTATCTTGCTCTTAATAAATGGTATTCTAATCGTTTATTGTTATAGTTAACAAATTCATAAAAGATGACATTAAAATGCATAACACAATAACAAAATGATAGAAAAGTGGATACAATTAAACTGCACTGTTTTTGTTTTCATTTTCTAAAAAGGTAGTAATGATATCAATTCAACTTGCACACTAGTATTTATGAATATTGTAATTTCTAACACAATGCATGACAAAATAGCAGACAAAATAGAAGATAAAAAGGAAATATGGGCTAACAATCATACATTCCAAAAATACAAATGGATAGATAAACAGGACAGGGAGCAAGAAGATTTTGTATCACTTCTGAACAGCAAATGTTCCAGAGATTGTTAGAATAAATACGGAATACCTAATTAATTGCTTCTTTACAAGAAATATTTCATAAACATAATGATATCAAAACCTGAAGGCAGAGGTAGGTCTATGTTTTGTGCAGACTGAGACATATGCAATTTAGAGCACCTCCAAAAATATTAAAAATTATCAATATAATGTTAGCTGCAAAAATAAATACTTAGAATGAGAAATTATAGATTTCAAACATGCATAAATACCACATACATCACAAATCAAGTAAAATAGTATAACTTTTTCTTTATTATTGATGGCAGTCTCAGGCCATCTGGCGCCAGTGGGCCATCTGGGGTCGCCATTGCCATCACACCAGCCGCTGCAGGGAGAACACGAGGAGGAGGTGGACACTCCCTGCTCTGCAGCCAGCCACCCTGAGGGCTGCAGTAAAGAGGCCCTGCCAGGTTGTGGCCGGTGATGGGGAGTTCTGGGCTAACCCTGAACGCCAGGGCCACAGAGGGATCTTATGGCAACGTTGCCCCTGCCCCAGATGCCGGCCCAGGATCAGCGAGGACCTGGAGCCCTTGCCCCAGGTTGCTAAGGTATGCGGCTGGATGCTGTGTTCCACTGAGTTAGTGAGAACCAGGGACAGGAGGGACCTCCGCCCCTTCCAAGGTGTAGGGGCGGGAGCTCCCCAGGTGCAACTGCAGCCACCCAAGCTGCAACTGCAACGGGGCACCCCTGTGCTCTTGGGAGCCTGGAGTAGGCAGGAGCAAGTAGTGGCTGCTGATTTGGGCATCCCACTTCACGGAGCAGTCAGGAGCCCTGTCCCCAGGGGAGCAGCTGCAGTCGCCCAAACCTGGGCTGCAGACCCAGGCATCCATGTACTTCTAGGGGTCCTGGGAAGGCGCCCTTTTCCCTTGCAGGATGGGAGGGCAAGGAGTCCTTTTCCGCTGCCTAACCTCTCTGCGCTCCTGGCTCCCACTCTGATCTCTGAGCGGGGTTGGGGCTGAGCCCGGGTGCTGTCCCAGCCCAGCCTGGTGTGTGCATGCTGGAAGCAGTGCTGACATGCCAGCCCCCTGCCACCTAGGCTCCCTCCGGAGTTTGGGTATGAGGAGGGCGGGAGGGGAATCTGACAGTCAACTGAGGGAAGCTGGGTGCTGGCCTGCATGTGCTCTTTGGTATCAGCAGCCTGCATGCCATGGGCAGCCTCGGGAGGTAGACAGCCGCCTGGGCTGAAGTGGATGGGTCCCGCGTAAGGCCCCACCATCAGGCTGGGCTGCTGGTCCTGCAGAAGAAATAGGGACTTGTGGTGTCTCTTCCAGGGCCCATGGGTACCCATGGACCAATCAGCAAGTACTTCCTGCCCTCTGATGTCCGTAAAAATCCCAGGCTTAGCCAGAGCAGGGCAGAGGAAGGAGAGAATGGAGAGATGATAGGAAGACCGGCAGCAGAGAGAAACTACCCTCTCTGCTGAGAACTTTAGAAACCTACAGGGAAGTAGGGAGGACCACTACAGGGAAGTAGGGAGGACCACTAGCAGAGAGGAACTGCTCTCTCCAGGGCCTACTCTCTGCTAAGAGCTTAACACTTGATGGGACAGCCTGACTACCGAGAGGAGTTACCCGGTGCTGGTCTCCTCTGAGCTGTTCTAACACTTAATAAAGCTCATCTTCCTCTTGCTCACACTTCACTTGTTTGCATACCTCATTCTTCCTGGGTACAGGACAAAAACTCAGGCAAAGGTGCCATGAGCCACAGAAGTTTCCAGTCAGAAAATTGACATCCCAAAGATTCCATAACACTATTGCATATTGTGGCTGATTTTCATTATATTACAGATTATAGAAAAACAATTTTATTCATTATACTCTATCATGGTGGTTGTGATTATTAATAGTTTCAAAAATACAATATTTCAGTTTCACAAGTGTTAATAGTTAATGCCACATCTCCCATTTCTAGCATAGGTATGCTTCTTTCCAGGGGCTAAGCTCTTTGGGATTTTCAGCCATTTGATAATATCCTGGTCTTCTTTCTGTCTCCTAAGCCTACTTAGCCAATTCTTAGGGAGAAAAGTTGCTTTAAAGCCTAGATCTTACTGGTTCCCCAGAAGCAACTCACCAGTCTCATTCAGTTCTTTCTCACTGTGGTCACACTTAGGGGCCCAAGGTTCAATAAGACCCACCAAGGGCAGGTTGTCACAGGATACCCAGACAATAGATGCCTGTCAGTAGTGGCCCTTAGCTAGCTGGGAACCTCAATATCATTATCATAGTGTGAAGGATGACCCCCAGGCAGGGCCAGTACTCCATAATTCTGGTAGAAGGTAGAGAATAAGGATTCCTGTCTCTCCTGTATCTGCAGATATCACAGAAGGTAGGATTTCCCATGGTAAATGCATATCGAATTGAAAGTCAAATGAGAAAGAAAGATATCCTATTAATACATTAAGTAATGTCATTAACAATCCCAAAACTTTGATATTAATAGAGAAAAAAACAAACAGCTTTCTTTTGATTAGTATCACTCGGTATTCCATAAATATGTACAATTATGTGTCAACTCAAAATAAAATAAAATAATTAATTTTAAAAATGTAAAAATTAAATGTAATTAAAACATTTTGTAGTCACTGCATATATTTGTATATAGTAAAGTTCAAACAAAGCAAACTTACAGTCAGAAACTATTGCGGGATCTGGCCAGCAGCCCGCAATGCAAAGGGCTCTCTCTTTGTTCCCAGGTGGATCAGTAGGTAGAGAAATAATAGACACACACAAGACAGTGAAAGCTGGGTCCAGAGGGGTCACTGCCTTCTGGTCCCATGGTGCTGCCAATGCACTGGATATAGCAGCATTTATTATTGAGTTTAGTGAGGGCAGGGGTAGGTTAGTGAGGGATTTAGGGTCATTTGATTATGAGGTGAGATGGTCACATAGGGATGAAGTAATTCTGAAACGTAACATCTGTATGCAGAAGTACAGTATACAGAGATAAGAATTTACAATATAGCATGTGCATCAGTAATTTCTAACAGAGTCTTAAAATAGAAACACAGTCTTTCCATAACCTATGATTAGCAAGATATTAATCAACAGTAATAGTTGCAGCAAAAGCTGCTTACAAACAATTCATAGAAACAGGACGGGAAGTTAGACAACAAGTTAGACCAGAATTTCTCAGAAGGGAGTATGCTTTAACTCTAAAGAGGCCTAGAAGAGCTGCAGCAAGATGAGGGCGTTTATAGCCCTATCTTATCCATATGGACAGGTGCCCCCCATGTGACCGTTTATAGGCTCTCCACAAGGTTCGCATTCCATTCCCAGAGCTATGAATATCTGCTTTTCTGGGATAGGAATCTTGGTGATGTGAAACCTCCCTGACTGCACGTCCATTCATAGGCTCTCTGCAGGAGGAAGCACATCACACGCTGTTGGCTCATTCTGGCAGTCCAGCCTGGCATTGTCTTTACACAATCCTGCATGCAATTTTGTATTTACAATAATCAGGAGCATTCCATCTTTTATTCCACAGCAATAGTTTCAGGGGGGTCTCCCTACAAGAAACAATTTCTAAAGAAAAAAAGAATTACTTGCTAATAAATTAAGATTTATTTATTCAGTAAGCCATAACAATTTTGAATTTTTATGCCTAATGATATTAACTTAATAATACAAGCAATATTGAGAAATCTATAAGAAATAACAGACAAATCTACAATCATAGAAGGAGATTTCAGCCACTGCTAGATAAAGTAGACATAAAAGTCAGTAAGGTTGCAAAATGTGAGCAGAATTATTAAAAATTTAACAAGTTGGCTGGGTGCAGTGGCTCATGCCTGTAATCCCAGCACTTTGGGAGGCCGAGGCAGGTGGATCATGAGGTCAGGAGTTTGAGACCACCCTGGCCAACATGGTGAAACCCTATCTCTACTAAAAATACAAAATTAGCCAGGTGTGGTGGTGCGTGCCTGTAATCCCAGCTACTCGGGAGGCTGAGGCAGGAGAATTGCTTGAATCCAGGAAGGGGAGGTGTGGTGAGCCGAGATCACCTCACTGCACTCCAGCCTGGGCAACAGAGCAAGACTCTGTCTAAAAAAAATTTTTTTAAATTTTAAAAATAAAAAATAAATAAATAAAAATTAACAAACTGCAGAATACACATATTTCCTATTACACATGTAACATTCAAAAAGTGACCCACATGCTAGATCATAAAGAAAGATTCTACCTAGTCCATGATTAAAATTTGCAACAATGTTTTGGAGGTCTATTTGCTTGGTTTCCTTCCAATCTCTCCGACACACACACACACACACACACACACAAACACAGAATGTGGTTCTAAAGTTGGTGGTGTCTTTGAAAGTATCCATTTCTCATCTTTTTACAATTCAAAACAGTTGTGTTATTTGTTGGTGTAGCTACTCTACTATAGAATAATTACTGTAAGAAAAAAAAAATCATGTAGATGAATGCTAAGAATTAAGACAGGAATGGTAACAGACATCACAGAGGCCTAGAAGTCCATTATTATTCACTTCAGCTGTTCAGAACCCAGCTGTGATCTTGTTTATTCTCTGAGACCAACACCCCAGGCATTTATAGCATCTCTGAAAACCTCCCAACAACCACACTTCAAATCTACTGTTGCCTGAAACTGCCAACTGTTTTGTTCCAAAGATTCTAGTTATTTCAAAATTGCCTCCATTAGAAAGGGAGTAATTGGTAAAATTCCCTAAGGGTAGTGCCTGGTAAAAAAAAAAAAAAAAAAAAACTGTCACTGGCAATAGCAGAAAATTTCACAAAAATGCCAATAAATTTTCTGATTGATGGAACTGAGATACAAGTAAAGTTTAATATCTAAGAATCCTGATAACTGGATGAAAAAAAAAAAAAAAGCCAATGCATAAGCACCTACATATGTATACACATCGAAGAATAAACTTATTCAAAAGCAATTTCTCAGCTTTCTGTGTTATACGTCACATGTTAGAAATTGAATTCATGATGTCAACACCTATGTGAGAACAGTTATTGTTTTCCAGTTTATTTTTGTCACCTACATTAAATATGACTCTTCCAAAAATTGATACATCTACTTTCAACATTACAGAAAGAAAGGAGTGTTCAAGAAATCAGGGCCAAGAATATGGGCATTATCAAATGCAAAGAATGCCTCCACAAAAGATACCACAAAAAAAATTGAATATACATTGTAAATAATGGAATAACTTGTACTTTCTATAACGCACATGTGTAAAAACACCATATACAACCAAAACATTATCTAGAGCAAAAGAAACACTAAATTTTCATTGTATTTAGTATTCTGTTTCAAATACCTAATAACACACTGATAGATCCGTTTTAGGATCTGTGATACAATATTATTCTTACTTGTAATTTTAATTACCTTGCCTTGTTTTATATCTTGTGATTTTTAAAAGCATTTATGCAACAGTATTAGGATAGTATATTAACATTTAATTTTATATTATAAGCATAACCTAAGAGTAAACAAATTAGTTTTTTCTGTCAAGATCTTACAAATAATACTGACATTAACAGGGTAAAGTAACACAAGTTTGTTCCTGGCATATGGTAGGTTTTCAAATAATATATTTAAATCAAATTTTATTTTCTGTAATAAAAGTAAAACTCATAATGCTTGGAAGAGTAGCAGAGCTATACTTTCCTCCCCAAAGGTTTGCTCAATACCCTCCTAAAATCACTTCTTGATATCCCCCTTGTGTGGGATTGTTGTTCAATAATACAAATTGTCTTGCTCTGAAGTCTAGTCCTACTAAGAAGCAAATTATGAAGCGACAGTGTCACTTGTCAAGTTGACATTTTCAATTCAGCTGCCAGTATTTTCTAAAGAAAAGTAATTCTGAAACCTTTTTGTCTGAACAACCTTTCCTTTGGTAAAAGCGATAGAACAGTCCCTTTAGAATTCCACTACTACATTTTTTTATACAAGGCAGCATCACATTTTCTCATTCTTTATTTAAATTATTTTACTCATCTTTATTTTGATTAATTTACTCACTGTCTTTTTCCATTCTTTCTTCTTGTGATAGTTCATCAAGACAAACATATTCACAGGCATTCCACTCCACCAGTCTTCTACTATACAGTGGGCTGACTTGTCACTTCTCAGATGCTTGGGTACCAGGCAGGGGACCAAAAAGCCTGAATGACTGTCAAGCACTAAGATTGTGTTGATGTCTTGAATATTTCTTAGATGTGTTGTCGCCTTGAATGTGTACATTACTACAGAAATTAAGACCTAGACTAGTAAATGTTACTTTTTTTCCCCAAAGTATGTATTCTTTTTTTTATTTTTTCTTGAGAAGGAGTCTTGCTCTGTCGCCTAGGCTGGAGTGCAGTGGCGCGATCTCGGCTCACTGCAAGCTCTGCCTCTCAGGTTCACGCCATTCTCCTGGCTCAGCCTCCGGAGTAGCTGGGACTACAGGCGCCTGCCACCACGCTCGGCTAATTTTTTGTATTTTTTTTTTAGTAGAGACGGGGTTTCACCGTGTTAGCCAGGATGGTCTCGATCTCCTGACCTCGTGATCCGCCCGTCTCAGCCTCCCAAAGTGCTGGGATTACAGGCTTGAGTCACCGGGCCCGGCCCCAAAATATATATTCTAACTGGATTAATACTGAGAGTGTTCTAAAGCTCTACAAAATATAATGACTAATAATAGTATGTAAAAATGAGAATGAACAAATACTAGTCATATTAAAATAATTTAGGTTAATCTAACTGTAATGTTTGAATAAAAAAGCATTTTAAGAGGTAATGCTCTACATATGCATTTATGGAAAAGTAAAGCAAACAAATAAACAAATGAAAACAAAAAGCTAACATGATCTTCAGTGTTAAAAATGAGGAAACTGCCAAGGGAGGGGGTAAAACAGTAATAACTGAGAGAATGCACAAGGCAGTCTTCTAGGAAGCGGATCTTATTCTATTTCTTGATCTGGGTACTGATTATATCATTGTATTTTTTCTGTGAAAATGTCATTTAATCCACTGTAAAAGAATATGTGTCTCTGCTTACAACAAAGAAAACCTTCCAGAGAAAATTTCTTGGAAAGAAAATATTCAGTCACAGTAAACATTAGATGGCAAATTTGAAAAGATTAATAAAAATGATGTAAAAATCTCTAAGATTTTTTTTTAAATACAAATTAACACTAACAGTGAAAAAAGTATATCACATATATCTTACATGGATTGAAAAATGACAAAAAACTTGACATAAAATATTTAACATTCTAATGAAATTATTAGCTTCTTTGTAAAACACTAAAACTTTTAAGTTTAAAAAAACATTTTAAGATTTTTAAAATATAGAAAAATCTGAATAGCATCTATAAAATAAATCTGTGATTAAAATTTCATAAAGAGTGGGCCGGGCGCCGTGGCTCAAGCCTGTAATCCCAGCACTTTGGGAGGCTGAGATGGGCGGATCACCAGGTCAGGAAATCAAGACCATCCTGGCTAACCCGGTGAAACTCCGCGTCTCTACTAAAAAATACAAAAAACTAGCCGGGCAAGGTGGCGGGCGCCTGTAGTCCCAGCTACTGGGGAGGCTGAGGCAGGAGAATGGCGTGAACCCGAAAGGCGGAGCTTGCAGTGAGCTGAGATTCGGCCACTGCACTCCAGTTTGGGCGACAGAGCGAGACTCTGTCTCAAAAAAAAAAAAAAATTGTTTTTCATAAAGAATTACAATGTTTCTTTTGGCATTATATTAACTAGAATGAGGCCAAAGGAAGGATTTGAAATGTTGGCATTACTCGACATGTTGTTCTGTTATGCCCAGACAGTTTATTCCCCAAAGAAGACCACCAGAGTCCAGAGTCAAAGCCAAGGGGTAGGGATCTTTACTGCAAGTTCGAACTTGGTCCCTCCATTCCACAGCATACAAGAGGGGCTGGAACAATGCGTGCGCTTGCTTTTTATAGCCCGATGTAAACAGGATTTGTAAGGTTACAGAGGAACAAGGCATTTCTCTAGGTTACAGCATTACAATTGGTTAACATTTTAAGTTATACTTTTAGCAGTTTTCTTATTGGTTCCTGCGCTTTCAAAACGGTTGTAACCTTATCGGAGATTCTCCAGATGTTGTTTTTCTTCTAAAGTTGAGATATATGGAGGAATGTGTTTGTGTTGGGCCCAGGAAGTGGAGGCATATGGGGGGATGTGATGTGTCGGGCTCAAGGCTGTGATATATGGAGGAATGTGTTTGTGTGAATGTGTCTGTGTAGGGCCCAGGAAGTTGATATATATATGTTTGTACTGGGCCCAGGGCTGAGGAATGTGTTCTTTCAGTTCTGAGATGTGTATTTGCAAAAAATAAAAAATTATGAAGAGCTTTGCACTTTAATGTATGATAATATTTCACTACTATGTTTGCATTTAAAAAGTTGCAGAGAGCTTATAGTCAAATTGGCTTTAAACATATGAACGATGAATTTTGAGACAAAAATAGGTTTGCTAGAGAAAAATGAGTTACAAAAGTGGAAGAGGGAAGAAGAAGGAGCTTAAAAAGACAGTGCCATAATGGAGAGATTTGAAAGATTTGACAGATAGATAAGTAAAATTCAAAGAAATACAGGAAAAAGAAAGAAAAAAGAGAAAGAGAGAGGGAAAGAAAGAAAGAGAGAGAAAGAAAGAAAGAAAGAAAGAAAGAAAGAAAGAAAGAAAGAAAGAAAGAAAGAAAGAAAGAAAGAAAGAAAGAAAAAGAAAGAAAGAAAGAAAGAAAGAAAGAGAAAGAAAGAAAGAAAAGAGGGAGGGAGGGACGAAAAGAAAATAAATGAAAGGAAAAGAAAGGAGTGGGGAGGGGGGAAGGAAGGGAGGAAGGGAGTAAGAAAAAATAAGAAAGAAAGAAGGGAAAAGAGAGAGGAGAAAGCCAGGGAGAGCATAGAAATAGATAGAGAAATATAATGGAATTTAGGTATACATCTAGATAAATAAATACGGTAAACTGCTGTGAAAACACTGGACTAGACTAGAAAATAAAAACCATATTGGATGGAGGAAAACAAGGAGCATCAAATGCCAAAAACTTGATATGTTGTTCTGAGTTGTGATTATGGAGATGTGTGTTTGCAAAAAAATTAAAAACTTACGAAAAGCTTTGCACTTTAATGTATGGTAATGGTATTTCACTGCTATGTTTGCATTTAAAAAGTTACAAAGAGTTTAGAGTATTTCACTAATATGTTTGCATTTAAATAGTTACAGAGAGCTTAAAGTCAAATTGGCTTTAAATATGTGAACCACTAATTTTGAGACAAAAATAGGAATTTCTAGCTCCCTGTTTGTTTTGTTTTGTTATTATTATTATTTCTATTCTTTCGCTATTGCTTATTCTTTGCTATTCCATAGCAACATAAAGTTAATGAAAGTATAGGTGACAATGATACAGAAAACAACACTATAGGGTCCTCATACACTTACAGGGGAATATGAGAAGATTTTACTCAATGATCTAGATGGAAAGATTGACAGGAAATGACAAAGACTCTCAGAAAACATACTAACCTCCCAAATAGGGAAATGAAAGTGTATTAGATTTATAATGGCTGGTAATACAATCTTATATCTAGGAATTATTTCTTCAAAACTATAAACATGATGTTAACATTTAGTATTACTTTTGAATGGCGTTTATTTAAAGAAAGAAAGTTTATGTTTTTAATCTTAGTTTCCAAGTTTCAGAGAGTATCTAGAGAAACATTCAGTACGCACTTAGACATTTCAGAAAGCTAAATTTATTTTTGCTATTTACTGCAATGGGTTTATTAAATATATATAGTTTAACAACATTTATTTTTTATGAGAGATGTTATCATTTTGCAAAAGTTCTCAAATTCCTAAGAGCCAAATACTTAGTTTGGGCTATTATTTAATTTTTGTATTAAAATGGCACATTTTGGGGTTGTTATAAATTCTATGGCTCATAATTAAATACACAAACCAGGAAAACAAGCAAAGAAAAGTAATTGCATTTCCTTCATAGTCATTGATATTGGAATGACTATTTCTTGCCAAAATCCTTTCTGTTACTTTAGTTGTCCTAATGGTTTTTATTCAGCCGTCGAATAGTTAGGTTGTTAACAGGAAAGCTATTAACAGAGGCTTTTACATCTGAAAAGAAATAAGAATAAATGACTACATTACAACAATTACAACTCATTCTAGATTTACAATAGAGAAAAATATAATACAGACCACATTTTCATCAGTAATGGACAGAAATAGTTTGTGTATTTAGCTACACTTTTTCCTACTATAAAAAATGTCAGAAAAAGCATTTCTAATGTTTTCTATTTAACATAATAGGAATGCATTTAACATCAATTTTCTGTTCCTTACTGTAAGTGTCGTTTTAACAGTGTAAGACATTACCTCTTACACAAAAAGGTAGGTAATTATTTACTCTTTGCAGAAAGCCAGTAGAAGATTTTTTTAAAGATACATTACTGCAAAAATGATATCGTCTTAGTGGTGGCAGCATGTGTTTAGTCCTTCTCTCTTAGGAAATAGAACTTTCCAGTGTCATTTACTCAAGCCTATGTTACTAAACATTGCTTTGAACCTCTCCAATCCTTCTTTGAAGAATTGAGAGCTCTGAACATGAAAGTATCTTGCTGGATTCTTTATTAGAATCTTGTATTCCATTTTATGGGATCACTCAGTTTTGACTCGGTTTCAGAGACTTTCTCCAGAGTCTTTTGGTATGTTTCTGCTTCACTAACTGGAGCTCCTCTCCGCCTTTCCTACAGGATCTGAAATGTCCCTCTGCTTTTAAAACATGACTTAATGACAGATAACTAGCATTGACAATCTTTTCAATAAACTTTATTCTAGGGATGTCACTTCTTGAATGGCAGTGTGAGGATCTTCATGGATCCTTTCCCTAGTAAAACTACCATAACCTGTGAAAATTACAAAAATGCTCAATCATTTGAAACTGCTAAAAATTGTCATAAGGGCATACAGAAAAGGAATAAACATTTATTTAAGAAAATCTACCAAATCTCAGTAAGAACCCCAAAGACACATGGCATTTCAGCTAGACTCATCCACCCTCTCCATGTTCACTATGATGAAAGTTCTATTCTAAATTGATTCAACCAAGAAAATGGGGTGTTTTCTTCCCCAGCTCCTAACCTAAGGATATGTCAGGATAAACAGCCTTTCAACATTTCTTATCCCCTCAGCCCTATGTTGTATATGATCTATTCTAGCCAAGTGGTCAGAAACTTCCTTATTCTACTCAGGCCCTGATTATAGGATAGGAGTTGTAACTCAGGCGCGGCAGCCTGAGAATACTAGGCCTCAATTATTCTCACACTACCTCAGTCACAGGGTGGATATTCCATGCCGAGAGAAGGAGACTGCAAGTAGTAGATATTACTACTCTTTCCTAGAATGCTGACTGTAGAGCTGCAATGTCACTTCAAGAGAAGCAGTTGATTCTTTTCTCCCAGCCCCAGAACAATGACTCAGAGGTTCTTCCCAAAGGGAAAAGAAGTCCATAAGAAAAGAAAACTCCAAAGTATGAATTAAGGTAAATAAATTTATTTAAAAGAGACTGTAGGAGAGTTCAACCTTAAAGGCACTTTGGAAAACAATGAGATTTCGATCATGATCAATTAAGAGAAGAATGATAGCTACATGGTGCAACAAATGAAATGGTGGATCAGTTGAAAGTTCAACACAGAAACCAGAAAATAAACAGTTAAAGAGAGCTCTCCCAAGGTCAGAATAACCCTCAAATGCTGGCTTCATATGATACCACTGTGAAAAGTTCCAAATGTATGTTCAGAGCATGCTTGAAAGCAATAATCGCAAACAATTAGTAGAGTCTAACATCTAGGCATTATACCATTGGCCGGGCATGGTGGCTCACGCCTGTAATCCCAGCACTTTGGGAGGCGGAGACAGACGAATCACGAGGTCAGGAGATAGAGACCATCCTGACTAACATGGTGAAACCCGTCTCTACTAATTCCCATAGGGTGAGGGAGAGGGAGAACTCTACTTATGTTCACTCTTTTGTTTTTTTTTTTTTTTTTTTGAGACGGAGTCTGGCTCTCTCGCCCAGGCTGGAGTGCGGTGGCCGGATCTCAGCTCACTGCAAGCTCCTCCTCCCAGGTTTACGCCATTCTCCTGCCTCCGCCTCCCAAGTAGCTGGGACTACAGACGCCCGCCTCGTCGCCCGGCTAGTTTTTTGTATTCTTTAGTAGAGACGGGGTTTCACCGTATTAGCCAGGGTGGTCTCGATCTCCTGACCTTGTGATCCGCCCGTCTCGGCCTCCCAAAGTGCTAGGATTACAGGCTTGAGCCACCGCGCCCGGCCACTCTTAAGCATCTGAGAAGCAGTCTGTCACTGAAATAGTCAAACAAGTTAGGATACAAATAAACAAGCAAACAAGACTATGGAGGGGGTGAAAATCAGTTTCCAGAGTTGCTATGCTTTGTTATTTACAATATCTAGTTTTCAACAATAAAATAAAAGCCATGCAAAAAAGCAAGAAATTGTGATTCATGTACCTGAAAAAAAGCAGGTAAACAGAAATTGCCTTTAGGGAGCCCACACGACAGTCTTAGCAGACAAAGACTTCAAAAGAGCTATTGTGAATATGTTCAAAGACATTTAAAATGTGCTTAAAAATGGCTGGGCATGGTGGCTCACGTCTGTAATCCCAGTACTTTGGGAGGCCCAGGCCGGTGGGTCACGAAGTCAGGAGATTGAGACTATCATGGCTAACACAGTGAAACCCCATGTCTACTAAAAATACAAAAAAAAAAAATCAGCCAGGTGTGGTGGCAATTGCCTGTAGTCCCAGCTACTAGGGAGGCTGAGGTGGGAGAATGGCATGAACCCAGGAAACAGTGCTTGTGGTGAGCTGAGATCATGCCACTGTACTGCAGCCTGGGCAACAGAGCAAGACTCCATCTCGAAAAAAAAAATAATAAAGTGCTGAAAGATAAACTTACGAGGATTATGACTCAAATAGAGAATGTTAATAGACAGACACAAATTATAAAAAAAAAGAAAAAAAGAAAGAAAATTCTGGAGTTGAAAGGTACAATGACCAAAATGAAAGTTTACTAGAGGATCTCAACAGACTTGAGCTGCAAGAGTAAAAAATTACTGACCTTTTAAATATATCAATATAGATTGTGCAATCTAAAAAACAGAGAAAAATAAGAAAGAAGAGCAATAAACTGACACTCAGATAAATGTGGGCCACCATTAAGTTCATGAATAAATACATACTAGTAGTTTCAGATCAAAGAAAGGAAAAAAGCAGAATAATATTTGAAATAAAATGGCTGAAAACTTCCCAATTTTGCTGAAAAATATTAACCTATTCACCCAACAAGTTTAATAAATTTCAAATGGAATAAATGCAAAGATAATCATATCCAGGTACAGTATAGTCAAAACGTGGAAATACAATGAAAAAAAGTCTTTAACTCATATGAAGCCATGAGGCAAATATTACTTCAACTTCTGTTAATGTAACATATCATTTTTTATGACCACTATGAACAAAGTAACTTATATACATACATTTTAATTCAGATGTTTAAAGAGTTTAAATAGTAATGATCAATACTCAATAACACTGATAATTAATATAATACTTAAAAATTATAAAATTACTCAATATTGTGCTAAATAGTATAACACATAATTTCACTAAGCTTAAAACAGCCATAAAGTGTGTAGTTATCTACAATTGTTATAATGCATTCACAGAGCCTTAGACAAGTTAGTTTCCTCATGTCAATACAGCTGGTAGAATCAGAGCAAAATAAAGAACCAGAACTAAAAACAAGGCCTGGATTCCTGCAAATAATTATGTTTTTTTTTTTTTTTTTTTTGCCATAACAATCAGCATTCAGTATCAGTAGATAGATAATATAAATGTTAAAGCAAACTAAATATGGCCCAAGAAGGACTCCATCCTTCTATATTTGAGTCCTTGTGGATGAACTGTAACCTAACTTAATAGACAGAAAAAATTCAAAAACTGACTTAGTAGTGTACACCTGTAACAATAGCCAAGTGTTGGCCAATCCCAGTGGCCATACTTCAACTATTCATACACTGCTGAGTGTTCAGACTGTGTACAAACAAGGCATATGCCAAGATGTAACAAATTCACCTGTTCTGTACCTCAATGCCAATATCTGTATATCATTACTTTTTTTTTTCTATAAATCTTCTTCCACTACATGGCTGTGCTGGATTCTCTGTGAATCTGCTGTGATTCTAGGGGCTGCCCAATTTGCAAATCATTCATTGCTCAGTTAAACCCCTTCAAATTTAATTCAACTGAAGTTTCTCTTTTATCAGATGGTGTCAGAAGTGGGATCTGAAGTGGAGCTTCTAGTGACCTCCAGGAGTGCTGAGTGAATATGCAAGGTGCCTGCAGGACCCGTACACTGACTTCTCAGAGTGGCTGAGGATTGTGGGTAAGCTCCTTCTCGGATTTTGGAGCACCACAGAATTGTGTTTTGAACTTTCTGAGTTTCTGATACAAATTGGGTTGGGAAGTCATGACAGAAACTGGGCTGGGTCCAGGAATGAATCTGATCTGGGAATTAACTGGTTTGGAAACAGTAAGAGGCCCCTTACATCTGACTGGGTCAGAAAGGAATTGGTGGTAAGCAGTAATATTGCAGTGGTTTTACAATTTGGCTTTTAAAAATTCACAGGGATTTTTGTGTTCTACCCCCCTGCTTAATTTTTCTTGCACTCCTAGGTAAGAAAAAAAAAATCAATGGCTAAGTTAAGCAAGAGAACCTAAGAGTAAAGCCAACATTTTAGGTAAAAATGGGATCCTTAATTTCTGAAAAACTGAGTTCCTTCTTGCTTATACATTAGGCCCAGGAGGCATCAAAGTCTTACAGAAATGGTGAAATCTTACTGAATATAACTTACAGTATAATGTTCCAAATGAACAACACACTAAAGTGCAATTACAAAAAAAAAAAAAATTCTTTTGTGTTGCAGCTAGGCCCCCAGGGTAATGGTGCAGCAGGTCAGGTCACTAGGGCCCCTCAGGAAAAGGGAACCCAGAAGGTAAGAATTTCTTACCAGTCAGATTTTTAGTTTCTCTCTTGGTGTGCAAATTGATTGCATGAATGGTAAAAATCACTGTTTATCTCCTCTGTATAGTTTTAATTAATGCAAAAAGAATTCTGAGGCTAGTGGTAAGCTGTAGTCAATCCGGTGTATTTTGTGCTATGAATTCGTTTTGCTGTGTCAAGGAGTACCTTAGGATAAAACATGGGGTTAATCACACATAAGTTTGCTGCTCAAGACAGCCCAGCAAGCTGGTCAGTAGCAAACTTTGTTGCAGGTCCCTGAAACAAATAAAAACCTGGATGAGGTCTTAATCTTGTTTTACATCCTTGGGAGCTTGACCTTGCAACCATGTGGCACAACTTTCTCTTGGTCTCTGCCTTCTAGGGAACAAGAATTTAGGTTTCATGTCATAGTTAGCTCTAAAAATTATCTTCACTATTTAAAAGCCTTTGCAAGCTCAAAATTAACTACTTTAGACTTCTTGGAAGAGCATTGGAGATTTTCTTGTGCTGTACCTCAGTAGTTAATGTTTTGCCATTTTGCAATGCTGTTCCAGGTTTGATTTCCATCGTAGGATATAAGTCCTTTCTCATTTAATGTCTGCATGTCCTTGTCTATTTTCTTCTCCAAAGAATACATTTTCCTTTCTCTCAGCACTTTGGTTACCTTTGGTAAAGTTCAAAAGCCAGAAATATTGGCCGTTTGGTCTGGCTAAAGTCAGGAAATAAGAAATTTTAAAAGGAATTTATTATAGAATACTGTAGTTAAAAGTCAGCTTAATTAAAAGTGGATATTCAAGCTCTAACAACTTGGACTTCTCGGGAAAAACAGGAGGCACCAGAGACCCTTTTCAGGCCCTGTTCTTCTAAGGCCTCCACTCTAAAGCCAATAACCAATTAAGAAACTTAAAAACTGGCAGTTGAAAAATCTTACAACTGAGAGACAGGACTACCTGGATTTCCTAGGCTGATTAAGAATCCCCAAGCCCAGTTGAGATGGTGACCACATCTATGTTTAAACACGGGGCTTGCAACTTAGCTCACACCCAACCAATCAGGTAGTAAAGAGAGTTCACTAAAAAGCTAATTAAGCAAAAACAGGAGGTACAAAAATAGCCAATCATCTATTGCCTGAGAGCACAGTGGGAGGGACAATGATCAAAATATAAACCCAGGCATTCGAGCTGGCAATGGCTAACCTCTTCGGGTCCCCTTCCTTTGTGTGGGAGCTCTGTTTTCACTCTATTAAATCTTGCAACTGCACTCTCTTCTGGTCCATGTTTGTTACCGCTTGTATTGAGCTTTTGCTTGCCATCCACCACTGCTGTTTGCCACCATCCCAGACCCGCTGCCGACTTCCATCCCTCCAGATCCGGCAGTGTCTGCTGTGCTCCTGATCCAGTGAGGCACCCATTGCTGCTCGCGATCAGGCTAAAGGCTTGCCATTGTTCCTGCATGGCTAAGTGCCCAGGTTCATCCTAATCAAGCTGAACACTAGTCACTGGGTTTCATGGTTCTCTTCCATGACCCACAGCTTCTAATAGAGCTATAGCACTCACTGCATGGCCCAAGATTCCATTCCTTGGAATCTGTGAAGCCAAGAACCCCAGATCAGAGAACACAAGACTTGCCACCATCTTGGAAGTGGTCCAAGACCATTTTGGAAGCTGCTCACCACCATCTTGGGAGTTCTGGGAGCAAGAACCCCCCCATTAACATTTTGGCGACCATGAAGGGACCTCCAAAGCAGTAATATTGGACCACTTTCACTTGTGCTTCTGTCCTATTCTTCCTTAGAATTGGAGGAAAATACCAGGCACCTGTCAACCAGTTAAAAATGATTAGCGTGGCCACAGGACTTAAGACTCAGGTGTGAGGTTATCTGGTGAAGGGCTTTCTAACAACCACCAACCCTTCTGGGTTGGAAATATTGGTCTGCCTGGAGCCAGCTTCCACTTTCAATTTTCTTGGGGAGCTGAGGGCCGACTAGAGGCAGAAAGCTGTCATCCCAAACTCCCGGCATTAGCCGATTGAGATAATGGCACAGCCAGAAGTCTCTACTCAATAGTCGCCCATGCATGCGCCCCTACCTTTCCTTCTGACCCATACCTTCTGGGTCCTGACCTCGACTTTCTTGAAAGTGTAGCCCCAAAATTCTCCTTACTTCTGAATCTACTTCCTCTGATCCCTGCCTCCTGGATACTAATGGTTCAGACTTTCATTTCCTCTAGGAGGTTGTATTTCCAAAGGGATCTAAGGAAGCTCTATGCTGTGTCCTTAGGCATCTAGGCTATAAACCCAGGGTCTTATTCCTGGTGCCCTCCCGATTTAGGTATACAGCTCTTGACATGGGCAGTTATGTGGGACCCATTCCACACCACCCTTGCCAGGGCCCCAAGTTTGTAATAGTTAACAGAAGTAGAGAGAGAGAGAGAGACAGAGGAGAGAGAGAGATGGAGGAGAGAGAGAGAGAGAGATGGAGGACAGAGAGAGAGAGATGGAGGAGAGAGAGAGATGGAGGAGAAAGAGAGAGAGATGGAGGAGAGAGAGAGATGGAGGAGAGAGATAGAGGAGAGAGTTGGAGGAGAGATGGAAAAGAGAGAGAGAGATGGAGGAGAGAGATAGAGGAGAGAGTTGGAGGAGAGATGGAAAAGAGAGAGAGAGAGATGGAGGACAGAGAGAGAGATGGAGGGGAGAGAGAGAGAGAGACAGAGGAGAGAGAGGGAGAGAGAGTCAAAGAGAAAAAGAAAAAGATAGAAATAGTAAAAAAAAAAAAAAAAAAAAAGTGCCCTATTCCTTTAAAAGCCAGGATAAATTTAAAACCTGTAATTGATAATTGAAGGTCTTCTCCATGACTCTGTAACACTCCAATACTACCTTGTTGTCAGTGTAAACAAGGGCCTGGTCTGACGACACTGAGACCACTGACAACCAGTACCTTTCCTATCAAAAATCCTTAACCCAGTAACCTGAAGATGCATTCAATCTGTAGCGGCAACTGCTTTGCTAACAGAAGAAAGTAGTAAAGTAACTTTTAGAGGAAACCTCATTGTGAGCACACCTCACCAGTTCAGAAATATTCTAAGTCAAAAAAGCAAAAAGATACTAACTCAAAAATCTTCAAGTATGGGGCTATTCTGTTAGAAAATGGTAATTTAACACTAACCACTGATAATTCCCTTAACACAGCAGATTTCCTTACAGGGGATTTAAATGTTAATTACCATACAAAGGTCCGACCAGACCTAGGAGGAACTCCCTTCAGGACATGATGATAGATGGTTCCTCCCAGGTGATTGAGGAAAAAGGCACAATGAGCATTCAGTAATTGATAGGCAGACTCTTGTGGAAGCAGAGTTAGAAAAATTGCCTAATAACTGGTCTCCTCAAACATACGAGCTGTTTGCACTCAGCGAAGCCTTAAAGTACTTACAGAATCAAAAAAGACTATCTCAATCCTGACTCCAAAGGTTACCTACACCCTCTCTGAAATAAATTTGCATAAGAATTGTTTATGGTAATGCATCTTGATGGGGAAGCTGGGTTGTTATGAAATACTCAGGAACCCAGCCCAGCTCTAGGACTCACCCCTGAGCATAAAGGCATTGGACACACTGGACACTAGAATCCAGCACCCCGGACCCCTTTCTTTGTGGTCAAGAAAGGCGGGAAAAGGGGTGCAGGACTGCTACATCGGTGAGTGTAACTAATCCAATAAGCAGAGGTCCATGGGTGATTACTCACCCTGGAAAGGAATAAGCATTAGGACCATACAGGACGCTCTAGGACTAACGCTTATCACAAAATGACTAGGGGTGCTGGCATCTCTATGTTCTTTTTTCAGATAGGAAATGTTCCCCCCAAGGCAAAAATGCCCCTAAGATGTATTCTAGAGAATAGGAACCAATTTGACCCTCAGACGCTAAGAAAGAAATGACATATTCTTTTGCAGAACCACCTGGCCACTATATCCTCTTCAAGGGGGAGAAAGCTGGCCCCCTGCGGGAAGTATAAATTATAACACCATCTTACAGCTAGACCTCTTTTGTAGAAAAGAAGGCCAATGGAGTGAAGTGCCATATGTACAAACTTTCTTTTCATTAAGAGACAACTCGCAGTTACGTAAACAGTGTGATTTATGCCCTATAGGAAACCCTCAGAGTCTACCTCCCTACCCCAGCGTCCCCCGACTCCTTCCCCAACTAATAAGGACCCCCCTTCAACCCAGACAGTCCAAAAGGAGAGAGACAAAGGGGTAAACAACGCACCAGAGAGCGCCAATATTCCCTGATTATGCCCCCTCCAAGCAGTGGGCGGAGGAAGATTCGGCCCAGTCAGAGTGCGTGTACCTTTTTCTCTCTCAGACTTAAAGCATATTAAAATAGATCCAGGTAAATTCTCAGATAACCCTGATGGCTATCCTGATGTTTTACAAGGGTTAGGACAATGCTTTGATCTGACATGGAGAGATATAATGTTACTGCTAGATCAGACACTAACCCCAAATGAGAGAAGTGCTGCTATAACTGCAGCCCAAGAGTTTGGCAATCTCTGGTATCTCAGTCAGGTCAATGATAGGATGACAACAGAGGAAAATGAATGATTCCCCACAGGCCAGCAGGGACTTCCCAGTGTAGACCCTCACTGGGACACAGAATCAGAACATAGAGATTGGTGCTGCAGACATTTGCTAACTTGCGTGCTAGAAGGACTAAGGAAAACTAGGAGGAAGCCCACAAATCATTTAATGACGTCTACTATAACACAGGAAAAGGAAGAAAATCCTACTGCCTTTCTGGAGAGACTAAGGGAGGCATTGAGGAAGCATATCTCCCTGCCACGTGACTCTATTGAAGGCCAACTAAACTTAAAGGATAAGTTTATCACTAAGTCAGCTAGCGACATTAAGAAAAAAACTTCAAAAGTCTGCCTTAGGCCTGGAGCAAAATTAGAAACCCTATTGAACTTGACAACCTCAGTTGTTTATAATAGAGATCAGGAGGAGCAGGTGGAATGGGACAAATGGAATAAAAAAAAAGTCCACTGCTTTAGTCATGGCCCTCTGGCAAGCGGACTTTGAAGACTCTGGAAAAGGGAAAATCTGGGCAAATCGAATGCCTAATAGGGCTTGCTTCCAGTGTGGCCTGCAAGGACACTAAAAAAGATTGTCCAAGTAGAAATAAGGTGCCCCCTCGTCCATGCCCCTTATGTCAAGGGAATCACTGGAAGGCCCACTGCCCCAGGGGATGAAGGTCCTCTGAGTCAGAAGCCACTAACCAGATGATCCAGCAGCAGGCCTGAGGGTGCCTGGGTCAAGCACCAGCCCATGCCATCACCCTCACAGAGCCCCAGGTGTGCTTGACCTTTGAGGTCCAGGAGGCTAACTGTCTCCTGGACACTGACGTGGCCTTCTCATTCTTACTCTCCTGTCACAGACAACTGTCTTCCAGATCTGTCACTATCCCAGGGGTCCTAGGACAGCCAGTCACTACATACTTCTCCCAGCCACTAAGTTGTGACTGGGGAGCTTTACTCTTTTCACATGCTTTTCTAATTATGCCTGAAAGCCCCACTCCCTTGTCAGGGAGGGACATTCTAGCAAAAGCAAGGAGCGTTATACACCTGAACATAGGAGAAGGAACACCAGTTTGTTGTCCCCTGCTTGAGGAAGGAATTAATCCTGAAGTCTGGGCAACAGAAGGACAATATGGATAAGCAAAGAATGCCCATCCTGTTCAAGTTAAACTAAAAGATTCTGCCTCCTTTTCCTACCAAAGGTAGTACCCACTTAGACCCAAGGCCCAAAAAGGACTCCAAAAGATTGTTAAGGACCTAAAAGCCTAAGGCCTGGTAAAACCATGCAATAGCCCCTACAATACTCCAATTTTAGGAGTACAGAAACTCAAAGGACAGTGGAGGTTAGTATAAGATCTCAGGATTATCAATAAGGCCATTGTCCCTCTATATCCAGCTGTACTTAACCTTTGTACTCTGTTTTCCCAAATACCGGAGGAAGCAGAGTGGTTTACAGTCCTAGACCTTAAGGATGCCTTTATCTGCATCCCTGTACATCCTGCCTCTCAATTCTTGTTTGCCTTTGAAGATCCTTCGAAACCAACATCTCAGCTCACCTGGACTGTTTTACCCCAAGGGTTCAAGGATAGCCCCCATCTATTTGGCCAGGCATTAGCCTAAGACTTGAGCCAAATCTCATACCTGGACACCCTTGTCCTTCGGCACATGGATGATTTACTTTTAGCCATCCGTTCAGAAGCCTTATGCTATCAAGCCACCAAAGTGCTCTTACATTTCCTTGCTACTTGTGGCTACAAGGTTTCCAAACCAAAGGTTCAGCTCTGATCACAGCAGGTTAAATACTTAGGGCTAAAATTATCCAAAGGCACCAAGGCCCTCAGTGAGGAATGTATCCAGACTATACTGGCTTATTCTCATCCCAAAACTCTAAAGCAACTAAGAGAATTCCTTGGCATCACAGGTTTCTGCTGAATATGGATTCCCAGGCATGGCAAAAGAGCCAGACCGTTATATACACTAATTAAGGAAACTCAGAAAGCCAATACCCATTTAGTATGATGGACACTTGAAGCAGAAGCAGCTTTCCGGACCCTAAAGAAGGCCCTAACCCAAGACCCAGTGTTAAGCTTGCCAACGGGGCAAGACTTTTCTTTATATGTCACAGAAAAAAAAAACAGGAATATCTCTAGGAGTCCTTACACAGGTCCGAGGGACGAGCTTACAACCTGTGACATACCTGAGTAAGGAAATTGATGTAGTGGCAAAGGGTTGGCCTCACTGTTTATGGGTAGTGGCTGCAGTAGGAGGCTTAGTATCTGAAGTAGTTAAACTAATACAGAGAAGAGATCTTACTGTGTGGACATCTCATGATGGCACACTCACTGCTAAAGGAGACTGTGGCTGTCAGACAACTGCTTACTTAAATATCAGGCTCTATTACTTGAAGGGCCATTGCTGTGACTGCACACTTGTGCAACTTTTTTTTTTTTTTTTTTTTTGAGACGGAGTCTTGCTCTATCACCAGGGCTGGAGTGCAGTGGCTGGATCTCAGCTCACTGCAAGCTCTGCCTCCTGGGTTCCCGCCATTCTCCTGCCTCAGCCTCCGGAGTAGCTGGGACTGCAGGTGCCCGCCACCTCGCCCGGCTAGATTTTTGTATTTTTTTTAGTAGAGACGGGGTTTCACCGTGTTAGCCAGGATGGTCTTGATCTCCTGACCTCGTGATCCGCCCGTCTCGGCCTCCCAAAGTGCTGGGATTACAGGCTTGAGCCACCACACCCGGCCACTTGTGCAACTCTTAACCCAGCCACATTTCTTCCAGATAATGAAGAAAAGATAGAACATAACTGTCAAGAAGTAATTGCTCAAACCTACGCCACTCGAGGGGACAACTGATCCCGACCTCAACTTGTATACTGATGGAAGTTCCTTTGTAGAAAAAAGACTTTGAAAAGTGGGGTATGCAGTGGTCAGTGATAATGGAATACTTGAAAGTAATCCCCTCACTCCAAGAAGTGGTGCTCAGCTGGCAGAACTAATAGCCTTCACTCTGGCGCTAGAATTAGGAGAAGGAAAAAGGTTAAATATATATCCAGACTCTAAGTGTGTTTACCTAATCCTCCATGCACATGCAGCAACATGGAGAGAAAGGGAATTCCTAACTTCCAAGGGAGCACCTATCAAACATCAAGAAGCCACTAAGAAATTATTATTGGCTGTAGAGAAACCTAAAGAGGTGGCAGTCTTACACTGCTGGGGTCATCAGAAAGGAAAGGCAAGGGAAATAGAAGAGAACCACCAAGCAGATATTGAAGCCAAAAGAGCCACAAGGCGGGACCCTCCACTAGAAATGCTTATAGAAGGACCCCTAGTATGGGGTAATCCCCTCTGGGAAACCAAACCCCAGTACTCAACAGAAGAAATAGAATGGGGAACCTCATGAGGACATAGTTCCTCCCTTCAGGATGGCTAGCCACCAAAGAAGGAAAAATACTTCTGCCTGCAGCTAATCGATGGAAATTACTTAAAACCCTTCATCAAACCTTTCACTTAGGCATTGATAGCACACATCAGATGGCCAAATCATTATTTACTGGACCAGACCTTTTCAAAACTATCAAGCAGATAGTCAGGGCCTGTGAACCATGCCAAAGAAGTAATCCCCTGCCTTATTGCCAAGCTCCTTCAGGAGAACAAAGAACAGATCATTACCCAGGAGAAGATTGGCAACTAGATTTTACCCACATGCCCAAATATCAGGGATTTCAGTATCTACTAGTTTGGGTAGATACTTTCACTGGTTGGGCAGAGGCCTTCCCCTGTAGGACAGAAAAGGCCCAGGAGGTAATAAAGGCACTAGTTCATGAAATAATTCCCAGATTCGGACTTCCCCAAGGCTTACAGAGTGACAATGGCCCTGCTTTCAAGGCTATGGTAACCCAGGGAGTATCCCAGGCGTTAGGTATACAATATCACTTACACTGTGCCTGGAGGCCACAATCCTCAGGGAAAGTCAAGAAAATGAAACACTCAAAGCACATCTGCAAAAGCTAACCCAGGAAACCCATCTCGCATGGCCTGCTCTGTTGCCTGTAGCCTTGCCAAGAATCCGAAACTCTCCCCAAAAAGCAGGACTTAGCCCATACAAAATGCTGTATGGATGGCCCTTCCTAACCAATGACCTTGTACTTGACCGAGAGACGGCCAACTTAGTTACAGACATCACCTCCTTAGCCAAATATCAACAAGTTCTTAAAACATTACAAGAAGCCTTCCCCGAGAAAAGGGAAACAAATTATTCCACCCTAGTGACATGGTATTAGTCAAGTCCCTTCCCTCTAATTACCCATCCCTAGATACATCCTGGGAAGGACCCTACCCAGTCATTTTATCTACCCCAACCTCAGTTAAAGTGGCTGGAGTGGAGTCTTGGATACGTCACAATCAAGTCAAACCTTGGATATTGACAAAGGAACCTGAAAATTCCGGAGACAATGATAGCTATTCCTGTGAATCTCTAGAGGATCTGCGCCTGCTCTTCAAGCAACAACCATGAGGAAAATAACTAAAATCGTAAATCCCCATGGCCCTCCCTTATCTTATTTTTCTCTTTACTGTTCTCTTACCTCCTTTCACTCTCACTGCACTCCCTCCATGCCACTGTACGACCAGTAGCTCCCCTTACCAAGAGTTTCTATGGAGAATTCAGTGTCCTGGAAATATTGATGCCCCATCGCATAGGAGTCTATCGAAGGGAACTGCCACCTTCACTGCCCACACCCATTTGCCCCACAAGTGCTATAACTCTGCCACTCTTTGCATGCATGCAAATACTCATTATTGGACAGGGAAAATGATTAATTCTAGTTGTCCTGAAGGACTTGGAGCCACTGTCTGTTGGATTTACTTCACTCATACCAGTATGTCTGATTGGGGTAGAGTTCAAGATCAGGCAAGAGAAAAACACATAAAGGAAGTAATCTCCCAACTGACCTGGGTACATAGCACCCCTAGCCCCTACAAAGAACTAGATCTCTCAAAACTTCATGAAACCCTCTGTACCCATACTCCCCTGATAAGCCTATTTAATACCACCCTCACTGGGATCCATGAGGTCTCGGCCCAAAATCCTACTAACTGTCGGCCCCCTGAACTTCAGGCCATATATTTCAATCCCTGTACCTGAACAATGGAACAACTTCAGCACAGAAATGAACACCACTTCCGTATTAGTAGGACCTCTTGTTTCCAATCTGGAAATAATCCATACCTCAAACCTCACCTGTGCAAAATTTAGCAATACTATAGACACAATCAACTCCCAATGCATCAGGTGGGTAACTCCTCCCACACAAATAGTCTGCCTACCCTCAGGAATATTTTTTGTCTGTAGTATCTCAGCCTATCATTGTTTGAATGGCTCTTCAGAATTTATGTACTTCCTCTCATTCTTAGTGCCGCCTATGACCAGCTACACCGAACAAGATGTATACAGTCATGTCGTACCCAAGCCCCACAACACAAAAGTACCCATTCTTCCTTTTGTTATTGGAGCAAGAGTGCTAGGCACACTAGGTACTGGCATTGGTGGTATCACAACCTCTACTCAGTTCTACTACAAACAGTCTCAAGAACTAAATGGTGACATGGAAAGGGTCGCCAACTGCCTGGTCACCTTGCAAGATCGACTTAACTCCCTAGCAGCAGTAGTTCTTCAAAATAGAAGAGCTTTAGACTTGCTAACCGCTGAAAGCAGGAATCTGTTTATTTTTTTAGCAGAAGAATGCTGTTATTATGTTAATCAGTCCAGAATCGTCACTGAGAAAGTTAAAGAAATTTGAGATAGAATACAACGCAGAACAGAAGAGCTTCAAAACACTGGACCCTGGGGCCTCCTCAGCCAATGGATGTCCTGGATTCTCCCCTCTTAGGGAGCTATAATATTATTACTCCTGTTTGGACCCTGCATCTTTAACCTCCTTGTTAAATGTATGTCTTCCAGAATCGAAGCTGTAAAGCTACAAATCATTCTTCAAATGGAGCCCCAGATGCATTCCATGACTAAGATCTACCGCAGACCCCTGGTCCAGCCTGCTAGCCCATGCTCTGATGTTAATGGCATCGAAGGCACCCCTCCTGAGGAAATCTCAACTGCACAACCCCTACTATGCCCCAATTCAGCAGGCAGCAGTTAGAACGGTGGTCAGCCAACCTCCCCAACAGCACTTAGGTTTTCCTGTTGAGAGGTGGGACTGAGAGACAGGACTAGTTGGATCTCCTAGGCTGACTAAGAATCCCTAAGCCGAGATGGGAAGGTGACCACTTCTATTTTTAAACATGGAGCTTGCAGCTTAGCTCACACCCGACCAATCAGGTAGTAAAGAGGGCTCACTAAAAAGCTAATTAGGCAAAAACAGGAGGTAAATAAATAGCCAATCATCTGTTGCCTGAGAGCACAGAGGGAAGGACAATGATCGGGATATAAAGCCAGGCATTCCAGTCGGCAACAGCTACCTTCTTTGAGTCCCCTCTCTTTGTATGGGAGCTCTGTTTTCACTCTATTAAATCTTGCAACTGCACTGTCTTCTGGTCTGTGTGTGTTCCAGCTCAAGCTGAGCTTTTGCTTGCCATCCACCACTGCTGTTTGCTGCCATCGCAGACTCACTGCTGACTTCCATTCCTGGGGATCCGGCAGGATGTCTGCTGTGCTCCTGATCCAGCAAGGCACCCATTGCCACTCCTGATTGGGCTAAAGGCTTACCATTGTTCCTGCATGGCTAAGTGCCCAGGTTCGTCCTAATTGAATTGAACACTAGTCACTGGATTCCGTGGTTCTCTTCCGTGACCCACAGCTTCTAATAGAGCTATAACACTCACCACATGGCCCAAGATTCCATTCCTTGGAATTTGTGAGGCCAAGAACCCCGGGTCAGAGAACACGAGGCTTGTCACCATCTTGGAAGTGGCCTGCCACCATTTTGGAAGCTGCCCACCACCATCTTGGGAGCTCTGGGAGCAAGGACCCTGGTAACACAACTACTATAGTAATCTTCTATCTGTCTGTCTAGGTAGTTACATGTGTGTTGTGTGTAGTACTTACATAAAAGAGCTCTAACTAATTGACTTAAACAAAAATAAGTACTTAAGTCAAATGTTTAGAAAGAATAAATAAAACTGTGATTATTGACAAAATAAAACATTTGGTCTAAATTATACAGGTTAGACATTAGGTTTGCTAAATGCTTTAAGGTCATAAAATTATTTTACTTTTAAAAATTGTTTAATTTATTTTGGGGCATTCGTTTCTAGATAAGGTCTGGAGACATGTGGAATTTGCCATGCTCACTAGTTATGCAAGGAGGGTTATAAAGAGAAGAAATTTTATATAGGAATGAATCCTATATGATAAAATTTTTCAGGAATTCCAACATTGTGTTAGATCATCTGTGTAAGTCAAGAAAGAATTTATGAATGGGAATTTATGCAAAAAAGTTGAAAAAAGTTGCACAATTTAAAGATGATTAGGCTTCCTAAATGTTTCATAAAATGCCACTGTGACTCTTAACTTCTCTGCTTTACAGCTAGGTAAGGCCTGAGACACGTGGAGTGAGATACTGAAAAGAGTCAGACCTTATCTGCATTTCTGTCTGGGTCCTAGGCTCCACACCTAGTACATAATTAAAATCCCAAACTTGCCAAGGTTTTCACCAAAAGTAAAAGTCGCTAAAAGTTAACATTGTAACAAGTGGTATTATTTGGTTTTTCTGTAAATTGAACATCAGAATAAAAGCACAACAGGTTTTCTTAGAGCCTTAATCTGCTCTTTAACAAAAATTGTAAAGGGTTATAAAAGGTTTATAAAATCCTTACCTTATGATCAAACTGATTAAGATCGTATACATTTGTCTATAAGGTTTTATTAAGAATTGGGCTTAACATCAATAATACTCTAATGAATCAGTGACATTTGACTTATTTGGTTTAAAAATCATGGGAAGTACTGTAAAAATAAAAATAATGTTTAATCGTTAGGTTATAGTTTTGTGAATGATATTAATATATGTTCCAAAATTGTGTGGGATTTCTAAAATTCTAATATGTTTGACTATATGTTATCAAACATAATTAAGGTTATTATGTTACTTTATTGTAACCCACAGAAATAACCAAATTTCCTTGTTGTGTTTTGAACTATAAGTATTTAAAGTCATTTCCTCAGTTAATTGCTTAATGCTAATGCAGTTTCTGAAAACTTCACAAGCATGCAAAATCCTAGAATATGTCGTCTTTTAAAAGGTTCATGAAAGGATGGAAAGGACCCTGAAAAACATTCTTGAATACGGTTTTCTAGTAACTTCAAATAATGGGTAAAAATTTCCCATGAATTCCCCAATTCCCCAAGAGTTGGACTGGGTAAAACTTACTGAAACTATAATAAAAAGACTGAGTGGTTTATAAAACTGCCAAGTGTGCCAGATTATCATGTCAAATCAGCCAATATTAAAATCATTTACATATACAATTTAAATGAACTCCACAGTCTAAGTCAAATTATCTATTATAACCCATCAGTTTTCAGTGCTAAAGCACCTAAATTGGAGAAACAACTGGTATTCAAGAAGGACATACGCCCAATATTAAGCATGAACTCATGGAGAACCCGGAAGTCTACCTTGTCCTTCCTGAGTCCTTAAAGGTTTTGTTATTAAAGGTTCTGCACTCTGTGACTCATCATGAAAAAGATAAAATAATCCAAATTGGATATATTGATATGGCAACTTATAAATTGTGGAAATAGTTTAAAACCAATGTTTGGGTCCATATTCCTGGGAAGACAATTAAATTTTCATGTACATTTGGCTACCTGATGGGCCATTTAAACTTTTATAAAAAAATTTCATTCAGTCTTCATTTTCAGTGCATGTTTTCTGGTTATATAAAAGCTTTCCCATCCAAAAGTGCTGATGTTGTAACAGTAGATTATTATGTTACAGTATATTTTCACTAGGTAAAGAAAGCTTTCTATTGTTCATTGAGGATAAACCCTTTGTAGTCTAGACCCTGAAGACTGGATCTTCTGAGAATATCAGAGAAAGACTGTCTTTGCCATCCACATTGCAGCAAAACTTTGGAAGCTTGAACTTTGGGTTCATAATCTCACAACTGGGAAGGGTTCCTCCACACTTGGAAATGTACACCCATGGAAACACTTAAGGTAAAACTAACCTGTGAAATCTCCCCTCAGAAGAAGATGACATCCTTGATGTGAACAGCTTTTCCCAATATCACGGATCAAGACTTTTCTACTATCACAAGACTCTTATCTTTGAATATTGCTTATGCCTCTATGAACAATATAAGTGGAAAAGGGGTCTGTTATGTACACTTATGGGGTATACTTTTATTTGTGAAGTTTTCAGCCAGGCTTATACATGGATAACCTTATACTTTGATAGATAAAAGAAGGCGGCCCAATGTAGGTGAAAAATTTTAATGGTTCATATGTTGCCCCATAATCAGTCAGAAACAGAACATTGATTCACTCCTCGTAACACACATCACAGGTTAAAGAAAACGTTGCCAGGAGGCCTTCACTCTTCTAGGAGGACACCATTTATTAGATCCTTTGTTCCATGGTTTAGAATAAAAGAGGCAATAATTAGAAATGTATCCCTCGTAATGGGTGCTACAGCAGACTTTACTGTAAAGGCTATGGTTACACAACTGACTTTAAATTTTTCTGTGACAGTTATGCTAAATAATAGAATTAGCTAAAGAGAAAAGTACCTGTGCAGCTGCTGGCACTTGTGCCCTATGGAGAAATACATCAAATGTTGATTTTGAAAATTTGGTTGTAGAGGATTAATGAAAAGACTACTTAGTCAAGCAAGTAGACTCTTCATTTAGCTCAGTTTTAAATCTATTTAATATTAGATAATTTGGCTTACAGGGATATTGTGTGTGGGTAAGGAGCATACTCCAAATTATTATTATCCTCAATAATTATCATAATAGTCTTCCTGGTGCACTGTATTCTCTCAAAGGTTTTAAATGTTTCCATACAGCCATCTCTAGATCGTCAATGGTCTCTCTTCAAATGGAATGAAAAAAGCTGAAAGAAATTTGCTGCCATGAGGCCACTATAACCTATGAATGACACGGTGAGACAGGAAACCCAAAATGATGGTAATTGAGAGTGGCGCTAAGGCCTTAAGTTTTGGTCACTTTCTCAATTAAGTGAGAACCTGTCCAAAAAGGAGGAATTTTTTAAAACAAAATTACGGGAGGCCATTGTTTTGGACTGAACTCATGCACTAGGCCCCAACAGGACAAGTCACACAAAATGGAGTCACTCATGCTAAATGTGACAATCAAACTAAGACTTTAAGGAAACACATAGATCCTAGAACAGACCAGGTTTTGTTTTTCTCCTGTAAACAGAACATTCCAGCATAAAGAGGTACCCACTACTCAGTCTTTGTTCCCACCTTACAAAACCCACTGTTCTACTATTTCCCAGTGGGTTTCAAGACCATATAAGTACATTTACGATGATGATAGTAACATCAATTACTAAGGTTTTGGTCAATCACTCAAAATTGAGAAAATGGCCAAAAAGGGGGAATTGTTCAAGCAAACTAAAGATGGCCTGAGAAGAACTCTATACTTCTATATTTGAGTCCTTGTGGATGAACCTAGCTTAGTAGACAGACAAAATTCAAAATCTAACTTAGAAGTATGCACCTGTAATAATAGCTAAGTCTTGGCCAATCCCAGCTGCCACATTTCAACCATTCATACACTGCTGAGTGTTCAGACTGCATTCAAATAAGGCATACACGTAGCTGTAACCAATCCAGCCATATGTACCTCTCTTCCAACTTCTACACATCATTCCTTATTGCTTTGTCTATAAATCCTCTTCCACCGTGTGGCTATGCTGGAGTCTCTGTGAATCTGCTGTGATTCTGGGGCTGCCCAATTTGCAAATTGTTCACCGCTCAATTAAACTCCTTTAAATGTAATTCGACTGAAGTTTTTATTTTATCACAAGGCTTAGTGTTTCCCAACCCACAGGTGTCTCTGTTGGTGTACTGATGAAATTTGCAGTTATAGTTTAGAAAATTTGTTAAATATTTCTTACTTTGTTTATAATGAACATGTTGGTGATCCTTGAAACAAAATAGACTCAGGTGTTTCCTCTTTCTTTGCTCCACCCTCCTCCATTTTAAGGTCATTTTCCTCTTAAGACAGATTCTTAAAAATCTACTAGTAGATATTCATCCCACTATTATTCAGTTCCTTTCACTAAACCATTGTTAGTGAATGTTTGTCCTAACCACTAATATTAGTCACCGACTTCTCATATGGTTATTTACTTTATTCAAGTACCAATAAAACTCCAATTTCTATTCCTCAACAATTCCTAGGTCATAGTCTTGCTTCTCTCATACAAACAGATATAGAAAAACCTATGCTTCTTTAACTTATACTGATCTTCCATACATTACTTCCAGATCTAACATCTCTAATACTTTCTTAATTTAGTAAATTTTTTATGCCTTCTTTTTATTAGAAACTGAGAAACAGAGGAAATGACTTACAAGTACTTGGCAAATCATAGAGCTGAATAGAGTATGATTTGTTTTCTTGAAATTTATAATTTTGATGCCTTTTCTCCCCTCTGAACTCTAATCTTTAAAACATATATGTGAATGTGAGTGAGTTATTTATTTCACAAGTAGCAGTAGATTCTTCATCTTCCCTGAGAAGTTATGGATTCTAACTTTCATGATTCATTTTTATATCTGATCAGAAGCAACCTACATTTGACAGCGGTCCACTTAGACCTAGAGAAATAAAAACTGAAGAGGTTTGTAATCATTACCACGTAAAGAAATATTATGGAGGTAACTTATGCCATCTTGGGTTATAAACAGTGACTACATTTAAGGATTGATTACAATTTCATGATTGCTTACTCATTAGAAAACTTGCTTAGAGGAAGTTTCTCTCTAATTGGCAGCTATTATGAGCTAAGAAAAAAACAACAATAAGAAATCTTGTCTCTGAGAAGTTTGGAGATTGACATAAAGATTATGAGAATGAAATAGGTATGCAGACATTTTCATCCATTGCTTTTGAGCAAATTAAAAAATGACTGCAGTGTAACTCAAAGGTTCCATTTGGAAACTCAAAATTTCATATACATGTTGAAGAATTTTAGAAAATCATGATATATTGGTGATAGAAATAAAGTATAAAAATTTAATTTTTAGGCCGGGCGCGGTGGCTCAAGCCTGTAATCCCAGCACTTTGGGAGGCCGAGACGGGCGGATCATGAGGTCAGGAGATCGAGACCATCCTGGCTAACATGGTGAAACCCCGTCTCTACTAAAAATACAAAAAACTAGCCGGGCGAGGTGGCGGGCGCCTGTAGTCCCAGCTACTCCGGAGGCTGAGGCAGGAGAATGGCGTGAACCCGGGAGGCGGAGCTTGCAGTGAGCTGAGATCAGGCCACTGCACTCCAGCCCAGGAGACACAGCAAGACTCCGTCTCAAAAAAAAAAAAAAAAAAAATTTAATTTTTTTACCATAAGATAATTGAGTAAGCAAAGATTCTTGAGTGGAAAAACAATGTTTTGCAAAAGTCACAAGAAAATAGTAACTTCACAGCATTGCTTAAAAATATTTATGTGCTCCAGGTAAACACAGCATTACTTGTCCCTCCACTCTTTTTATTTCTCATCTTTCATAACAATATATTTCCATTGTTTGTTTGATTCATTTAATTATTCATTCATTCATTTATTGATCACTATAGAACTATAAAAATCCAAGAGGCCAATAGTATTGTCTGTCAGTATATACCCAACAAAATGCCCTTCTAATAGGAAGTGTGTGTTTAGTATTTGTTAAACATGTCTATTACTTAACCAAATTGGACACTTCCAAGAAATAGACATCTGTATGACAATAAGAAATTTATATGAAAGATAAGACAAAATGATTTCTATTATACACGTAGTTCTAAGTAAGTGAATAATGTTCCAAGTCTGTAGTTTCAGTGTCCACTTATAAAAATACATCATGTGTAGAGATAGTCATCCCCATGTAAGGGGTAATTTTCTAATTATTCAGAAAGAATAATTAGCTATTTTTGGGTTGTTGAAAAAAATTCAGATTGGGATTACTGAAAACTCTATTCTAAGTCAAAACAGACTTCTAGTCAAAACAATCAGATGGCAAAACAGATTACAAGTAAATTAATATAATCTACAGCTGTAAAGATAAACAATAATAAAGTAGGTCAATATTTTCAAAGTAAGTCAGTACTACAGAATAGAAGAGTATACGTATTTTTATATGAAATAGCATTCCAGCTCTAACAACTGACTTCTTGTTTGTAGAGAGTTTCTCTAATGTATTTAATCACACAATGAAGGCAACGAAATATTTTTGTTTAATCCATTGATTTTTAACATGAATAAAGTCACTTTAAAATTAAGTTATTTCTTTAATATCTAAAAAAGCAAGAGATTAGTATGTCTTTCCACAAAAATATCGGCAAGACAAAAATACTATTGATTGTCTAATTACTGACTGAATAATCCTTAAATTTTGAATGAAATCAAGAATTATAGTTGCAAGATCGGAGGAATTGCGATGCAATAGATTGTAAAAATGTGTTATTTTGGAGAAGACTTAATTCAAAGTTAAGTAAATCACTGGATGAAAATGCTAGGATGAGTTAGTTCCATGAGTTTAGTGAGGATACCACTTGCCAGGTTTAATTCTCTTGTTATTTTTATAAGTCACTGTTCCTTTGTGCTGATAGATAATAAATTTTCCATTCTGTAGTCTTCTTATCTACAACATTGAAACCTATCTATTCTCATTTGTTTTATTATTCCTATAGTAGCCATGCAAAAAGGGACTAAAGTCAATTTCTATTTAATCTATCACGCTGTAAAAACAAACCCTTGCTTGACAAACAACCTAGACTGTTATCTCTTGCAGACACTATAAAATCCCCATACTTAGCAGCTTGCAGGGATCAGAATAGAAATATCATACAACAAATTACATGTTTGTAGGAAGATGAGTTTCTATTATAATAAATGTAATGTCTACCACCTAAGACACAGCATATTAATAGAAAACTATGACTCAAGGGAAAAATACATAGGAATCAGAGTATAACAACAACCATAAAATATAATAAGTATTATTATGAAAAAGAACAAAGTGACATCTTTTAAATTAAGGATTTTACAGTGCTATCAAATCAAGATATTCAGTTCTTATTTTAATTCTATGGTAGAGGAATTCCTTATCCTAATTGTTATAAATAATATTTAAGAATAATTACTTACAAACAATGATTCTGCTTTATATGTATTTATGTAATTATACATTAAGTGATTAATAAATATAATTATTAATTAAGTGATGAGTCATCTCTCTGATGAGGGCAATAAAGAGACCACAACTGCCAAACTGTAGAACTATGAAATAGTATGTATTTTCTTTAATGCCTTAATAACCAAGACTAGCTCATTTTTGGTGAGCTGTTTCCCTTTCAGTACGTTTTTAGTTCTAATAATGCCTTATGGAACCTATGGGGGCAAAGGTAGGGGATGGTAAATAAAACTCTTGACCTAATAACAAAGTCTTACATTAAGGAATAAACTACTAATTTGCTCATCAGACATGGCTGTGGGCATTAGACAGAAAGACCCTGCTTGCAACACATAGGTGAAATATTCATCCCCTTTGGTGACTCAAAAGCATGGTTTCAGAGGTTCTGGACAAAATAATAAATCATCATGCATCATGAGATTTTGAAATTAAAAAGTAAAAGATATGTGCACTATTTCTTAAATTAATGTAAAATGTTCATAGCTTTTTTGAGATCAAATTCTTATTACATTTTATTAACTTATCTAATAATATATGAGAGTTGAATGCTTGTCCTTAGCTAAGTTATAATAAAAGGACATTTTAAAACTGTACATCAGACATGTTTTTTCTATACCATGTAAGTTAGTATAGTTCATCTCAACTATATAAGGATACCATAATTTAAAGAGCTGAACTTTTGTTCTTCATGATCATTTCATCGATTTAGAAAAAAATAGAAGAAAACTGGGGAGTCTGTGATACACTGATGACTATGTGAAATATATTGTGTTATATGGATTCCTTTGGGTGAAATTATCAATTAGATTCTTTTAACAATTTAGGAAGCATTGACTTTTCCCTAATATAAACTTAAAGAAATATGATTTTCTTATAATTAAATCTTACTTACAAAAGCAGTTCCATCTTTCTCTGTTTCAGAAAGAGACATAAAATTAGCTATTTCTTACACACGTTTGTGTACGTCTGTGCATGTGTGTGACTACGGAGTGATGAGGGAGGGAGGGAAAGGGAGAGAGAGAAAGGAAAACATTGTATCACCATGACATTTTGTTTTCACTTACTCTAAAGATAATTCTTCATCTGTTCTAGTATTTGGACTCAACTGATGCTAAGTTTTTGGTATATTGTATGTAATGTTATTTGACACTCAAATATACAACATGTATGTGACACAGAGCTCTCTCACATCAGGTAACACTGGATTAATGATTACTAGCTCCTCGGTATTTGCTAAATGCAGTAGACTTTAGCAAATACTCCTCGGTATTTGCTAAATGCAGTAGCTTCCTTGGAGCTCTTGAGCTTTTATGCCCATCCCTGTCTTTGTCATGCTCTTCCCCAGGTTCCCTACTTTGCTCTTTTAATCTTATTACTGACAATTGTCTCTGAAGAAATGTCATCTTATCAGTGAGACCTTGTCTGACTACCGTTACAGCACACCTTCTCCAACCCTTTATTCAGTAGCTCCTTCACCTGTTTTGTCTTTTTCTACAGAACTATCACCACTACAACTTTTCATCAAGGATTTGTGAACTATCTTCTTCCTACTGCAACACTAGTGTGTAAGCTCCATAAAGGCAATGTTTTTTGAATGAAATGTCTTCACAACTCACAGTAAAGTTTGGCAAGCTACATAAGTATGTTTGAATGAATGACTGAATTGTATCCATCGTATGCAATCAATTTTATTATTTTATCATTTCAGTTCATATGTGAAGAGTTATTCTACCTTCTCTGTGTACCCTACATTTCACACAACTCTTTGCTTATGGTTCAGCACGTTTGAGTCATTTGCCTCTTATCTCAATTAGAGTCCTCTTCTTCACGGGCTCATTTCAGCAGTAGCATTTTCCTTTGAGCTTACTTCTCATTTCCCTGAGCCATAAGGCTTCGTTTGCAGCTCTCTGCAAGCATTTCTGTCATTTTCCTTGAAATGCTATCCTTTTCAACATCAATAAATTTACACTCAATTGTTGTCATAGTTCATTTGCTGCTGTCTCCCTGACATTTCAGCTATATTTCAAACTGTTTTGCTAATTTTCACTTTGCACTGTTTTTGCAATCATATGTAGATGAGGTGTGAGAAGATAAAGTGATAAGTACATGGCTCAAGTGAAATCCTAGGGAAGCAGCAATTTGAATTCACATTTCCATTTGACCTTGTCTGTCACATTAGAGAACATTGGTTTCTAGAATTTTCATTCAATATTACAATCAATTTGGTTTTTCAGAAGCCAGTCTAGAGCACTCCAAATGTATTTTTTAATGTTACAATATATTGTGCACAAGGTCAAGCTGAGCAAAACTCAATAAATTCAATGATCCTTTTTGTTTCTTCTCTTTCCCATTACATTCTGTTCAATAAACTCTTTTTCCACTTTAACTCTGAAACCTCCTCTAAAGAATAGCACATGATGTTTGGAGTAGTTTCAATACATTCTTTTGGTTAATTTTAGAATTATTCTGTTTTCCTTAGCTTCTGGAATTTAGATTCAACTTTGACTAACATTGAAGATGACTGACAAGCTGGACCATATCCCAAAAGATTTCAAGACATTACTTCAGAAATATCACCATTTGATGCTAGGATCTTTTCACTACACATTTTTTTTTCTCTTATTCACATCTGTGTAATTATTTTTCAAAGAGTTATTAAGTGGGTACCATGAGTCTACATCTACAGATTTTTAAAAAGAGCAATATATCTGTAGCTCTCTCTTGTGCTATTAAGCAGTGGTCTTTAGCTTTGTAGCTGGCTGCTAATTCTAAATGTTACTACATTTTCAAGATGTTTCTAAGTCAATTACTCCCTCACATACAACAAGCAACACACTGTCCAAAATTTGTAAAAATATCTTCTTGAGCAGTCTTTATTTTTATATTTCTTCCAACAACTTTTAAGTGAGAATCACCCTGAGTCTCAGATTTTTATTTTAACAGAATTATGACAATGAGTATTTGTTCAGTTCACTTGCAAGTATTTTGAGGGTCTCCCCAGTGTAAAGCAATATATTTAAGCTGTAAGGATGTAAAGAATGATTATACAAGATTTATGTTCCCAAAGAGCATAAGGAATAATTGGAAAGATAAGAGATTTTCAAAGAAAGGAAAAAAAAAAAAAAAAAAAAAAAAAACAGGAAAAATTAAAGGTACAGTATGTAAAATGTCCAATAAGTGATAATACTAATAAGTGATTTAGGAGTTCACAGAGAGGGATCACGAAATGACTGAAAACTCAAAATAATTTTCAAGTTACACGAGGTGCCAAGCAGAGTGAGACGGACATCTTCAGGAAAGGGAATGGCCTGGCATAATTGTAAGAGCCAAGCTAAGTGAGTAGACTTGAAGGAGAGTTGCATTTGAATAAGCAGAAAGTAGCGAAGCAAGCATTGCAGGCAGATTGGGGAAAATGCAATATGAAGACTGTTTATAGTTTATTCAGAGGGTAATAATTAGAATAGAAGGTTTCTATTAAGATAGCCAATGAGATAAATCTGTAGAGATAGCTAGAACTACATGTTTCTAGATTCTTATTGATTCTGTTTTACACCACCCGAAACCTTTTTAAAATAGAAATTATGCCACATGTAATCACTGTTCCAAAGTCTACAGTTTTAGATTACTTTTGAAACATACAAGGACGATGTCTGTGTGAAGGGGCAGCCAGGCAACAGTGCCAGTGCCCATGAGGTTGAGAAGAATGTTCACAATGAGGGGTGACCTGACGTGAGATGTAAGAGCTTAAACAGGGTGAGGAGGGTGTAAGTGCTGTAAAGGCAGCATATTAAACAGTAACAGAAGATTGTTTGTATAGGATATAATTCAAGTAAATAACAATATAATAAGATAATTAAAAGGTAAGATTTGTATGGCCAGAGAAGGGAGTTATAATTATGGAAATTTTTTTTCAATGAAATAATGGATGCAAAGTCATGGAATTCGTTTTCAGTCTTTCTTCCTCCTTTCCTCCCTTCCTCTTTCTTTCGCATCTTTTCTTTCTGTCTCATCCAATAGTAATGAGGCACAGCTAATATATAGACTGTTATTTCCCACTAAAAGAAGATAACCTGTATGGATATATGACTGATTTGATGGCTGGGGCAGTATAAGATGTACAAGTATAAGAAGAGCTTGCATTGAGTTTGAGCAGAATGAAAAAAAGTGCTCAAAAAATGATGGAGACATGCCAAAAGGTCATGGGAGCTACACTGAAAGGATTTTCACTGACCAAATTTGGTGCAATTTGAGTATTAATATATATAATGGTAGGAACATTATAAACCATTGAATAAAATAGAAAACCAAATGTTTTCATAAAATCAATTAACTATTTAAAAATTGATGAGCAATATAGTCAGCTTTCCATATCCATGGATTTCATATCTAAGGATTCAGCAAACCAGTGATCAAAACTATTTGGAAAAAAATTGCTTTTCACCTGTGTTGAATATGTACTGACTTTGTTTGGCATTATTTTCTAAACAATACGGCATAACTACTATTTTTGTAGCATTTATATCAGGTATTATAAGTAATATATTAATAGATATGATTTAAAGTATACAGGAGGATGTTTGTAGATTATATGCAAATACTATGCCATTTTATATCAGGGACTTGAGCCTCCATAGATTTTGGTGTCTACAGGAGGTCGTAGAACCATTTTTCTTAGATATTGAGTGATGATTGTGTTTATATAGTTTCTAATATGATTGATCACCAGGGTAAAATTAGTGACTTCACAAGTAAAAACCTGGAACATAACACCTTATTCAAATGATGAAAGTGGCCACCATCAGTAATGGAACATGTCAAATTCATGTACCTATTGGATGCAATAAGAAAACATCGCTTCTATAATAATACTCCCTAGAATGCATAAACTGAATCTAATCATAAAGAACATCCCATAAACCTAAAGTAAGGGATGGTCTATAAAACAACAGGCATATAATTCTCAAATGTGTCAAAGTCATGAATGTCAAAGCAATACTGAGTTCAAGAGAAAAGTCTAAAGACACATGACAACAACAGACATCACAAAATTCTGAACTAGATTCTTTCCTTATACAGGACATTATTAAAGAATCTGGCAAAACATCAAGGAGGTATGAAATTTAGGTGGTAGCAATGTGTCAATGTTATTTTTCTTATTTTGATGCTTTGTATTGCGGTTATATAGGACAATGTCGTGTGTGTGTGTGTGTGTGTGTGTGTATGTGAGTAAAATGCATACTAATGTGTTTGCAATGGGAGGTCTTTGTTTGTGCAGCTACAGCAGAGTACCACAGACTGGGTAATTTATAAAGAACAGAAATTTAGGGCCGGGTGCGGTGGCTCACACCTGTAATCCCAGCACTTTGGTAGGCCAAAATGGGTGGATCATGAGGTCAAGAGATCGAGACCATCCTGGCTAACACTGTGAAACTTTGTCTCTATTAAAAATAGGAAAAATATATATATATATATCAGGTGTGGTGGTGCCTGTGGCCCCAGCTACTCGGGAGGCTGAGGCAGGAGAATGGAACTCGGGAGGTGGAGCTTGCAGTGAGCCAAGATCACACCACTGCACTCCAGCCTGGGCGACAGAGCAAGACTCCGTCTCAAAAAAACAAAAAAAAAAACAAAAAAAACAAAGAAGAAGAACAGGAATTTATTTTCTCCCACTTCTGAAGACTGGGAAGTCCAAGATTAAGGTCCTAGCAGGTTTGGTTTTCTGGTGAGAACTGTTCTCTTCTTCCAAGATGGTTCCTGGATGCTGTGTCCTCTGGAGGGGAGAACACTGTGTCCTCACATGGCAAAAAGTGAAAAAGCAATCAAGCCAAAAATGGCTTGAAGTCTCTTTTGCATGGGCTTTAACTACTCTCCAAAATTCATGTGTTGCAGTGTGATACTATTAGCAGGTGAGACCTTTAAAGTATGGTTAGGCCATGGGGTACCTAGATTTTGAAGAAGACATGTTTGAATCATAGCAAGTCGTAATAGAGTATTAGGACATAGGTAACGGCTAATCTTGAAAGTTGAGTCCCAGGACAGTAAGCATTATGATATCTAGTGATGCACCTGAATAGGATGAATCATCTATTCATAGTATACAAGCATTTATGGGATTTTTTCTTTGTACAGTTTTTTACATTGTTTTTAGAAACTGCACTGCACTTCTGTTTCCATACCTTTACAGTTTGGGCATGCATAAATAAAATTTGAAGATTTTATTTTGGATCTAGAATGAGTTACTACTGTTATTTAGGCTGGTTGTAAATTGTTTAGACTAGATAAATTGACTGATAACAACTAAGTTTACCCTTTACTGATACACAAAAGTCTGTAGTAGGATTACATGTACCAGCTGTGTATATCCCATTTATTTCAGTGTATTGAGGAAGAGAGATTATTCAATCAGGACATTTATTATGTGCAAGCCATTAAGATTAAGAATTTTTAACACTAATCTTTGAGAGAATTTAAGGAACTTGCTTTTCACAAAATGTTTGAAAAGCCAGGTAATGTTATTTTGTTATCGGCTGTCACAAATCTAAAGTTTTCTGACTTACTCCTCTTTCATAAGTCACGTTCTACCATAAATCAGGTGTCGATGAGTCTCATCATTGTATTTACCAAGCCGTTATGGTTTTGCATAATGGAGATTTAGAGAATATCATATATAGTAATGCATGGAGAAAAAAGAAAGTTGAGGAAGTTTAATGACCCCTTCTTGTCTCAGTAGCTGCAGAGCCAATACAACTCAGCTATCAGAATTCAGTTATTGATTGTCTATTGCTTATAATATGACTTTTCTCTCTTTCCCCCATGAGATTTTCTACTGATATACAAAAATCCATTTTTATATTCATTGAATGCTTACAAAATAAAAAATACTCTGTGATGAACTATAATGATGAAAAGTCCATCAGATAAATATAGATGTTGTTCTAAATACTTTGAGAGAAACAAAATAGTTTTGTGAGTTTAAGCTAAGAATATATTATTTTCAAATGATAGAATTAACAATAGTTACATGGCATATAGAATGAATCTTAAAAATAGATAGGATATTAAATGTAGATTGACAGAGATTGTCATACTAAGATATGAAAATGATAAGAATAAGAAAATCAATTTGAGAAAAAAATTGGTCAACCACCAAAATGTGGGAAGAGTTTGTATTTAACTTTGGTTGGTAGAGTCCTTGAGGACCAATAGGAACTATGTACAGAAAGCAATATTCTGAGCAGTGTCTGGAAGGGATTGAATGCTAAATTGGGGAGTTTAAACTTATTCTAAAGACTTCTGGAATCTATTGATGTGACACAATCTATGTTCTACTTCAGAAGGATCAATTTGGCATCTATAAAATACTCAGGAAAAGGAATACAGTAGATGAGGAAATAATTGGGATGCTATTGCAATAGTTTAAGTGTGAGACACTGAGGCTGACTTAAGTTATCAACACTGTCAATAAAGAGGATGGGTCAGCTAAAATACATCACAAATATAAGATAGGCAGGACTTGGCAACAGCTTCGAGGTAAAACAGAAATAAGAGGGAGAGGGACTTGTTAAAACCATACAATACTCTCGTACCCAAATGCCTAGCAGAATGGTGACACTACTAAGAAAATTTGCTTTAAAGTAGAAAAATTTGGGGAAAGAAGACAGTGAATTCAGTTTTGAATATTAATGCTGATTTAGTAGTCCTAGAATATAATGTTCTGACTGCTTTTCATATCTAGCAATGATCTTTTACAGCTACAACCCCTATGCCCGTCCCAAGTCTAGAAAGATGTGAGTGTCAAGCTGATTTCCATAAGAGATGATGGATTGCCCTAGATTAATACAAACTTCTCAGTAGGTAAAGCTGATAGTGGGTCGGCTAACTGCAACTCAGACATCAGACATTCTAGCTTTGGAATTGAGGGGAGCTACTGAAAATGCACATTTTTAAGTTACTGTAGTATATAACAATGTTATTTTAGATACTATGTAAAATATGCTGTTTCTCAAAAAAACAGTTACCTTTTCAGATTAGAACTTAAATTTTTTTCATTAGCAGTATTAGTTTTTGCACTAGACTTTCATAATTAAGAGGTTTGGAGGAAAATTTTCACATTACTCCTGACTTTTAATAATATTAGAGGTCAGGGTGGGTTTGCCTTTGGATTATAGTTACATATACAACTTTAATTGGAAAATATGGAAACACATATTAGTAGTATATTTTATCAGCCAATTAAAGACTATCCTATCATTTCACTAAATGAAAAATTAAGTCAGTTTTGTTTCCAAGGCTATTTTCTCAGACATTGCTATTCAGTCTTAACTGCTGAATTTTCTGTTATGAAAACAGTCTTATTTTCTTCTTACCCATTGTTGTAGAGAGGAGGATACCCACTTTAAAAGAAAATCTAAGAAAATATTTAAAATTATTTCTCAAAACCTAAATGTTTTCTTAGCAGTTATTGTAGAATATATGAACATATCAAAACATAATAGAACAATAAAATTTGGTAATTATAAACTTCTTATAATGGCAGGTTAATTTTTTTTTTCCCCTGCTACACATATTTAAACAGCATATAATTAAGAACTTTATCATATTGGAAGTTAATCATTCAAGTCTGGCTTATTCAAATGCTGGGTAAGTGAATGATTACATCTATAATATTCAGAAAGTTAATCATTTTGCATGTGTTTCCTCATTTAAAAAATAAAAATAATAATAGTAAATATTACAACTCCCCATGGAGTTGTCATAATTAGATTAGATTGTATAACACATATGATAATGCTAGATAAATAGGAAGTAAACAATGAATTCTAATTGTTATGCCCAGTATTGTTGCTGTTGTAGTTGATGTTAACATGACATATTATTCAGGTATCATATTTCTGAGTCTTTATAAATTACCTACTCTATTTTTCCATCAGTATCTATTAGGATTTGATCTATTATGACTTACCTTTTAAATAATACTTGAACGTATACTCTCCTTCCCATCAATGCTCTTGCTGTTATTGTATAGTCTATAACCTTTAACAGGTATTATGGAAATAGCCTTCCAACTCTAACTTGCAATTATCCAAACTTGACATACAGTTTTATATTTCCACACCTTTATCCAAAAAGAATATTAAAATATCATCATTTAAACTCTATTGTATTATCCTCTACTGATTCTGCCCAATCCAGAAGAATAAATATAAAAGCAGAAAATATAGATATATTTTAACTCTCTTTGTACAACATGAAAATATCATGTTATTAAAAAAAACTCAAACATTTTCTTTGAAATAAAATGTATCATTGTGAGATTTTGATACTAATGTTGATATCCAAAAACTTAATTTCAAATATTTTAGAATAAAAATGGTAGAATAAAAACCTTGATTGTATCAAAATGGTAATATCAAAACAACATACGCAAATCACTGTATTCCTATCTTTATTTAATGTGCTAAGAGACCCTTCTCCACTGAAGAAAATTTGTTTATTCATCAAGATTTGAGTTTAATATCACACTCTGCATAGGCATTTTCTGACTAACCTAATATTTGACTGTGCCCTCCTTTTTGACCTTGCCCCCAATTTTAATTTACCATTAATGTATAAAACAGTACATTATATTTGTAATTAAATCTTACACATTTGAAGTAGATATAATTTACTGCATTTTGAATAATACTTGCCACAATGTATATGCTTGAAGAAATGAATATTGAATTGATAAACTTACCAATTCTAGAAAAGAATTTTTCCCATAGTAGAAGAATCAGAATAGGCAGATTGTAATCCTGACCCTCTATGGCATTTCAGAAAGGGTTTTAAGTCGTTTATCTTAATTTTTCTCTCCTGCCTTCAGTCTCTGGTAGTTGAAACTCCAGAGTGTCTAGGTAAAGGGTTTTCTCTCAGTTCTCATGTCCTATCATCCCAAGAATTCCCTGGAATAGAAAGAACCTCAAATACAGCTTATGGGTTTTTCCAATTTCCTTTACCTTGTCCCTTGCCTTTAGGGTAAGGAGCTCTTGCACTTGGATTAGTTCCCGCAAGTCTCCTGGCACATCTTTCTCAGCTTTCTTTTCTGTTCCCCTATGGACACACCTTCACCTAAGTTATATAAAAGGCCCATGAGCAATTGGTTGTGCCAGAGGAGCACACATGCACACGCTCACACACACACACACACAACTATCACGAGTTTGTTAAATGTTAACTAGTTTCTACTCCCCCTTCACCACTCCCCTATCTGACTTAATGGGTTAAATTCATCTGAAGTTCTGTGAGGTCTGAGAGCCCAGTCTTTTATGACAGTTGTGTCACTTTTTGGAGTTCAGTTCATTTAGGAATATTTGTGGCCTCAGCTCTGTGATATGTTTTGTTTTTCAACTATATGTTAATACCAATGGCATTCTTAAATAGAAAAAACAATCCTAGAATTTATATGGAAATTCAAAAGACCCAGAATAGCCACAGCTATCCTAAGCGAGAGGAATAAAACTGGAGGCATCACATTGCCTGAATTAAAATTATGCAACAGAGCTATAGTAACCAAAAATGCATGATACTGGCATAAAAGTAGATACATAGACCAATGAAACAGAATAGAGAACCTAGAAACAAATCCACACACTTGCAATAAACTTATTTTTGACAAAGATACAAAGAACATATACTGGGGAGAAGATTGTCTCTTCAATAAGTGGTGCTGGGAAAACTGCATATTTATTTGCGGAAGAATGAAATGAGACCTCTACCTCTCACCATATACAAAAAATCAAATCAAAATAGATTAAAGACTTATATCTATGACCTCAAACTATAAAACTACTCCAAGAAAACATTGGGGAAAACCTCCAAGATATTGATCTGGGCAAAAATTTCTTGAGCAATACCCCACAAGCACAGGCAATCAAAGTGAAAATGGACAAATGGGATCAAATCAAGGTAAGAAGCTTCTACGTATAATAATGGAGTACTATTCAGCCATAAAAAATAAAGAGATCTAGTCATTTGCCATTTGCAACAACATGGATAGAACTGGAGATTATTTTTTAAAATTATATTAAATAAAATAAACCAGGAACAGAAAGACAATTATTGCATGTTCTCACTTATTTGTGGGATCTACAAATCAAAAAAATGGAACTCATGGACATAGAAAGTAGAAGGATGGTTACCAGAGGCTGAGAAGGATAGTAGGGGTATGGGGCAGTGGGGAGGTGGGGATGGTTAATGTGTCCAAAAAATAGTTAGAAAGGCTGAATAAGACCTACTATTGATAGCACAGTAGGGTGACTATAGTCAATAATAATTTAATTGTATATTTTAAAATAACTTCAAGAATGTAATTGGATTGTTTGTAACTCAAGAAATAAACACTTGAGGGGATGGATAGAGAATGGATACCCCATTCCCCATCAAGTGCTTATTTCGCATTGCATGCCTATTTCAAAACATCTTATGGACCCCATAAATACATGCACTTACAGATTACCTCCCCTATACCTTATTATATTATCTACATTGTTTCCCAATGGCCTAAATCAGCTTCATGATGCTCAAGTCTTTAGACAGTTAGATCTTAAATATAGTCTGAAGTTTCATTATTAGGGAAGAATGTGCTGAAAAATACCCAGTAGTATTCGATATCACTAGTCTCTTCCAACCTACGTTTATGTACCTAGTCAATGTCATGAAACTTATTTACGTTGCGCTAGGAATGAGTTATTTTTCAGGAGGTTTGTTTGTTTCCCAAGTAAATATTAATTTCATGAGGAGAACCATAAACTGACCTAAGCTTCAGCTTAAACTAGGTCTCCTGCAACACACTTATTGTAAGCTGCTTTGTCTGATAATTATTTTATCATTCTCACTTGAGATTAAAAGCATTAAGGGAAACCTTCACTCATCCCTGTATATCAAATATAAGGGCCAATTTGTTACCTATGTAGCAACGAAGGGGAAAAATAGAAGGAGAAAGGAAAGAAAATTTGAAAAGGAAGACAGGAGAAAAAGGAAAGATGAAAAAACCAGGGCATAAAATAAGAAAAAGTAAGGGGTAGTATAGGATATAGTGCAAATCTTTTCAATAGTTCCAAAAATTTTCATCATGAGTGTTAAGGCCTAAGAAAACAACATAACTATTAATGCTTACAACATAGCCCAGATAATAATGGAACATTTATATAAAAGTAAAACCATTTTATTTGTAAACTAAATGTCAGTGCTCGTAGAAAGCAATAGAGCTTAGGAATTAGGGCAAAAGAGAAATCTTTAAAGAGAGAATCAATGAGACCAAAAAAAAAAAAAAAAAAAAAAAAAATGCCATGGTCTGTCAGATTCACATCATCCAGTAAGAGATAAGTGAACAAAATCCTGACTTCCAATTCCTTTATATCATCGGTCTGTTAACATTTAATAATTTAAACCAGAAAACAGAGAAATAGTGTTTTATCTCACAGTGATTAAAGGTTAAAATACAACAGATGGGAACATTTGTATGGGTACGCTATGATTCTCACACACAATTTAAACGTTTCTTGACTTTCTATAATATTTACAGAGCTGATTTTTTTGAGAGCCTGAGGATAAAGTGAAATCAACTAGATTACATACTTCCCTTTTACCCATGTTCAGAATTTTGTTTTGCTTAGACACAGAGAAACCGTGTTGTTTTGGCAATATAGATGGTTAAGGGTCATCTTTGCAAATCAAAGTTTTTTTTCTTATATATGGATGATGTGCTTAGCAAACATTTCCTCTTAGCTCTCTAGACCACCCACTACATCTTCATTAAAATGAATATTCTGTCTCTCTCTTCCATTGAATTCATAAAAATGTTTTGAACTGAGGATAGGAAATCTTTATTTGACACATTTCCAAATGATTTGAGTGCAATTATCCTGGCTATTGTCCTCAGACTGACATTTAGAATCACTCCTCGGAGTTGTGTATTTCCCATGTTAGTCACTATTCCAAAAGCTGATTTCTAGAATCCCATTTCTGGTGTGTTTAGGCATCCTTATTGTCTACCCTGCTTCCAGTTTCAAAGAGTTCACATTCTGGCAAGGCCCAACAATGCCCAAATTTAGCAATCACTGAACTCCACTTTCAACATAGTAATCAGGCAATTCTTTTGAATCATATCTGCATATGTGAAGACTTAATTCTTCATCCCCAGTCAAGTACCCAAATGTATGAAATGGCGAATCTGAAATCCATGTTGTGATATCTTTGTGAATTGATTTACCATGGTTTATGCTTAATAAAATGCACCTCCTCCTGTAGCAAAGCCTTGTAGATGGAGTATCGTGCTGACACTCAGCACATCCAGAGTCTGGTGCATGGGACTGTAATGAAGTCAGCCTGGTCAGGGAAGAGAAGTGATTACCCTTTCTCAACCTACTTGCAGCATAGTATGGGATACCTTTTTCCTGTATTATAAACTATTCCTGGAATATTCACATCTAACACTCTTCATAGATAAGGTAGCATGATTAGAAAGAGAGGAAAGTAGATGTGTCTACAATGTCTTATCATGTGCAAGATAACTATTACTTACATGCAAGACAGTGAGAATTATTGCAATGAATCATTATGCTAACCTTCATAATTGTGTAGAATCTTCTGGATGAAGATTTTAGAGAGCTTGAAACATTTTTAAGATGTCTGAAATCCTTAGGCATCTGTCAATAAACAAAACTCAGAGCTTACTGTCAGCTATTTTAAAGAGGAAAGATAATTCAAGTTTGTAAGAAATTTTTAGCTGAAAATCAGGACTGTTATTGTATTAAAGGGAAAATGTCCTTAACAAATTCAAAATTTTGTCAACTGGAAAGGCCAGATGGAAGTCATCAAAATATATGAGATCAAATTTTTTAGATCCCACATTTAAATAAGATCATGCCATGTTTGTCTTTCCATACTTGGCTGATTTCATTAACATAATGTTCATTCATGTTGTCACAATTTATAGGATTTCCTTCTTTTTATGGTTGAATAATATTTGGTTGTGTGTATATACTGTGAAATAATACATTTTTTTATTAGCTAAGTTTGCATATTTAACATATATGTGTACTTAGAAACATTATGTGATTTGTGATACAAACAATTGTATATGACAATTTAAAAATAAATAAATAAATGTTAAAAAAATACATATGAGAGCAATATAGAAAACATGTGTATTTTATTTTAGTTTTTAACTAGAAGTTTTAAGAAACTGAAAGAGCTTCCACAGTGTTTTTGCAAATAGGAACAAAATGTGGGAGAGTTGAGGAATATATCGAGTATATGGTAGAGATTGCAGAATACTATGAAACAGAAGGCCGAACAGGGACACACACATCTTTTTTTCAGATAAAATCAGTAAGTGACTTAGAAGTACAATTGGTTGATCAAGTAACTTTTAAAGATATTGCACTTTATGTGGCAAGAACTGGAGTTAGCATCCCATCACTTGAAGATATAGATGAAAACTTAAGAACAAGATAAACTATAATGACTGTGAACTCCTTTCTTCATTACCATTAAGCATTAAAAAGTTGTTACATAACTATATGGAACAATGTTAAGAGAACTCAATAGTGACACTTATGTTAGAAATTTATGTTATGCATAACAACAGAAAATAGAGAATAAAAACATATACATACATTTCATCCCATTAAACATACAGTAGAACTAATTAATTGAAATGGTAGGAGTGTGTAAGGCAGGGTAAGTAAATTTCTGTAACACTCACTCCAAAATTACGTGGCTACATGTGTATTTCACACTCACCAAGAATTCAATTTATGTAATTGGCAGATGACTTCACACACAATGATTCAGAGACTCAAGCTCCTCCATCTTGTGGTATTAACCTCTTTTAGGTCCTTGAAGTCCATTTTGCTCAACAACGAATGGGGAAAGATAATTTTAGAGGTGATTTGTAAGGATTAATCATGGGAGACAAGTGCATCAGTTTTGCTCAATTTCCATGGAAACACAAAACTAATGGTGGTAGGCAAATATGCTCTAGTTCTGTGATCAGGAAGAAGAGGAAAACAGGTATGAATGTATTCAATCTTAGCCAGCGGGCGAGAATTAAATTAAAAGTTTCTTTCTTATTAAGTATCTTTATGACATAAATCATAAATTTTAGGAGTTAATTCAACAGATGATACGTTGAGAATCACATGTATCCATGATAAATTATCTCATATGCACACAAAATTTATTCCTCTATGTAGTTTTTGCACTCTCTTTTGATGCCTAGTCCATGATTAGCAAAGAATATTTTTTCCTTGAAAAGTTCATTACTAGTAATTCTTACTCTTCGTATGCATGAAAAGCTAACAAATATAATTTCAACAAGTTAATAAATATGGCCCTTTAATAGCTTGCCAGGGCTCTGCAATGGATATTTGAGTCAAAGCAAAGGATTTGCCTTTTTTTTTTTTTTAGCTAGTATAAGTATAAATATGGAAATATGCTTAAGGGATATGATGTGACTGAAACCACATTAAAATAAAAATTACTTACATTTCATAAAAAGGTTATCCTAACTTTCAGTTATCTGCAATTGGTTAGAGTAGAAAATTTAATATATTAATAATAGTAGCCATATTAGTTCATTCTCACACTGCTATAAAGAAATACCTAGGCAGGGCATGGTGGCTTACACCTGTAATCCCAGCACTTTGGGAGGCCAAGGTGGGCAGACTGCCTGATTTCAGGAGTTCCAGAACATCCTGGCTAACATGGTGAAATCCCCTCTCTACTAAAGATACACAAAAATTAGCTGGGCATGGTGGTATGCACCTGTAGTCCCAGTTAGTTGGGAGGCTGAGGCAGGAAAATCACTTGAACCTGGGAGGCTGAGGTTGCAGTGAGTGGAGATCATGTGACTATACTTCAGCCTGGGCAACAGAGCAAGACTCTGTCTCAAAGAAAAAGAAATACCTAAAACTTGGTAATTCATAAAGGAAAGAGATTTAATTGGCTTATGGTTTTGCAGGCTGAACAGGAAAGAAACCTCAGGAAACTTAAAATCATGGCTGAAGGTGAAGGGGAAGCAGACATGTCTTAACATAGCCACAGCCGGAGGGAGAAAGCGGGAGGTGCGACACACCTTAAACAACCAGATATCTTGAGAACTCACTCACTACCATGAGAACAGCAAGAGGTAAATCTGCTCCCGTGATCCAATCACCTCCCACCATGCCCCTCCTCCAAAACTGAGGATTACAATTCAGCGTGAGATTTAAGTGGCGATACAAATCCAAACCACATCAGTAGCTAACAGTTGCTCACTGTGATAGAATTGTCCTTTTGGACAATGTTTTTAAAATCCTAGCTATCAATTTTTTTTTTAATCCAAAGACATAGAAGTAGGCAAAGTACAGTGACATGTTTTACTTCCTTTACTTTAAAGATGGAGAGTTAGGTTACTATTTTTAAAAAATTTTAAAGTTTGAAAGGCAAAAAAATAAAATAAAATAATAAAATACCAGGAATTTAAAGAAAGTAGAAAATATATAATTATCTTATGCATAATGTAATTCTGCTCTTAATATTCATATTTTGTAGCTTTATTCTGGTGTCAGAGTAAAAGTGTTTTTGTTACTATCAGTATTACTTTGTGTGACATTAAAGAATAATGAAAAGGGTCCAGGCTCTGAGAGATGCAGGGCTTTGTGTAAAGACTCCCTCAGGCTTATTGACTGGGAAAATGATCTTCCCTTTCTGAGTCTCGCTTTCTTCATATGTAAAGTATTGTAGGTGGCATTGCATTCACAGAGATGCTGAGTGGGTTAAGTATGAAAACATGCAAGTGGATGATTAAGTGCCTGGAATCAAGCAAGTTAAAATTATGTAGGTAAAGCAAATCTAGCTTATTTAATAAGTATGTCTCACTTTCATAGTTTTTTTCAAATGGATAAAACAAACTTTGCCCGATTTATTTTATAAGCGTAAAACAAAATAATGATTACAAAAGAATTTTATGGAGATAAGAATGCTAGAAAATCTAGGATGTTATCAATTGTGAAATGTCCCTGTATTTCCTCAGATGCAATCCAAGATGACCTCATATCTGGGTTCCGGCAAGATACGCTACAAAATGAGGCCTTGGCGTTCTTTATGAAATCATCTACACCTTAGTAGAATCCCTGTACAACATTGGATTCAACTAGAAATGCTTTCTAATCATTCTGGTTCAGCAGAGGGTTAATAAAATTTCAATTCCTGACTATCTCACAACATAGAGGAAGGCATTTTTTTAAGAGATCAGATGTGTTTTTGCTAGGTTAAGTTCAGCAGCAAAGCAATGAATGTTGTCACCTGGGAAATAAAGAAAAGTGAGAGGTAATCAATTTCTTCCAGTCTTTATTTTGTTCACCCACTTGATTTGGAGCTACATATTGCTTCTCCCAAAATTAGCAGTGAAGGCATCTTGTTGCAATTCAACAAGAATTACAATGTGCATTCCATTTTGAGTGTACTGAAAACCTCATCATAAAAGATCTTCTGAGACATCTATGTTTAAAATAACAGCATCTTGTGGTTAAGGCTGCAAAGTTAAACACATAGAAATAAAGAGGTTTCTGGCAAATTAGCTGTATGTTATAAGCTATAGTTAACTATGTGCATATTTATTCATTCATTTTGCACAGCCTGCTCATTTTTTTTCAAAAGCAGACAGTCCAGTTTTGGTGCTCATTGTAAACTCAATTTGGTTTTACTTCTTTACTATACTTTCCTTGCATCTGCTTTTATGGAAATATAGCTGGTCATTAACACAGCTTTGCATGCCTTAAAACTGTGTTGTTTTTCATGCAAAGTAGACATTTGTAGAATAATTACAGATGGGAAAGTATGCCCCATGGAATTTTTTCTTCATTACAAAATTACCCTGTTCTGATCATTTTATATCCACTTCATTATAAAAGGAGAGCAGGGGATAATCAAATATGTTAGTTATGATAGTAATCTTCAGAGCACTTGTTCTTACAAAGTAAAAAGTGATGAATTATATATAAAAGGAATCATTATGGAAAAATTACTTAAGTAAATTCTTTCTGATCCCTGCTCTTTTTTACCACCTTCTCCAGTCTGTGAGAACAGCCTCTCTCAGCCACATATGAAGTTCCTGCTAAAGCTTACAGTCATGGTGAACCTGGCTGCTAACATCCAGAAGAGGGGGTTTGCCAGAAAATGCCATCTACTCATCACTGTGTCCAGATTTCTCTTCCATCTTTTAGTAGGATAACTCTGAGCTGTATGTTCTTTGTAAGTTACTCCAAATCCACTCTCCACCCTGCTCAATGCCCCACAAAATTGGCCTGTACGGACTGTATCAACTGGAATGCCTTGTCTTCTAATTCCTTTTAAGTTTAACCAATAGGAAGAACTGAGAGGAAATTTCAAACTGGGAGGAAGGAGAGGTAAGGAGGTATTCCCCCAACTAGTCTTCAGTTGGCAGTATCTGCAAACTTCCACTGAAGCCCATAGCTCCTTCTGAGCAGCCGTCTCCAAAGCTCTTTCTTTGCAGGCTCTGACAACTGCTCTTTCTCTTTCTCTTAGTCTTTATCATTAGTCAAGCCTAAGTGTGATAATGGCTTCAAACTGCAGTTAGTTCTAGAATGCATCAACATTGCTTTGTTTTATTTTCTTTGCTCATATATTTGTAATAGCCCCTTGAGGCTGTCTCATTATCTTTTCTGAGAGTGTCATCTATTTCCTGAACGATGCAGGCCCCTGTCAACATTTTTTTCTTATGGAAACAGAGAGAGGAGGACTGAGATATTTTGAGTTACAGAATGATAAATTTAGAACTGGAAAGAAGATGTATATACCAAACCATGACGAAATGGGATCCATAAATAAAAGGTGTTCTTCCCAAGTCAAGAACTGATTTCTTGAGGCAATGAGGTCATAATCAGTTTTCCAATTCCTGGTCGAGTCCTTTTTAAAAAAAACTTAACAACATCTGGATTTAGTCATCCAGTATCCAAATAATTGAGATGAGTCGAGAGGAATATGAGTCTTGCTTCATTTATTTACCTTTTTGCTTTTTTAAATGTAATTGCTTTTTGAGGAAGATTAATAACTAGAGTGGAAAAGAAGGAGATCAATGGAAATGAAACAGGATAAATGAAGAAAGACTAGCACAGATAAGGACTGCGTTGTAGGGACAGTGGTAGTTGACTTTTCAAAAAGCAGTTATTGAAAATACTTGCTGTAGCATTCCTGGTCAATGTTTTCAGTTTATGTTGTGGATAAATAGACCCTGTACCCAGAGTACATTTTGTGTCTAAAACAGTAAATACACAACTGCCAACCTCACCTAAAAAAGGGTCACAATTTCACAATATGGGCTCAATTGGGGCTTTGAATCTGTATTTCAGTGCTGGAAAGTACATATTTCCGTTATATGATTAACCTTCCCAGTATAGGCATAAACCACCTCAGAACTAATACTAATATAAAAATTTTACTTTTTATATGTATCTGATGTATTATTTTATGTCTCGTAGAGATCTATACATACCACAAAGACTCAGAAATAGCTTCTAAGAAGAGTCCCTTAATACCTCATTTAAGCATTTTAAATAATATAATTAAGATATATTTATTTTGTTCCTTTCTATTAGTAACATAGTACTGGAAAAACAAAAATAAAATATTTCACAAGCTGGTTAAAGAAACCTACATTTTAATTTGCAAAGATGATTGTGCATATAAAACTTGGTAATTCAAAAAAATCCCCGAAAGGACAATTTATAGCATAAACACAAATCTATTCATGGAAAGCCCATATTTATGTAGTCATAGTTTACTGTTCAAAGGTTTATATTAGTGACAAAACCAAAAGCAACTAATATAAAACACTCTACTATTTTCATTCAAATGGGATAATTCAATTGCTAAATGTTGGTTTTTGTCTAAATCCATCATGCATCTGCCTTATATACTGATTGAGAAATCCTACATATTTGTGTATCACAGAAAATATCTTTGCCCTATGCTATAAGTCAGGGGATGATTGGAATAAAGGTGTCAATTTATTTTATATTTGAAGAAAGTATAGCGGTAAAATAACCAATATTTATGACAATATTGAACAATATTAGGCCATGAGCCTCATTAAAGCTTCATAGGTTTCTGTCTGACTTAGGACCTGATTTCAAACAGTTGACACTCACATACACAGCAAAAAAAAAAAAAAAAAAAAAAAAAAAAAAAAAAAA
>NC_045441.1:114595600-114712151 GCF_002776525.5 Piliocolobus tephrosceles | reverse complement strand
AAAAAAAAAAAAAAAAAAAAAAAAAAAAAAAAAAAAAAAAAAATTAAGTGGGAAAGCTATATAAATCACTCAATCCATTCATAATGAAACAGCTCAAAGAAAAAACACCTGAGATCTAGGAAGAAGGTACAAATTCTAAGAATCATTAATCCAGCTTGGATAACATGGCAAAATCCCTTCTCTTAAAAAAAAAAAAAAAAATCTTGCCGGGTATGGTGGCACTCTCCTGTAATCCCAGCTACTTGGAAGGCTGAGATAGGAGGATGGCTTGAGTGCAGGAGGTGGAGAATGCAATGAGTTGAGATCGTACCACTGCACTACAGCCTGGGCAACAGAGTGAGACCCTGTAATTTAAAAAAAAAAAAAAAAGGAATCATGAGTGACCTGACGAATTTCGTCTAATAGAATGAGAGCCACTATAATGGAGGCATCAGGACTGGCTGAGTGTGATGCAGCCATCACATGCCTCAGGCTGGTTCCCTGGATCCAGGATCCCCTTGATCATCACATACTGAGGTCCAGAGAAACCACAGTGTGATAGCATCTTGTGTTTCACTTAACTGTTATTTCCCCAAATCATATTGTTTGATCATGGCTGCTCAGTCCAAGAAGAAAAGCAATACACATATTTTAAAAAAATACCAACTAAGATTACAGGAGACTAGAACTTCCATCTTATTTATATTTGTATTTCCAGTGCCTAGAATGGTGCTATTAAATGCTAATACATATGGTCAAGTCATTAAATATTAGATTGCAAAAAATAAATTAACTAGAGTCTCATCACTGCTATTAATCTGTTTTATGAAGTTGAACAGATTATTTCAACTTCCTGAGCTTCTGTTTCACATCTGAAAATTATTATAGTTTTTATTATAGATTATTATAGTATCACCACCTCTAGGTTCACCCTGTTCCCCACCAAGAATGAAGTAAGATAATGCACATGAACAAGCTTTTTGATTCCAACACACAATAACCTGAATACATCTGTTTGTGTTGCTATTTCATATTTTATGGGTTAAAAAGGAGCACCAACTTTCTCATTGGTATTCTTCTGTTCAATACATGATCAGATTTATCAAACAATCATTAGTGGGCTTTCTTCTTGAGAGTTTATTAAATGTTCCAATTTCAACCAAAAAAATGGCTTCCAAACACATATTTTAGTCCATTTGGAGTTATTACAAAAAGATGTTGCTCATTATTTTTCCAAAATAAGTGAAAGGGAGCATTCCAGAGTTAGGACACAAACAATAGGGAGCTATGAACTCTGGCATTTCAGGACATGACAAAGCAAGCCTTCCCCTGTGGAGGAACGTTCTAGTTATACGAGAACCATTGAATTTCAACAGAGAGAAAATGAATGATCATGTTTTTTTTCTTACAGCAAAATGCCAATGCCTGTAACAGCCAATGTGAAACAAGAACAAAAAGAAAGTGGTTTATATAGCATAAAGCGGTGCATTCTTAGCAACTTCAAGAGGCCTCTAAAACCACTTAGTAACAGAAATTTCTAGATGTGTAAGCAAATATATATCTGGAACAGAAAATTCTTTTGCTTCGTCATTTAAAACAGTGTTAGTGTCTTGTGGAAAGAGATCAATGTTAGTGATCATAGGAAAAACTCAACCAACAGGCAAACGGAAAAGTAATCAGGGTCGAAAAGTAAGTTCAGTGATGATGGAAAATCAACAACTGAATGCTGTTTGTGAAAATGAAAGAAAAGGCACATTGAAGAAAGGTAGAGAAAACAGTAAGGATTACTTGAAATACATGTGAATTTTGCTACACTGCCATCAGATATTAATTTTTGGGATTTGGGAATGAAAAATAAAAGAATTCCCTAAATTATAGGTTATTCATAAACTACTTCAAATATTTCTCATACTTTTTACTCAAAATATAGATCTTAACATGCCTACTAGTTTGAAAATATTGTTTAACAATATTTAAAAAGAGTTTCAGTCTATAGCAAAGTTTCAAAAACTAGAAAAAAACAGTAAATATCATTGGCTAGTTTTCAAATACGAACAGTGAGATGTTTTAGCAAGTTAAAATTATTTTACTCCCCAAGCATCTTACTTCTTGAAACACTGTTATAAGATTTGTATAAATTATACTACATATGTAAACTAGTATCCATTTTATTGGTATGCATGTTCATGACCCTGTTTTCTGCCAAGGGTGAGTCATGAACATGCACAGCACTGAAGCAGCAATAAGCAAGATTGATTGGTTAGATGTGACAGATTCTAACCTAAGTGTTTCTATGCTGGTCTCAGAAATGTCTACTTAACCTTTGATTCTGGATGTCAACATTTCCTGCTCTTGCTTTCAATGTGGCATAGTGGTTTCCTTCAAATCAGTAATTTCTCTATGTTGACTGTAAAGCTTTAATTATTTTGAGATAATTGTAGTGCTTTTTCTCATGTTCTCAATTTTTTGACAGAATTTTCTTAGGATTCTGGATTCAGATAAACCTAAGCTACCTGAGAATCACTGGGAAGAAACACTTGGATGAAAACTATGCAACACGTACTTCTTGCTGCCCTGGTCTTTCTCATAGCCCCTCAATCTAAAGTAGCTCACTATATTTTTTTTTCTTTCTCCTCATTTCTTGGTTATTCAGAGTCTTTTGTGGTACCATATGAATTTTAACCTTTTTTTACTAGATTTTTTAATTTCCATATGTTGCTAGGGAACAGATGATATCGAGTTATATGAGTAAGTTCTTTAGTGGTGATTTGTGAGATTTTCGTGCACCCATCACCCAAGCAGTATACACTGCACCCTATTTATAGTATTTTATCCCTCACACCCTTCCCACCCTTTCCTGCTGAGTCCCCAAAGTCCATTGTGTCATTCTTATATCTTTGCATCCTCATAGCTTAGCTCCCACTTACGAGTGAGAACATATGATGTTTGGTTTTCCATTCCTGAGCTACTTTGCTTAGAATAATAATTTCCAGTCTCATCCAGGTCACTGTGAATGCCATTAATTCATTCCTTTTTATGGCTGAGTAGTATTCTATTGTATATATACAACACAGTTTCTTCATACACTCGTTGATTGATGAGCATTTGGGTTGGTTCCACATTTTTGCAATTGTGAATTGTACTGCTATAAACATGCATGTACAAGTATCTTTTTTGTATAATGACTTATTTTCTTCTGGGTAGATACCTAATAGTGGGATTACTGGATCAAATGGTAGTTTTACTTTTAGTTCTTTAAGGAATCTCCACACTGTTTTCCATAGTGGTTTTACTAGTTTACATTCCCACCAGCAGCATAGAAGTGTTCCCTGTTCATTGCATCCGTGCCAACATTTATTTATTTTCATTTTTTTATTATGGACATTTTGCAGGAGTAAGGAGGTATTGCATTGTGGTTTTGATCATTAGTTATGTTGCATATTTTTTCATATGTTTGTTGGCCATTTGTATATCTTCTTTTGAGAATTGTCTATTCATATCCCTAGCACACTTTTTGGTGGGATTGTTTTGTTCTTGCTAATTTAATTGAGTTTGCTGTAGATTCTAGATGTTAGCCCTTTGTCAGATGTATATATTGTAAAGATTTTCTCCAACTCTGTGGGTTGTCTGTTTACTCTGCTGACTGCCCCTTTTACCATGCAAAAGTTCTTTCCTTTAAGTCACAGCTATTTATTTTTGCTTTTATTGCATTTGCTTTTGAGTTCTTGGTCATGAAATCTTTGCCTAAGTCAAAATCTAGAGGGGTTTTTCCAATGTTATTTTCTAGGATTTTTATAGTTTCGGGTCTTAGATTTAAGTCCTTGATCCATTGAGTTGATTTTTGTATGAGGTGAGAGATGAAGATCCAGTTTCATTCTCCTGCATGTGGCTTGCCAATTACCCCAGCACCCTTTGTTAAATATGGTGTCTTTTCCTCACTTTATGTTTTTGTTTGCTTTGTTGAGGATCAGTTGGCTGTAAGTATTTGGGTTTATTTCTGGGTTCTCTATTCTCTTCCATTGATTTTGGGACATATTTTTATACAAGTACCATGCTGTTTTGGTGACTATGGCCTTATAGTATAATTTGAAACCAGGTAATCCAGATTTGTTCTTTTTGCTTAGCCTTGCTTTGGCTATGTGGGTTCTTTTTTGGTCTCATATGAATTTTAGGATTGTTTTTTCTAATTCTATGAAGAATGAAGGTGATATTTTGATGGGAATTGCATTGCATTTGTTGATTGCTTTTGGCAGGATGGTCATTTTTCACAATATAGATTCTACCCATCCATGAGCATGAGATGTGTTTCCTTTTGTTTGTGTCATCTATGATTTCTTTCAGCAATGTTTTATCATTTTACCTGTAGAGGTTTTTTACCTCCTTGGTTAGGTATATTCCTAAGTATTTTAATTTTTGCAGCTATTGTAAAGGGGTTGAGTGCTTGATTTCATTTTTACCTTGGTCACTGTTGGTGTGTTGAAGAGCTACTGAATAGTATACATTAATTTTATATCTGGAAACTTTGTTGAACTCTTTTATCAATTCTAGGAGCTTTCTGAAGAAGTTTTTAGGGCTATCTAGGTAAACAATTCATGTCATCAATGAACAGAGGCAGTTTGACTTCCTCTTTGTTGATTTGGATGCTCTTTATTTCTTTCTCTTGTCTGATTGCTCAGGCTAGGACTTCCAGTATTATGTTGAAGAGGAGTGATGAGAGTGGGCATCCTTGTCTTGTTCCAGTTTTCAGAGGGAATGCTTTCAACTTTTCCCCATTCAGTATTACACTGGCTGTGGGTTTGTCTTAGATGACTTTTACTACATTGAGGCACATCCCTTGTATGCCAATTTTGCTGAGAGTTTTAATCATAAAGGGATGCAAGATTTTGTTGAATGTATGCTTTTTCTGCAGCTATTGAGACAATCATGTGATTTTTGTTTTTAATTCCGTTTGTGTGGTATATCACAATTATTGACTTGCTTACGTTAAATCATCCTTGCATCCCTGGTATGAAACCCACTTGATTATGATGAATTATCTTTTTGATATGTTGCTGGATTTGGTTAGCTAGTATTTCATTAAGGATCTTAGCATCTGTGTTCAGCAGGGATATTGGTCTGTAGGATTTTTGTTTGTTTGTTATGTCCTTTCTGGTTGTGGTATTAGGGTGATACTGGCTTTATAGAATGATTTAGAGAGGGTTCCCTCTTTCTTTATTACGTGAAATAGTGTCAATAGGATTGGTACCAATCCTTCTTTAAATGTCTGGTAGAATTCTTTGAATGTCTGGTAGAATCCATGTGGACCTGAACGTTTTTTGTTGGAAATTTTAAAATTACCATTTCAATCTTGCTATTTGTTTTGGGTCTGTTCAGGTTATCTAATTCTTCCTGATTTAAGCCAGGAAGGTTGTATTTTTCCAGAATTTATTCATCTCCTCTAGGTGTTCTAGTTTATACACTTAAAAGTGTCCACAGTAGCCTTGAATGATCTTTTGTATTTCTGTGATGTCAGTTGTAATATCTCCCATTTTGTTTCCAATTGAGTTTATTCGGATTTTCTCTTTTCTTGTTTAATCTTGCTAATGGCCTATCAATTAAAAATAGATAATTTTTTCAAAGAACCAGCTTTTTATTTCATTTATCTTCTGTATGTTTTTTTGTTTGTTTTGTTTGTTTGTTTGTTTCAATTTCATTTAGTTCTGCTCTGATCTTGGCAATTTCCTTTCTTCTGCTGGGTTTGGGTTTTATTTGTTCTTGCTTCTCTAGTTCCTTGAGGTATGACCTTAGATTGTTTGTTTATACTCTTTCAGACTTTTTGATATAGGTGTTTAGGGCTATGAACTTTCCTCTTAGCAGCACGTTTGCTGTATCCTAGAAGTTATGATAGATATGTCACTGTTGTCATTCAGCTCAAATAATTTTTTAATTTCCATCTTAATTTCATTTTGACCCAATGATCATTCAGGAGCAGATTATTTAATTTCCGTGTATTTGCGTGGTTTTAAAGCTTCCTTTTGGAGATGATTTCCAGATTTATTCCACTGTTGTCTGAGAGTGTGCTTGATATAATTTAAAATTTCTTAAATTTATTGAGGCTCATTTTGTGGCCTATCATATGGTCTATCCTGGAGGAAGTTCGATATGCTATTGAACAGAAAGTATATTCTGCAATTGTTGGGTAGAATGTTCTATATATACCTGTTATGTCCATTTGTTTCAGACTACAGTTTAAATCCATTTTTTCTTTGTTGAGTTTTGGTTTTGATGATCCGTCTAGTGCTGTCAGTGGAGTATTGAATTCCCCCACTATTATTGTGTTGTTGTCGATCTCATTTCTTAGGTCTATTAGTAATTGCTTTATAAATTGGGGAAATCTAGTGTTAGGTGCATATATATTTAGGATTCTGCTATTTTTCTGTTAGACAAGGCCTTTTGTCATTATATAATAACTCTCTTTGTCTTTTTTAACTGCTGTTGCTTTAGAGTTTGTTTTGTATGGTTAAGAATAGCTACTCCTGCTTGCTTTTGGTGTTCATTTGCGTGGAATGTGTTTTTCCACCCCTTTATCTTAAGTTTATGTGAGTCCTTATGTGTTAAGTGAGTCTCTTGAAGGCTCACTTCAAGATATTTGGTGAATTCTTACCCATTCTGCAATTAAGTATCTTTTAAGTGGAGCATTTGGGCTATTTACATTAAAGGCTAATATTGAGATGTGAGGTACCATTTTATTCATCACGCTATTTGTTGCCTGTATATCTTGGTGTTTCGTTTTTTGTTTTTTAATTGCATTTTTGTTTTATAGGTCCTCTGAGATTTGTGCTTTAAAGAGGTTCTGTTTTGATGTATTTCCAGGACTTGTTTCAAGATTTAGAAGTCATTTTAGCAGTTCTTGTAGTGCTGGCTTTGTAGTGGTGAATTATCTCTGCATTTGTTTGTTTGACAAAGGCTGCATCGTTCCCACATTTATGAACTTAGTTTTGCTGGATACAACATTCTTGGCTGATAATTATTTTGTTTGAGGAGGCTGAATATAGGGCCCCAATCCCTTCTAGTTTGTAGGCTTGCTGCTGAGAAATATGCTGTTAATCTGATAGCCTTTCCTTGATAGGTTATCTGGTGCTTTTGCCTCACAGCTCTTAAGATTCTTTCTTTTATCTTAACTTTAGATAACCTGATGATGAAGTACCTAGTTGATGATCTCTTTGTGATGAATTTCCCAGGTGTTCTTTGTGCTTCTTGTATTTGGATGTCTAGGTCTCTAGGAAGCCCAGGGAAGTTTTCCTCAATCATTCCCCCAAATATGTTTTTTAAACTTTTAGATTTCTCTTCTTTTGCAGGAATGCCATATATTCTCAGGTTTAGTCATTTAACATAATCCCAGGCTTCTTGGTGGCTTTGTTCATATTTTCTTTCTTTTTTTTTTTTTTTTCTTTGTCTTTGTTAGAATGGGTTAATTCAAAGACCTGGTCTTTGAGCTCAGAAGTCCTTTATTCTGCTTGTTTGATTATATTGCTGAGACTTTCCAGAGCATTTTGCATTTCTATAAGTGCATCCATTGTTTCCTGAAGTTTTGTTTTTTATTTACACTATCTATTTCATTGAATATTTCTCCTTTCAATTCTTGTATCATTTTTTTGATTTCCTTAAATTGGGCTTCACCTTTCTATGGTGCTCCCTGACTAGCTTAATAACTAACCTTCTGAATTCTTTTTCAGGTAAATCAGGGATTTCTTTTTGGTTTGGATCCATTGCTGGTGAGATAGTATGATTTGGGGGGATGTTAAGAACCTTGTTTTGTCACATTACCAGAGTTCATTTTCTGGTTCCTTCTCATTTGCGTAGACTCTGTCAGAGGGAAGGTCTAGGGCCTAAGGCTATTGCTCAGACTCTTTTGTGCTATGTGGTTTTCCCTTGATGTGGTACTCACCCCCTTTTCCTGCGGATGTGGCTTCCTGAGACCTGAACTGTACTGACTATTATGTTTCTTCTGGATCTAGCCACCCAGGAGGTCTACCAGCCTCTGGTCTGGTACTGGGGGTTTTCTAAACAGAGTCCTGTGATGTGAACCATCTGTGGGTCTCTCAGGTGTGGATACCAGCACTTGCTCCTGTGGCGATGGCAGGGGGTGAAATGGACCCTGTGAGTGTCCTTAGCTTTTGTTGTTTAATGCACTATGTTTGTGCTGGTTGGCCTCCTGCAGGGAGATGGCGCTTTTTAGAGAGCATCAGCTGTGGTAGTATGGGGAGGAGCAGGCAATGGGCAGGACCCTAGAACTCCTAAGAGTATATACCCTTTGTCTTCAGTTACCAGGGTGGGTAGGGAAGGACCATTAGGTGGGGGCAGGGCTAGGCATTTCTGAGCTGAGATTCTCATTGGGTGGGTCTTGCTGTGGCTGCTGTGGGGGATGGAGGTGAGGTTCCCAGGTCAATGGAGTTATCTTCATAGGAGGATTATGGCTGAGTCTATCGTGTCATGCAGGTTGTCTGGGCAGTAGGGGAAAGCCGGCAGCCACAGGCCTCAACCAGCTTCCACTCAACCCAAAGGGCCAGTCTCATTCCTACTCTGTCCTCCCCACCCAACAACATCAAGTCTGTTTCTAGGCAGTGGGTGAGCAGCGCTGAGAAACCTGCCCCAAGCTACCTGCCTCCCAGCTGTGAAAGCAAATAGGGCTTTCATTCATCCCCTGCCTGTGGAGTCCACACACCAGATTCACTCCCTCCTTCAAGTTCTGGCCAGGAGACTTCTCAATAAGTTCAAATGGTTACAAAGTTCATATAGAGATTTCCTTCTCCCTGTGGCCTTTTTCCAGTGCCTCTGGCTTCCCTCTCGAAGGACCCCTGTGAGTCAAGCAGAGCTGGCTTGCTAGGGGACCCAGAAAGCCCACAGGGCTTTTCCTACTGCTTCCTCTACCCCTGTATTTCACTTGGCTCTCTAAATTGACTCAGCTCCAGGTAAGGTCAGAATCTTCTCCCATGATCGAGACCTTCAGCTTCCCCAGTAGTGAGGGGGCGGTGTTCAGGCGCAGATGATCACCCTTTCTTACTTTCACAGTTTGGGCACTCATATTATTTGGGGTGTCTCCCAGGTCCTGCAGGAGCGATCTGCTTCCTTCAGAGGGTCTGTGGGTTCTCCTGGCTTTCATAATGTATTCCTGAAGTCATTCTGGAGCAAATGTTTATGATGCAAGCCTCCACACACTGCTTTGTTTGTCCCAGCGGGAGCTGCAATCTAGTCCTGCCTCCTGTCCTGCATGATCTCCCAAGTGGCTCTAACATTTTGATTTCTGTTCTGTAAAAACTGCCATTGAGATTTTCATAGGGATTGCATTAAACTTGTGGATCACTTTGAGTAGTATGACATTTTAATGGTAATAGTTTTCTAATCCATGAGCACAGAATGTCTTTCAATTTATTTGTGCCTTATTAAATTTATCAATATTTTGTAGTTTTCAGTAAACAAGCCTTTAGCCTCTTTGGTTTAGCTTATTCCTAGATAGTTTACTTTTTAAAAAATGCTAGAGGAAACAGAATTTCATTCTTAAATTCCATTCCTATGAGATGAAAAAAAAAAAGAACTATTTGCAAAATATAGTTTAGGGGTTAATCTTCAATATATATAAGAAGCCTCTACAAATCAAAAACAAAACAATACAAAAAACCCCAAGTAACTCAAGTTTTAAAATGGGTAAAGGACTTAGTCACATCACACACACAAAAAAAAAATACAAATTGCCAAGAGATAAAAAGACATGTTCAAAAAACTACCTATTGTGTACTATGTTCACTACGTGGGTGACAGTATCCCTACTCCAAACCCCAGCATCATGTAATATGCCCATGTAACAAAGTTGTACATGTACCCCCTGTATCTAAAATAAAAGTTGAAATTTTACAAAAGAAACATACGTAATGTCAGTAATCATCAAGGAAATACAAATCAAAACCACAATGAACCTCATACCTGTCAAGATGGTTATTATTAAAAAAAATAAAGAAAACAAGATAAGTGTTGGTAAGAATGTGGAGAACTTAGAACACTTGTATATGACTGGTGGGAATGTGAAATGAGTCTGCTATAGGAAAAACAATATAGAGGTTCTTCATAAAATTAAAAATAGAACTATCATATGATTCAAAAATCCCATATCTGGGTATGTCTCCAAAAGAATTGAAATCAGAATACTGAAGAGATATCCACACTCCCTTGTTTGTTCCAACACTGTTCACAATAGGCAAGCTATTGAAACAATTTAAATGTCCATTGACATTTCTGCCTCCCTTGTTCTTTCCTCCTTTCCTCCCTCCCTTCCGTTCTCATTTTCTTCCTTGTTACTTTCTCCCTTTCTCTCTTTTGGTTCCTCCAAGAGGAATCAAATCATAGATGGCATTAAAGCAAATGTTCACTGTGTTCACTGTTAAATGCTTTAAAGCAGTGCCTGGCACCTAATAGGTGCTCAATAAATGGTCATTAGATGAATGAATAAGTGAATGAGTGAATACATGAAATAATAAAAAAGTACCTTGATCATTTATTTAAACCGAGTTCATTTTTGATGTGACAATATTGCTGTCTTCCTCCCAGAGTTGTTGTAAAGGGTACATGTGATGAGTTCAAGACAATATTGGTGCAAATTTGTTTGAAAATGGAACATATTAAGATACTAAGCCTGTAGAATTTTTTTTAAAGAGAATATAGACATGGTATAGCTGTATTTAAAATGTTAGCCAAAAGTATTTAAAAAATACTCACAGGCAGATTTTTTTTTTTTTTTAATTAAAGTTCACTGTAGTTTTCTTAAGACATAAAATATTGGGAGTTGCCAAAGCTATTCACCATGATTTAGAGATCTACACTTCAGTAAATAGAAAGGAAAAGTAGAAAATTACTTTGCATTGTTGAGTATTTAGAGTAGGTCCAAGACCATATTAAGATTTTTACATATTATGTATCACTGAGGCAGTATTGTTATTTTAATTTATAAATAAATAATTCAGTCCCAGATACATGAGATCTGCATGTCTTTAAATCTAGTGCTTTACCTACTACATCTTCTTTCTCTCATCAATGACTAGGAAAATGGTGTAACAGATAAGCCTGTAATAATATTTATCTTACATAAACCAAGAAAAGTATCAGACAGGTCTCAATCAATTAAAAATTTTATTTTGCCTAGGTTAAGGATGTACATGCAGGAAACAGGTCCATGCCTTTCTCCAGTGATGATTTTGAGGGCTTCAATATTTAAAGGGGAAAGGGTGAATACAGGGGACAGAGCAAGACATATTTAAAAGGTGTCGATAGATGAGGCAAACGGTTGCATTCTTTTGAGTCTCTGATCAGCCATTCACGTGTGAGGAAAAGATAGAGAAATAGTCACTTATGCATTCATCTGGCTCAGTGAATCTGCATTTTTACATATGATAAAATAAATGTAGGGCAGAGGAAGTAATCAGATAGGCATTTGTCTCAGGTGATTAGAGGGATGACTCTGAGTTCTGACCTTTGTTCCACACCTGTGAAGATGAGCCATCAATTTACATTGCCAGGGTGAAATTCAACAGAACTGTTTTGGGGTAAAGATCTTGAGCCTCACATGGAATTTCCTAATGGGCAAATTGTGAGGGAAATATGTAGTGTTTTGTTGTTGTTGTTATTTTTTAAGTGCAGCTATCTTATTTGGGAATGAAATGGAAGACAGGTTTGCCTCAGTTTATTTTCCTTTCACACCTGTGTTTTATCATTGAGTGCCAGTTCTATCCACTTTCTTTTCAGAGAAATTCCACCTCCTGTCCTGGCTGAGGTGTTGTCAGGTCGCAGAACCCAATGTCATCTTAACTCACCTCAAGTGATTGGGCCAGGAGACATCTTCTACGCTACAGCTTTAAAAAAATGATAAATCGCCTAGATTGCTTTATTGGGAATTTGAATGGAGAAAGCAGAGGTAAATGAAGTTATCTTGGGGTTTTGACACAGTTAATTTATGAGGTCACACCTGAGAGAAAAAAATAGAAAGTATATGAAGCAGTCAGGGGTGAGGCTGGTGTGCTAGCAAGTCAAAGCCACCTGCAAGCAGAAGTTATTAAAGACTAGGAAAGTAAGTCAACAGTAAGGAAAGGCAAGAGTAAGAATCACACATGCGGAGATCAGGGAGATCACGCAGCCCCTAAGACATGACAAGAGAACCCTCGTTTTTCTACTTCTTAGTTTCAGTCCCTATAAGATTATGTTTCTTATTATTTGGTAACTGTACAATTGCCTGTTATATCTTTATTTTAAAAGATAAACCTTCCCTTTTCTTTTGCCAGAGCTAGTTGGAGAGGTCTCTCAGGAAATTTAAATGATTGTAACTAGAACAGATTATACTGCTCCATAAAACCCATTATTTTGTGGGATGTGTGTGTGTGTGTGTGTATTTAGAGAAAGAGTCTGTTTTCTCCTCAAGCTATGAGTTTCAGTTTTATTTTAAGACACACTTTTATCTGTTACCTCAGTGGGAGAAGAGAGAATGTTTTTTTGCGTGTGATTTCTTGCTTTCAGGAAAGAAAGCGTTTCGAAAATTGAATAAGAAATAATAGATAGGAATCATCTTTGTTACAGCCTCCTAATCTTATTCACATAGTCTGAAAATTCAGCTTTATGTAATAAGAACTACATCCACCTCATAGTTACAATAATTACTGAAGAAGTTTAATTTTGCAGGAAATGTAACTAAGAATAATAACAAATGAAGATTTCTTAAGCTTATCTTAAATATTACATTTAACACTGTATCAATTAATGAAAGTTTTATTTCAATAATGTTTGATTGACTTAAGCTAGCATTTTTATTCAAAATAAAAGCTTCACCAATGTGCATTTATAACTTATAGTCCTGATAGTTAAACTGAAGTTTGGGTTGAAAATATCTTTGTGCAATAGAAATGCACATATAAGACTAACATAAACTATGGTTGACATTAAACAGAAGGGTATTACAAGTATCAGACCTAACTCAAAAAAATGTCTGCTAATTGCATGCAAATACTCTAAGGGAATAAGATAAATGTCTTTATGTGACTTAATAAGCCCAATTTCATTATTTTATACTTATACCACTATAACTTCAGTACAAAATGTAAATTGGTGTCTTTCTAGTTAATAAAAAGTAAAGACAGGTTTTCTAGGGGTATGAATGTTTTTAGACATAAATGTAGTGACAGTTGTTTTCCTGGTATAAACAGAGCAGATAAAATATGCAAAACAGGTTTAAATCATTAAGCAAGAGGAGTAAAAATTATGAAACATTAGCTCAGCCCTCATTCAGGATTAAGGTCACTTCAATAGGTTATTCTTAGAGACACTTAAAGTCACCCACTGGCGAAGCATAGAAATTCATTTCTCTTGTTAGGACTTTCTGTAAATATAGAAAGTTGGCTGTGTTTCCACAGACCCTTTATTCCAGCACTTCTCCTGTGGTTCTTCTCTGTTATCTACTACTGCTCCATTAATTTCTCCATGAACATTGATGATTTCCTACAGGCAATTACCCAAAAGCCATTGCCAAGACTGATGTTAATTCTTCCTACAGTTCACATAGTTTGGCTGGTAAAGCCTACGCAGAACGTGTAGCTCTGTTCTCTCTGCCCTCACGATCTCTTCTCTATTTGTCCCCGATCTCCTGTGTTGGCGTCTATCTCTAGCCCCTCAGAAGCATTTTCACATTCTTGTCAATGTGAGGAATGAGGGAACTGGGCCAGCATTATTAGTCACAACTTCACTCAGTACAAAGAGGCATCATTCACTGCCCCTGGAATCTTCTTCAGAGAATAACATACTTTACTATCATTTTTCTTTATCACTTATGGCAATATTCTTTCAGAAGTTTCATGGACTCTTCTTTGACTTTTTCCATGAAATCTTGAATCAAATCTGTCTCCATGCAATGATTCTCCCCATCATGAGTAAGTTTAGGTCCTTTCCCTTGGGGCTGCCAGACTACATACAAATAATGGGCTTATGATGATTAAGGAATTCTTCCAAGTGACACTTAAAGAGGCTGCCTGACTAGAGCAAATGAAAGGCATGAGGAATGGAGATGGGTGCTATAAAGAGAATGAGTTTGGATGTGCAAATTTCACACAATACCTTCTCCGAAGATCAAATTCTGATGCAGATAAGAGACTGGAATTGGTAGAAATTCTAGTTACAAAATCCATGAATAACTTCACATTTCTGAATACAATATTGCAAGCTATTTTATTCTAGAGTTGATGAAATGTGAATTTAAATACTCGAGGCTTAAAAATCAAGAGAAAAGTATTAGAGGTGACTTTATGATTGCGAATTAAACATAAGAGCTAGATTTCTTCTTAAGTTTTTCATTTTTGTTTCTCTTCACCTGTACTCTTCTCAAAACCTGTATTTATGCTGACAAGATTATTTTGGTTCTAGTAGTAGATTTAGGTTTGCAACAGAGAATAATTATAATTAGCAATTTATGCAAAATAATTATTCTTTTTTTATGACTTGGATGTTGACCTTAGTATGTGTCTGTGTGTATGCACATGCATGTGCATAAATGTGTGTAAGTGTACATATTATTAGAAATTGTTAGAAATGTTTTAAGGAATATTATTAAAGTTTATAAGTGAAATAATCTTCATGATATAAAAAACATAAGTAGACATAAATGAATAAAATATTTCACAATGTATTTTTGAGTCAGTAATTTCAGGTGTCCTTTTAGTATTTTCCTACAATTCTGTCTTTCCCAAAATATAAAAACGTGTTTTATTATCTTCTCTCCAAAAATCCTTCCCTCTCCTGAGCTCCTTTTCATCCTTATTACCACCATCATTTCACCAATCATAGTTTCATACATCCTTGTCATCTTTCATTGCTCTTCCATCTTATTCAATCAAGGCATCATACAATCTTTAGAATTCACTTCAAAACATGCCTTGCATTTATCTCTTTCTTTTCATTACCTCTGTCTCCATTTTAATTGTGGAACTTATTATTTCAAATTTAGAGTGTCTCTACAGGTATCTCTGCAGTTATACTGATACTCTATAGATATGCTGATATCTCCACAGGTGTACTGTGGGGGCACCTCCTGCTATGTATAATACAATGTTTTACATTCACCAGATATGTAACAAAATTTTTGTTGAACTGTGTTTTTCTTCATTTCCATTTTCTTCCTCTCTTTCTTCTCCCCTACAAATTTAGATCTGTATGTTATTGTCAGGCTTTCTTTATTGTTTTCATATTATTCCTTTCTTAAACAATTTTCAATAGCTTTCTACTGGCTATGGAAGTAAATCTAGATTTATCTGCTCTTATTTCATACCTGACAAATTCTGACTCTGCCATGCCAATCAAAACTTGTATTTCACAGCTGCATAGTGTAAACTGTGCTTTAGACAAGCCAACTCGAACACAATCCTTTCACAATGACATGCTTATGCTGACTTCATTCTTCTCTTTTGCCTAAGGAGTATTTAACGCTTCAAGTTTATCATTTAAGATGAGCTTAAGTTTAGTTTTCCAAATATCTGCTATAACATCTAACTCAAATTTTGTCCTTGTAGGTGTTACACTTCATCATGTGCTACTTTATGAGAGTTTCTGGCATTTGCTTTCCCAGCAGGAAGGAAAAATGCCTCAATGGCAAGGCTTAGGCTACGTACTCTAAGCATTACAGAGTCTCCTGGCAGTAAACTGCCCTAGAGGCCAACTAGGTCAGCCCCTTCATTTTAAAGCTGATAAAACTGAGGCTTAAGTGATCAACTGGCTTCAAAAAGCCATAGAACCCCTTAGCAACAGCATTAGGAATCACACTCCATTTTCACCTCAGTGCATAGCATAGCATATACATAGGAAAGCACGTATTAATTCCACTTAATTCTGGATTTGCATGTAACTAATTCTCTGTAGACAGGAAAAGATATTTATTTTCACAATGTTATAGCTTTCAAAGCTGGCTGATTTCAAAGTATCCTGTTGTGACAAGAAATGAACAAAATATTTACTGAGGGAGAATATATGTTTTATTTTTAAATAACTTCTATTTTTTCTTTTTCTTTTCTTTTTTTTTTTTTTTTTTGAGACGGAATCTTGCTCTGTTGCCCAGGCTGGAGTGCAGTGGCATGATCACAGCTCACTGCAAGCTTGGCCTCCCGGTTTCACACCATTCTCCTACCTCAGCCTCTAGAGTAGCTGGGACTATAGGCGCCCGCCACCATGCCCTGCTAATTTTTTGTATTTTTACTAGAGACAGGTTTTCACGGTGTTAGCCAGGTTGGTCTTAACCTCCTGACTTCGTGTCTGCCCGCCTCTGCCTCCCAAAGTGCTGGTATAACAGGCGTGAGCCACCACGCCCGACCATAGCTTCTATTTTCTAAACAGAATGGGAACCCAGTTATCTTTTATTTACTTAGTAGGGTAATGTACCTAAAGAATCCAATGTGAAAATTGAAGAGAAAACTACAGAGGAAACGAGTTAGAAGGAAAGAAGAGATGGCTGGAAGCATAGAGAGAAAACAACATGAGGATTTTTTTGTAGTGAATTGCTAAATGCTTTGCATTGTAATGTCATTTCTTCCCTAATCACTCCAAAAAGTCTTTAATAAATTAAGCTTACAACTCATTATTTCAAAACGCAACCCAAAGTACTTCTGCACTGGTTTAATGTGGTTAAAAAAGGAAAAGCGATTCAGCATAAAGTTTCAGATACATCTGTATTACTTTGAGTCGTCAGCAATAGTTTAAATTTTTAAATTATTTGTCTTCTTTCTTTAATACTGACAAAATCCTACTTCAAGTAAAATAATGTAATTTATAAAAATCAAATATTTTAGGTATTTCATGGAATATCTTAAGTATATAGGAAAGATGTATTTCAATGATTAAAGAAAATTTTTCATTAAACTACAAAATTGAAAATAAAAGTGACATTCTCTGAATAAAGCTGAACAGGGGAATTTTTTTTTTTTTTTTTTTTTTTTTTTTTTTTTTCTGAAATGCAGTCTCGTTCTGTCACCCAGGCTGGAATGCAGTGGCGCGATCTCAGTTCACTGCAAGCTCCGCCTCCTGAGTTCAAGCCATTCTCCTGCCTCAGCCTCCCAAGCAGCTGGGACTACAGGCATTTGCCACCACGCCCGGCTAATTTTTTGCACTTGTAGTAGAGACGGGATTTTATCCTGTTAGCCGCGATGGTCTCTATCTCCTGACTTCGTGATTCGCCCGCCTCCGCCTCCCAAAGTGCTGGGATTACAGGCATGAGCCACCACGCCCGGCGAACAGGGGATATTTTTAAAATAAATGCTTTGATTTTTTTTTTTTTTTTGATTTGTTTTACATAGTTTTGACAAGTCATCAGATGGTCCATTAGTTGATGAGTACAATTTATATGTAGAAGAAATATTTGAAAATATTAGTTATAGATGGATGTTTTTAGCTTAGTTAGTTGTAATACATTATACCTGCTAGGTACAAAATATAAAAGTATCCATTGATTTTACATTTGTGCTTGATTAGTGATTAATATAGTTTTGTGTAGTTTATGTAAAACTGTAACTAAACGCAAAATTTTTTGCATGATTCATATTATTTTCAACATACCAGAAATGTTTACAGTGATGTTTTCTATCTTAAAAATGTGTCATACATGTTCACCATTTTAAATTTTTATTAAGCTTGTAATCCCAGATAAAACAACACCATCATGTTCTAGTCTGTGAAATAGTCTTACTTTAACTCACTTGTTTATTTGGAAAATAAGCTCCTAAAAGTTTGAACTTTTTTAAAAGTTGGGGTTATTTTAGTCAACATGCAGACTCAGTATGTTAGTTCCATATTATTGCTTTAACCGATTATCACAAATTTAATGGCTTGAAATAACTAAAATTCGTTATCTTACAGTTCTAGAGGTCAGAAATCCAAAATGGGTCTTGGTAGGCTAAAACCGACTTGTCAGAAGAGCTGAATTCCCTTGCGGCTTCTAGGGGAGAATTGTTTCCTTGTCATTTTCAGCTTCTAAAGCCTGTTTGCATTCCTTGATTTGTGGCCCCTTCTTCCGTTTGCAATGCCAGCAGCATAGCGTCTTTAGATCTTTCTCTGACCCTTCTGCCTCCCTCTTCCACTTATAAGAACACTTGTATTTACATTGGGCCCACTAAAATAATCCAGGATGAGATCAGTTGATTAGTAGCCTAACTCCACCAAAATCTTCATTTCCGTTTGTCACGGAGCCTAACGTATTCCCAGATTCCAGTGAATAAGATGTGAGCATCTTTGGAGGAGTACCCCCAGCCATTAAAATAAAAGTTGCTTCATTTTATTGTAATCTCCATATCTCTGATTTTAAGCATTCATAGTCCATATTTAGATTCATATCTCACAATAAACTTCTATACTTAGAGGACTATAAGATAAATTTTATGTTTAAATAGAATTAAATTATTTTGTTGTTAAAAATTATCCAGTAAGCTTTCAAAATTTAGGTCGAGAGTACATGAAATTCAAAATCTTGGATCTTCATGCATTGCTCATTTTGTGAAGAAGATTGGCCGGAAACTGATTATAAAATTCCCCGGCAAGTGAATGTCCAGCAGGAAGAACCTTTTTCCTACTTCCCCCACTACACGTTTGTCTACACAAATCATGCGTAAATGTCAGAATCTAGTTCTACAATTCATTTTTAAAAGTTTCCCTTCCATAGTGCTGAAATTTAACAACCAGTGAGCCAAACAATGAACCTAAATCTTACAGCCAAAAGTGGCTTTCAGAATAATGAAATTTTAGGATTGACTTAATAAAACACCACTATATTGTAGAAAGTTTTATGATATTTTTTGTAATGTTGTATTTTATATTTGGCATTTACATCTTATAGCTAGAAGGACAAATTTATCTTAAGTTTCAGTCCTCATTGAATTTGTATAGTTCAATTATGCCTCAAATCAGATATTAGTCTCTAAGCACAACTGACAAAATAATTTAGATAATCATTTATAAAATCTAGAAGGAATAAACATATTTTATTTCAATATTTTGTGTGACTTTAGTTTGTATAATTTATATATGGCCTTTTCTATTGTGTCTCTTCTGTCAAGCTCACCAACTGAACTATTTTTATTTCAAGTATTGTGTTTTTCATTTCTGTTTGTATTTCATTATTTTAGAGGTTCTATAGCTTTTCTAAAATATTCCATATACTTTATTATATGCTCCTTTAACTGTAGAAACATAAACATATTTAAATAGTTAATATAGCCTCTTTCTGATAGTTCCAACATCTGTGTCATTTGTTTTTCTTTTTTCTTAATCCTCTTGTTGATATGTTTATTTTCTGCTTTTATAGAGTATTTTTTATTATATACTGGACATTGCAAAGTTACATTTTAAGTATTCTGATTTTTAAAAAAATTTCCATGGAAAATTATTGTTTTTCTAGCAGACAGTCAAATTACTGGTGTTTTGCTGTCATCACATGAAGACTTTGTTTTACACTTTGCTTGGGTCTGTTTATTTTGGCTTTGCATTTAGTTCTAGGGCAAATTCTTCATCTTGGGGCATGGTCTTTATTCCTAAAACAGAATCTAAGGTTTTGATGGAAATCTGAAGTGCTGTAACATCTCCTCTAATATGACAATACTTCAACTCGAACATCTGTATTCTCAATGCCTAGAAGATTCTGAACAATCTACTCAGCTTCTTAGACTTCTTTCTTTTTCTCTTTTCTGTGTTCCTTACAGCTTTAACCTTTTGCTTCACCTTTATTTAAATTTTGTATTCAAATTTTGTATCATCTCCAAACTATGAGCAAATGTTTATAGTAATTTTATTTATAATCACCAAAAAAGGGAAGGAACTAAGATGATCTTCAATAGGTAAATAAACACACTTAGTAAATCCACACAAGTGAGTATTATTCAGTGAAAAAAAAAAGAAATGAAATGTCATGCTATGAAAATACATGGATGAATCTTAAGATTGCTAGTGAAAGAAGAGAGTTGGTATAGGCTGAAAATAGTGTGATTCTAATATACAGCATTCTCAAAAAGCAAAATTGAGGTGATAGTAAAAACATCAGTGACTTTCAGGAGCTTGTCATGGGAAGGGGTAGAGGGTTTAATAGGTGAAAAACAAGGGATACTATGGGTTGTGAAACTATTCTATATGAGACTGCAATGATGAAATCAAGACACAATGCAAGTGTCAAAATTCATGGAGCTTTATTCCACAAACAGTTAACCTTAATGTCTGTAAATTTAAAAATATGTAGGAGGTCATAAGATCTCAGGGCAGAAAGCAGAGTTTAACAAAATTATCTAACTTTATTAGGAAAATATGAAAAGCATTTACTAAAGAAGGTGAGAAAGACATGGTGACCCGAAAAACTTTGGAAATGGAGTATATAAGACAAAGGACAAAAAAAGAAGTGTATATAAGCATTGCCCTTTAGTTGATAAACTTGATTCCCACTGGAATATGTATGAGCAATTCTTACAGTGCTATATGTTTATACTGGAGTTGAACAGTTAGGTAAATGTTTGGTAAACCCCAGGAACCAGGTTTCTTACTGCTGGAGATGGGGTTATAGATAAGTAGGGGAAGGAGTTTAAAATGATCCATGTGGTAATGGTTCAGAGTTGGAAATATCAGTATGAACTCCACATTTAGCCGAATACAGATACAGATGGTTACATATAGAAATATTTGTAGATATATGTCTATAAGTGAGTTCATATATACATGTATATATCACAGCTCCATGACAATGAGCACACCTAGCATCCAATTCTGGGTCTCTTTTTTTCCTTCAGTTCTTGGTTTCTAATACTATTCTCAAATTTTAAAAACTAGGGTTCTTTGGAAAAGTCCATTATATACAACGGTTGGAGCATTTTTTTTTTTTTTTTTTTTTTTGTGTGTCAGGAAGTAAGCAAGTGGTAAAACAAAACAAAACACAAACACAAACAAGAAAAAGTAGCAATTTTAAAAAATACAATGAGACTATGTCAAAGGGGTATAGAAACCAACTGAAAGAGCTCCCAGTGGCCAAAGCTGGAACCATTTGAGCAAAAGTCAAACATTAAATAAATATTAGATTATATTACAAAGTATAAAATTAATATATGAGTCCACGTAATATAGATAACAATTGAATACACAAATAAATGAAGAATAGACAAATCTCCCATGCAGAAGAATTCTAAATAATTTAGATATTCCACCTTCAAAATGGTGGAATGTAATTCCTGACTCCTTAAGTGCAGTCTCCACGTAGTTACTTCCTTCCAAAGAGTATAATATGGAAATGGAAGAAAACGGTAACTTTACAATGCACAAACCTGACAAACACTACCTCAAGCCAGGTAATCCAGTGGAATAGTGATAAGTCGCATATTTTTAATATGATGTAATAAGAATGGTACCTCATCTCTGAGATCTTCCTCTCCCAAATCCATAAAACCAGTAGAGTCATAAAATAAAATTCAGAATGAAGGACATTCTATAAAGCACATGACCAATAATCCTCAAAACTGTGAAAGTCATAAAATAGAAGCAAAGCCTTAGAAATGGTAAGACCCAAGAGGTGCCCAAGGAGACACAACTGTTAAATGTAGTAGTTGTGATCTAGAAAAGAAAAAAAAAAAAAAAAAAAAAAAAAACTAGGAAAAAGCTAAGCAATTCTGAATACTGTGTGCACTATAGTTAATAATAATGATTCAATACTGGTTTACTAATTATTACAAATATACCATGCTTATGTTAGGTGTTAATAATTGGGAAAGCAGAGTATAGAGCATATGGAAATTCTGTGTATTATCTTCTCAACATTTTTTGTAAATATAAAACTTTTCAAAAATAGTTTATTTTTAAAATCTTATATTAGTAGTACTTATAAAGCTGATTTTTTTGAATGTATAATTTGTTAGTATTATCCTAGCAATAAATATTCATCTAATTGTCAAAATACGTAATTTGCTTGATACTTTCTCTTACGTATGTGTTTGAAATTTTAGTTGTTTAATTTTGTCCTGTGTTCGTCATATGGCCTATGTCACAATATCACTTATCCCTGGGAACCATGTATCAGGACAAAAAGATCAAGAAAAAAATTAATGTTTGGCATTACTGGGAAATAGTGTTTTATTATACATGAACTATTACAGTCATACTGACAAAGAAGAAATATTTGACAAGCTAAGTTTTTTTCTCTTAGGAAAATACTACCTTTTCTTACCTCCTCCCCATACTTCAAAGCAGTGGCTGTCTTCAATATTGGTAGCAGAACAATGCTCAAACGTTTATTGCACTTGGTACACTCACCTCCCCGCTTTCTGGGACTTGAGTCTATAGATGAGAAGAAGCAGTGGTTTTCCTTGAACTTGAAAGGTATCCATCCTGAGAGTAGATGTTTAGAATTAGGAGTTGTATGGTGCCTGCACTGAATGCCAGACCTATTGACAGAAGTGTCAATTTACTTTTTACTAAAGTTATTGTCTTTCTGTTTTGATGGTGAGATGTAGAGCCCTCATAAGTAGTGCTACTCAAAACAAGTTCTGCACCTTGATGTCAGTGCATGTGCCCTTGGAACCATCTATCAAAAGGAAAGTGTAGATATTTAGAATAAGCATTGAAAGACTTTTATTGCACTTTGGAGTGGCCATAATATAATTACATTTTATGAAAATATTGAACCTCATAGAATTAACAATACAGATTTAGTATTTGATCATAGATATGTTGAAGATCACTGCTCTCAAGCCTGGGGTCTAGGGCAATGTATCTCCTTCCTCTAGCCTAAAAGTGGTATTGAAAATGAAAGAGTAGCACAAATGAAGGAAGTTTACCTTCGCCTTTTCCAAAATCTTGCTCAAGGTGAACTCTATATTTAGTCTTTAATGGCAGAAGTTATTTGCGTAGATTCCTCTGTATTCTGGTATAGGACTTTAATCAGTATTCTTATAATTATATAAGCACATTCATAAATCTCTAACAATAAACTGTCAGAAATATAAAGGGAACTAGTCATATTTTATCCTGTGAACTTTAAGGAATGGAAAATAAACCTTTAAAGAAAGAAAAAACAAAACAAAACAAGAAAATACAAGGTTAAGCTGGGTGGGATGGCTCACGCCTGTAATCCCAGGACTTGGAGAGACCAGGACAGGTGGATCACCCAAGGTCAGGAGTTTGAGACCAGCCTGGCCCACATGCTGAAACCCCATCTGTACTAAAAACACAAAAATTAGCCAGGTGTAGTGGAGGGCGCTGAGGCAGGAGAATTGCAAGGACCTGGGAGACAGAGGTTGCAGTGACTGCATTCCAGCCTGGGCGACAGAGTGAGACTCCATCTCAAAAAAAAAAAAAAAAAAAGAAAGAAAGAAAAAGAAAATACAAGGTTGAACCATGTGATTGCAAGATCAGTCATGCTTATTTTCCATGAATTCATCTGGATTATTGTGTAAGGATAATCACAATGCCCTAGGAAAAGTACTGATGTCTTTACATATCTTGTGAATTGAACTATAAAGAAAAACATTGATTTTTTAAGGCCTCTGGTATATTGAACATGCTATTATTATGTTTTCTCTCTTTAAAGAATCTAACTGGCCAGGCGCGGTGGCTCAAGCCTGTAATCCCAGCACTTTGGGAGGCCGAGACGGGCGGATCACGAGGTCAGGAGATCGAGACCATCCTGGCTAACACGGTGAAACCCCGTCTCTACAAAAAATACAAAAAACTAGCCGGGCGAGGTGGCGGGTGCCTGTAGTCCCAGCTACTCGGGAGGCTGAGGCAGGAGAATGGCGTAAACCAGGGAGGCGGAGCTTGCAGTGAGCTGAGATCTGGCCACTGCACTCCAGCTCGGGCGACAGAGCAAGACTCCGTCTCAAAAAAAAAAAATAACCAAAAAAAAAAAAAGAATCTAACTTAGCTACTCAACATCATCAGTAAATTTCTATTGTCCTCCTGTATTAAAAATATGTTTTATTTTTGAAATGTGCATCATAGCATATGTTCATTTCCTTATCTTCTTTAACTCAAAGCAACTGATTTCTTCATATACATTACTAACTAAATACATGATTATGTTTATGCACAAAATTCCAGTTTCATTGTGATGCCATAAAACTGCCTTGCACGTACGAAGATAGCTACTCACCTGCTTGGCCACTGTGGATCCCCACTTTTGTGCTGATGAGTTTGTAGCTTTTCACCTCCAGGTCTCACATTTGCTTTTCTCATAGCCTCATAACAGGCATTACATCACTATGTCCATCCAGTACTGAAAGTTTGTTCAGTATACATTCAGAAAGTTAAATATTACTTTGGGTTAACCGTATGTTCAAAGCAGCTGAACTAATTGGCTAGATCTGGGATGAAACAAAACATGTACCTCAAATTTCTCAACAAAGCCAGTATTACTATACTAATAAGCATTTTTAAAATTATTTTGGCTTTTTTTCTGTGTATTTTTTATAGTCAGTTGTAGGTCATTATTAGTAAAGATTTGACTATAGAGATTTTATCAGATAGAGATGATTATAGCTTTGAATCTAACTGTTGGTAAAAGCACTTCATGGGATGATAATCATCCTCAGCATTGATATAAATCAAAATCCAAAGGAAAACTGGACAATTGTATATGATATTTCATTAGGACACCTTGCCATTCTGTGAAGGAATTAGGTCAAGCAAGAATTGGCTCTACCTAAAATTTTACACAGGTTTCATATCAAGTCTTTCCAGTAATATTTGTTATCTTCTGCTGAAATACTTCCAAGAGATATACTCTTTTTCTCTCCCTTCTTTTTCCTCCTGGTAAGGTCTGTTCTTGAGTCCTTTACTCATTCTAGGGCAAGGATGGCTAATAAAACAAAAACGGAGCACTCATCTTCTTAATATGGACAAATGACATACACTCTACTGGATGAATTTTAGATCTTATCTTATACGTTGAATCAGAATTTTCCGCGTTTCATGTGAGTGAGAGAGGTGCAATCAGTTTTTCTCATAGTACTTAAAATCGTATATTACCCTGCATCATGTGTTAGCAACATATTTTGCAGGGAATTAAGACCACTTTTAAAACAATGTCTTGTTTTTACGGCTTTAAGGCATGTTGTAGAGGGCTCAAGCTGTCCAAGTTTGTTTGAGTGTGTCTGAAAAGTGAAAGAGGCTATCTAAGCAAAGGAAGGACAGGTAGATGACGTGGCAAGGACAGAAATTCCCTGTCTGCTCTGCCCTCTCGTGACATACCACTTGCTCCCTCCCTGCACACTCTAGATCCAGATGATGATTCTTTTAGACTCTTAAGCATTGGAAATCCTTTCTTGCCTCAGGGTTTTCATATGTACTTCTCTGTTTTTGCTCCAGGTAGAGGGATATACACATTTTGTTTCCACAAAATTTTATATTTTCTCTTATGATACATGGTTTATTCTAGATGATGAGAAACTATGTAATTAATATGATTTTGATCTCATTTATTTATTTATTCTAAATTAAGCCATGCTACAAGGGCTTGCCAAGCATAAGAATTTGTAAGAAGATTCATTTGGGCATTTTAAGGTCACTTTTCTTTGCTAGTTCTTCATCATGACAAACAATGCCAAAAATACAGACAATGTCAAAGAGCCATAATAGTGCCAGAGAATGTTTCTCCCTGTGCGAATCCTTTGGTCCTCAAAGAGGTGCCCAGGTTTCAGTATCTATGGAATAAAGGGTCTGCCAATTTCAGGAGCCCACCATCATGGAGCTGCTGTCCTTTTTTCACTTATTGGGCTGAGGAGGAGAAGAAATAAGTTGTCAAATACCTATTTTTTTATAACCACTAAATGAATTTCTAGGCAGGAGCTTGACTCAAATCCAATTTTCACCATTAATGATGAAGAGTTTCATGAAATATAGACAGCCCAGTTTCTGCTCCCCCAGAGGATAAAATCTAGTTGGGACTAACATCAAATAATGAAGATCTATTCCTGCCATTTGTTATTTTAGTTATAAAAGTAAAAGCCAACCTCAGCTGTTTGGAAATACCCAAGTGCGGAAGGGAATTGTTAGAGGGATGGGAGGCAGCTGAGTTGGGCTTAGTCTGGGGAGGCTCTGCATTGCTAATTCCCTGAGGGGTTTAGCCTCTCCTTGACCACCTTGAGTTTTTTTTCCAACTGTTTGATGTTAACCCTTAGTATTTTTATTCCCTTAGATCTAACACACACACACACACACACACACACACACACACACACACCCCACATAAAATGCTTGAGGGGAAAACAATTGGTCTTAAGCTGTTAGATAACAGCTTTAGAACAACTTCTAAACAATGTTCAGGGGAAAAAGACAATTTATCTAAAGTTGTTAGAGATTTCAATTATTTCTTCTTGGTTTTCTGATTCACAGGGGTTAGTCGAATTTACTGATTACCCTTTTTACAGTTTACTGATTACCTTTTTTTCTGTTTCTTTTTGAAGGTGGACCTATTTGAATGTCAGTGACTTAGGGCAGAGAGAAAGTATTTTCTGAAGAGGAAAATAAAAGTAGGAAAGATTGAGCATCAAATCTAGAGTTTAGTTGTTTCCACAGTAACACAAATGGCTTGTTCTGGATGTGCCTGTGAAAGGAACCCTGAAGGCATCAGAAAGAGTGGAGAATAAAAACTGCACTGGAGAGAAAGGAAGAAGGGAAAACACAGTGTCAGAGTTTGCATGTGGCGTGGTAAGAAGCTGTCTCACAGTTTTTGCCAGGCCTGACTCTAAAAGGACTAAATTATACCATCCCTTAGTATATTGATTCAATATTGATTCAAAAAAAATATTAACTCACTTTCATGTGTTAGACACAACACTAAATTTCAGAATACAAAAATACTTTAAAAGTACATTTTCTTTCAAAGCAATAATAACTTAGCCAAAAAATGTGACATTTATGTAACTCATATCAAGTTACCAATTTGCTACCAACTGCTACTCTTGACTTAAAAGCATCTTTTCCTTAAGTTGCTTACTGTATATTTCTCATTAACTGTTTTCCCTACTGGCAATAATTTACCCAAACAGATCTGTTGCCATATCCATTCATTTATTAACAAATGTGTTTAATTTCTATTCATGTCGCCTACATACCAGCCAGTGGAGATTTAGCAGTTAATAAAATAGGAATAGTGTCTACATTTTACATCATCCCTATGTAATCCCATCATAAGTTTACAATTAAGTAGATAAAACAGATATTTTTGAAAGGGTCACACGAGTAAGTAATATAATCACCACTTAATGATCAAAGCTACTGTAAATGTCTTCCCTCTGTTCTTTAGGTGACTATCCCTCTCTACCCTCTGAGATGGTTGAGGCAGTAGTATGTGTGTATGTATGTGTGCCTGTGTGTTCTGTATTTGTGTGTGTGTGACAGGTGGGGAGGGAGTCTGGTCTATCAGGCTTGATGAGATTAGTGTCTATGAGAGAGACAGACTTCTCAAGAACCATTAGTGGAAAATTAGTTGATGTTCAGTGCCATCCCAGTATTTTCTAAGTGTCTTACAATCTGTCTTAGACATTTTCTTCTTACTATCCCCAAATAATATCATTCAGACATAACTTCATGCAGATATCTTTATCTGCAAGTCAAATTTACTTTAGGCCATTTACTTCTATATTTATTATTTCATTCAATCAATATGCATTGAGTGCCTGCCCTACATAATTATATCAATTATACTAGGTGTTTGGAAAGAGGGCAATAATCGATATAGACTAAGCTCTTATACTCTAGAACTTGTATTCTTATCGCAGAAGGAGGGGATGAGAAAGACATTAAATTATGAATAACTATTGATTATTTAAATAAAATTGTGATAAATGACACAAAGTAGAAATACAGAAGGCCAGTAAATATTATAATTGAGGGAACTGACTCAGTCTGGAAAGGAGGGTAACAGAAACTTTCCTTGAGAAAATGGCTTGTAAGTGAAGAGACCATAAAGTAGTTAAGAGGTAAGAACCAGAGAGATAATGATTCATTCATGCTTTGAGGTAGAAAGGAGCAAGTGATGTGCATAAAAGCTTATGCTGTAAATTCAGATGAGGAAGAAATACTGCTTTCTATTTTCCCTTGAAGCAAATTAAAAATGATTCCAATACTCCAATTCTGCAAGTCAATGGGAAATCCATCTCTGTTATTATCCTGGCTTCCTGTCACATTTCTCTCAGCCACATGACAGCAGTGATCTTAACCTGAACAGACTAACTGGGAAAGCCTTTCCAGTTCAGTTCATTATAGTCACAGAAAAGAGGTGTGTAGTCCAGCCTTTGTCATACCTTGAAGTCCAGATGCTCTGCTGATTCTGTACATTTTTAAGCATAGAGAACACTTCATGGAAAAGAATCCTGGCCCACAAATTACAACATTCTTACATTTTGTATACATCCTCCGTGGGGCCTTATGAGGAAGCCAGCCATGGGCCCCTTCCATTGGCAGAGCTCACTAACAGCCATCAAATCCTCCCCCTTATGGATGCTTCCCCTCCCTGCTCACCTTGCACAAAATCTTTAAATAACTCAGGCTATGGGAAGAAAGCAAGTGGCTTGCAAATTTTGTTTTTGCTACTCCCAACTCCCAAAGCAAGAGAACAGAAAATCTTGACAACTTGGTGAATTTAAAAATAATCAAGAAAAGCTAATCAAAATCTAATGTATCAAGAACTTTTGATGAAGCATATAACATTTTTAAAAATTTAAAATGTTTAACGGTGGTCAGAGAGCAAGGAATTGAGAGACTTTCATTAGTTAGAGAGAAATAAAATTATGCCAGGTCTTGAGTATCACCTAAAATTCATGTCTATTAACATTCTGGAGTAAAATTATATCACTCCATTCTATGTACAGTGTAAAAATATTTCTGCTGTTTTTGTCTCTACTTGCCAGCATTAGTTACAAGATGACAAAGCCAGTTTATCTTTTTTCAGAGTTCCTCTTTTTAACCGTTATGCATCCATGGGTCTCCCAGTCCTGTATATGCATGCATTGAGGAGAGAATCCAGATCTGAAAAGTTTAATTTTGTGAACTGACTGGGTCAGAATGTTCAGAAATCCAGTTGAAACTAGGACATGGAAAGCTAGAGCCAGAATTCTGGAGCTAAATGAAGTCAGAAACTCCCAATAATCCTAGCCCCACTGCAGTGGCTGAATTTTAGTGATTGAGCTTCATATGCTTTTATGTTTTCCAATGAACAGGCTTCTAGTCAGCCTGTTCTGGGCAATCTGCACACTCCTCATTAAAGACGTTCTTCTCACTGACACTTTGCAGATATGAGACAGGGGAAGTCTTTTCGGGGGACAAGTATTTCTTGGATTGAGGCACATCTCATCATCCATGGAAGAACTGGGCTGTGAGGTAATGAAGCACTGCTCATGTCAGTGAGGCTGTGGCAGAGGAGGAGGAGTCCAACCCAGTTGCATAGGTGAACTCTTCTTTCTCAGTTGCTATGGGAAGTGTTAACATGGAGCCCTTTATCGTAGCTATTTGGGGAAAGGTGATTCTCAGTGTCAAATTCAGAAACAGGACTCTCTTCCCAGGCAACTTGAGCCCAAAATATTGTACTTTATTAGGGAGTTTGGCTCTTTCAGTTTCCATATACACCACCACCCTAATATATTCCAACCTCTACTTAGGTTAGGACTAGCTCAGAGTCTGCCTGTCTTTCTGCCAGAACCACTTTTTGTTTTTTTTTAATTTTCTTAACTTCTATTTTAAGTTCAGGGGTATATGTGCAGGTTTGTTACAGAAGTAAACTTGTGTCATGGAGGGTTGTTGTACACGTTATTTCATCACCCAAGTATTAAGCTAAGTATCCATTAGTTATTTTTCCTGATCCTCCCCTTCCTCTCACCCTCTGCCCTCCAATAGGCTCCACTGTGTGCTGTTCTCTCCTATGTGTCCAGATGTTCTCATCATTCATCTCCCACTTATAAGTGAGAACGTGTGGTATTTGGTTTTCTGTTCCTGTGTTAGTTTCCTAAGGATAATGACCTCCAGCTCCCTTTTTGTCTCTGCAAAGACATGATCTCATTCTTCTTTATGGCTGCATAGTATTCCATGGTGTGTATGTACAACATTTTCCGTATCCAGTCTGTCATTGATGGGCATTTAGGTTGATTCCACATTCTTCACTATTTTCAACAGTACTGCAATAAACATGCATGTGCATGGGTCTTTACAATATAATTATTTATATACCTTTGGGTATATAACCAGTAATAGGATTGCTGGGGCAAATGGTAATTCTGTCTTTAGGTCTTTGAGGAATTGCCACACTGTCTTCCACAATGGTTGAGCTAATTTACGCTCCCACCAACAGTCTGTAAGCATTTCTTTTTCTTTACCACTTTGACAGCATCTGTTATTTTTGACTCTTTTATAATAACCATACTGAATGGCAGGAGATTTTATCTCATTATTGTTTTGATTTTCATTTCTCTAATGATCAGTGGTGTTGACCTTTTTTTCATATGCTTGCTGGCCACATGTACGTCTTCTTTTGAGAAGTGTCTTTTCATGTCCTTTGCCCACTTTTCAATGTTTTTGTTTGTTTTTGTAAATTTAAGTCCCTTATAGATGCTGGATATTAAACCTTTGTTAGTTTGCAAAGATTTTCTCCCATTCTGTAGGTTGTTTGTTTTCTCTCTTGATAGTTTCTTTTTGCTAGGCAGAAGCTCTTTAGCTTAATTAGATGTCATTTGTCAGCTTTTGCTTTTGTTGCAATTGCTTTTGGCATCTTCATCATGAAATCTTTGCCCATGCCTATGTCCTGAATAGTGTTACCTAGGTTGTCTCCCAGGGTTTTCATAGTTTTTGGTTCTACATTTAAGCCTTTAATTCATCTTGAGTTAATTTTTGTATAAGGTATAAGGAAGGGGTCCAGTTTTAATCACCTGCGTGTGGCTACCCAGTTATCCCAGCACCATTTATTTAATAGGGAATCCTTTCCCCATTGCTTGTTTTTGTCAGTTTTGTCAATGATCAGATGGTTGTAGGTGTATGATCTTATTTTTGGGTTCTCAATTTTGTTTTCTTTGTCTACATTTCTGGTTTTGTCACAGTACCATGCTGTTTTGGTTACTGTAGTCCTGTAATGGAGTTTGAAGTCAGGTAGTGGGACACCTCCAGCTTTGTTCTTTTTGCAGAGAATTGTCTTGGTTGTTCAGGATATTTTTTGGTTTCATATGAATTTTAAAATAGTTTTTTTTAATTTCTGTGACGAATGTCAATGGTAGTTTAATAGCCATAGCATTTAATCTATATGTTGCTTTGGGCAGTATGGTCATTTTAACAATATTGATTCTTCCTATCTATGAACATGGAATGTTTTTTCACTTGTTTATGTCATCTCTGATTTCTTTGAGCAGTGGTTTGTAGGTATCTTTATAGAGATCTTTTATCTCCCTAATTAGCTGTATTCCCAGGTATTTTATTCTTTTTATGGCAATTGTGAATTGTTCCTGATTTGGCTCTTGGCTTTACTTTTCCTGTGTGTGTATAAGAATGCTAGTTATTTTTGCACATTTATTTTGTATCCTGAGACTTTGCTGAAGTTATTTATCAGCCTAAGAAGCTTTTGCACTGTGACTATCAATTTTCCTAGATGTAGCATCATGTTGTCTGCAAATAGAGATAGTTTGACATCCTCCCTTCATTTCTTTCTCTTGCCTGATTGCCCTGAACAGAACTCTAATACTATGTTGAATAGAAATGGTTGAGAGAGGGCATCCTTCTCTTCTGCCAGTTTTCAACAGGAATGCTTCCAGCTTTTGCTCATTCAGTATGATGTTGGCTGTGGGTTTGTCATATATGGCCCTTATTATTTTGAGATATGTTCCTTCAACACCTAGATTGTTGAGAGTTTTTAACCTGAATTGATATTGAATTTCATTGAAAGGCTTTTATGCATGTATTGGGATAATCATATGGTTTTTCTCTTTAGTTCTGCTTTATGTGAAAAATCACATTATTGATTTGCATATGTTGAATCAAACTTTCATGCCAGGAATAAATCCCACTTGATTGTGATCTGCCAAGCATTGGTATCAGGTTGATGTTGCACTCACAGAATGAGTTAGGAAGGCGTCCCTCCTCCTCACTTTTTTGGAATAGTTTCAGTAGGAATGATACCAGCTCTTCTTTTTTCAGTAATCTCTAAAAATCAGATGCCCGTGTCAAAGATTAAGGGGAATAATAAATTTGAAGCATTTAATATGGTACCTGTTACATGAAAATAATTGTTTTTGTCACACCAAATATGAAGGCATACCTGTCATATGAAACATTGCATTTGTAACATAAAATATTCTGTTAACAATATTAACATATATTAACATGTTGATATAAATATTAATAATAAAAATAACCAAATTTAAAAATATATGTATTTTGTGTGTGTAAAAAACATACATACACAAATGTATGTAATTTTTGATTTTCTAAAGAGAATTGGTATGTAAATTACTACACTAATTAAAATAGAAGTCTATGTTAAAATGAAATTTAAGTATAAATCAGAAAAATATAATTATTTACATTATCATCTAATTATCTAAAAACTAATTATTAGAAGGGTATTGCCATAGACTAAATGTTTATGTCCTAAACCCCAGTTTGATAGTATTTGGAGGTGAGACTTTTGGCGGGTGGGATTGGTTTCCTTATAAAAGAGGCCCTAGAGAGCTCCCTCATCTTTTCTTCTAGGTGAGGTTACAGGGAAAAGACAGCCATCTGTGAAAAAAAAATAGGTGGATTCTTACCAGACACCACATATGCTGGCACCTTAATCTTAGACTTTTCCAGCCTTCAAATCTCTGAGAAATAATTTTCTATTGTTCATAAGCCATCCATCAGTTTATAGTATTTTGTTACAACAGTTCAAATGGATAAGACAGCCATCTACCATTTAGAACTACATAGTAACCAAAAGAAAATATATAATGTTAAATCTCTTGTTTCGTGATATTCCCTACCCTCTTTGCTTTTCAGAGTGAATTTTGTCTCTTGTTAGCTACCTATCAGGGAGTAAAAGAGGTGGGCAAAATTTAATGTCACATGTATTTAGGAGTAATATTGTAGTTCAAAATTCTGATTATATTCTATGCAGTTGAGAAAACAAAGGTTTTTTTCCTATTTTTTCTCTTCTTGTCTCTAAGAAACTTTATATATATATGTGAATATATATGTACGTGTGTATATAGGTGTGTATATATATATACACACACATATATACATTATATACATATATATGTGTGTGTATATATATATATAAATGTTTCTTTTTGTCATGACTAAGGGATGGGGAAGAAAGTGTCACAGTACAAGGTATATCAATCCCAGGACTTGTCTAAAAGGACCAGTGCAACTGAAAATGGTAGGTCTTACTCTGAAATATTTTAATTTCACACAGATATACACCAGGACTTATCTGATGAAGAAACAAGTACATACTCTGAAAAAAGAGAGAAAGACATTTGAGGAAGCTAACAATAGAGAAGTAGGTAAGTTAAACTGATACTATGTGGCTTGGCTGTGATCGATGCGAATCAGACATAGAGTCATTGGTCATAAGGGCATCAGGGTTGTTTGGAGAAGAGAATAATGCTAATTAGTGAGAAGGAGAGCCAGCCAGGGAAACAGAATCATAAAGCTCACAAGGTTTAGTCACTTAGACAGTATCTGTTCAGCTACTTACAAAGATCGGCATAATGACAAATCATTCACTATTTATACAACAGATGTTTATTTAGTTCCTATCATAAACCACAATAAGCAATGAGGTTAGGACAGTGGGCAAAGAACAGATTAACAGATAGTAGCATTTAACTATTCTCAGTCAAGCAACTAATGTGATGGCTTTGTTCATAATGAACTGAATTTCCACTGGAATTGTTATACTTTTAGATGTTATCTTTATGATGATAATTTTATCTCTAAATTATATTTATTATTATAATTAAAAACATTATACATTTCCAACCATGTTTTGATTAATATTTTAGTAAATATTATTCAGTGTTAGTGAGCTCGATCACAGTTCTACTCTCCAGTATTTTCTTTAAGAAAAAATTGAATGTGTATTTATAATGATAGCTAAGCCCAAAAAGAATGACAGTTTATTCACAAAATAATCACAGGGAATATAAATTTTGAAAGTAGCAATGATAAAGCCCTGCTAACATGAGGCATATCCTTCTTTTACATGAAATTGGATTCCATTGTTTCCAATAAAAATCAGTGCTTCCTTTGAAACAGTTTCTTTGCATGAGACTGAACAAGGGGCTGGAAAGAAGGATTGAGGCATAAATTCGTATGGATAGAGGGACTAAAGAAACACTCTTTATGAGAGCACTGCTACTTAAGTCATCCACTAATGTGGTACAAAAGAATGAGTTGGAAAAGATATGACATATAAATTCAATCCGCAATTATTCTCAACTCATAGCCCTTCCTTAAGATCTATTTGTCACTAAAACAAAGACTCTCATGCATCTACAATCTATTCTGGCACATGCTTTTGACCGGCAAGGAAGAAGCATTCTGGAAAGTTATTGTTGCCTTCCTACATCATCTTACAGAGGCTCATAATAAGCCAGAGCTGGAGAAGAATCTGACCACTCCAACTACTCTGCAGGATCAAGTCTAGGTATCTGCAATGCTAGAAAGATTCATGAGCCAGCAGCAGCTGCAGCAGCCACAACAACCCAGAAAATACCCTCACAAATCCTCATCGCCCGAGCTGTTAAGACTTCACTTTCCTGGTTAGGCAACGCAGAAAGTAAGAACAGAAATAAGCAATGATTGCCAACTAATACAGTCTTCTAAAAGCACCATAATCATATTAACTGATTCACTTCAATGTTTTCTGCCATACTTTGTTTACTTAAGGCAGAAAAATTAAAATCATTGTATATCTCAAGGTGAATGTTTAGGTGAAAAGCCAACCGCAACATTTAAAATTATTAAAAGATGATTGAACAAAGAAGTACCATTTTACAAACTATGCATGTATCTTAATTACCCAAATATGACTGAGGACCTGATGCTGAGTTTTTGCTGGTATTAGGGAACATCACTTAAGCCAAACATCATATAATGCAAGTTTTTTGTTTAGTAAAGAAGTTTTGATTTGGCCTGTGATTAAATGAGCCCTAGTAACAAGTCAAAGAATTCCACAACTGACATTTTCTTTTATTTAGCATTTATTTTAAGTTGAGGAGTGTATGTGCAGGTTTGTTACACTGGCAAACTTCTGTCACACAGGCAAACTTTTGTCATGGGAGTTTGTTGTACAGATCATTTCATCACCCGGGTATTAAGCTTAGTACCCATTAGTTGTTTTTCCTGATTCACTCTCTCTCCTCCCACTTTCCACCCACTGATAGGCCCCACTGTGTGTTCCGCTCCATGTGTTCATGTGTTGTCATCATTTATCTTGTACCTATAAGTGAGAACATGCAGTATTCAGTTTTCTGTTCCTGCATTAGTTTGCTAAGGATAACGACCTCCAGCTCCATCCATGTACCTACAAAGGACATGATTTCTTTCCTTTTATCACTGCATAGTATTCCATGGTGTATATGCACCACATTTCATCAATGGTTTGGCATTCACAAGATATTTTCTTTTAAAAAGTACTGCATGAAACGGTTGCCTTCCTAAGTGACATCATAAATTTAACTCAGCTCAAAATACAACTGATCAGGTGAAATACTAATTCAGCCTATGTCAGGCCCCATGTAATACACTTCAATACTATATTGATGTATTCCTTTTGTTACTATTATTATACTTGTAGTTATAATAAAAATCAGCTCTAACAAAATAATTGATATCCAAAAGTCATATAAAATGTGTAGTTGTATCTTATGAGATTAATAAAATGAAGACAGCTGGTTATCCAGGTAGCTAGTTATTAGTTCTAGAAGTGCAGCTTTGTGATACACTACTGTGGTTTAAATATTAAAGAGGATGACTCCATGTCTTGTGACCGATTAGGACTTCTAAGACAGTAGCACTGATTTCAGCATTCCTCTGGTTAATTGGCACCCCTTTTATTGGCCAGCCATGGTGTAAAATTTGGGCTGGGAAATACTGAGAGATTCAGACACCAACCTTAAGTGTCCTTCCTCCTTTACAAGTTGGCGTTGCATTATTTCCCCACATTACCTTACCCTCCCACAAAATCCTCTATTTTATCTCTGAAAAGTTGATGAGTATTAACAGTTTTTTGTGAATGCGTGGACTGACCCTTTTTAAGATTCCTTTTTCTCATTTGTATTACGAGTCTTACATGTAAATATGCTTAAGGGATTATGGTATGCTATGTGCTTCATTTACTTTGTTGACAAAAGCTGTAATGCACTGCTGTTCTATGATATGTCATGGTGGTGAGAATTCAAAGCCAAAAGCAAAAGTGACAACATGTCAAGGAAGAACTAACATGACATTCCCAAGACTCAGTTTAGGAATAGGAAGCAACCAGAGAATTGACTTTCAGTAAAATATTAATACATAAATATTTCAGTAAATTTTCAGTAAATATTTATGTATTAATTTTACTGAAATATTTCAGTAAAATATTAATACATAAAATGCATAAATAAATTATCCTAGGACAATGTAGAAAAAGTAAGCAAACTCATAATTCCTCACTTCCATGAAGTTTCATTGCTGCCCATTAGGTCCCTGCTCTTCTGTTCTCCTTATTTTAGGCCTCTGTGCCACTCAGTACACATGGCTTCGGGCTAATGATGATTTCCCCCTATGCTTGAGGCAGATGCGAGGAGAAGGGAGAGAGAGGTATACCCTCTTTAGCGAGTGGTAGGTGTGGTATCAATATGTATGCAAGTAGATAGATGTGGAAAAGTGGGGAGTGAGTGGGAGGTGGGAAAACTCTGACTGAAAAAGAAGTGGTTATTTTATAAGATGTTCCTCCAGTCATGAAAACATGCTTAGATAACTATTATTTACTAGGCCCTCAGCTAGTTTCAAATGACTCATTAGGAAATAAAATATGGATTCAGGTCTCACAGAGCTTATGTTTGAATCTCAAATTGGATATTAAACAAATATAGAGACAATCTGCAATAAAGAACTCTACAATAAAGCAATAAGTTAATTCAGATGTAACGCGAAAGATGGCTAGCTTCTGCTCAAATCCCATTCACATGCCCTTCACACAAATACTAAGACCTTATTCCTCCCTACATGTGAGATTTAGATAAAACATACCAATACATCAAAGAAATGTCTAGATTCAGACTTCTCCTGATTTTGAAACTTTCATGTCAGAAACTAGAGCCACAGGGGAGATTTGGGATGAGAAACATGATCACTAGGTAGTATAGAAAATAGAATCAGACCACAGACATCTGAAAAAAAATGACCAGACATGAGAGCCCTCCTGAGGGAGGTAAAGTGAGCAAAGTCATGTGTGTTTACTTTTATATCCACTTCCCAACCTGCCTTTTTTCCTCCCTCCATCTTTCACCCCTTTCTCTGAGGACACCAGAGTCTCCCTCCTTTATTCAGACTAGATCTTGGGCAATGAGACCAAAGGACTGAATAGACAGCCCTGGTAGCAACAAGCCAAAGAAACAGCAGAGAAGATTCGAGAGTATTTCCAAGTTCAACGCAGTACTGGTGGGAAGCCTGAGATATTCTGGGTAAGCACTGGTTTTTAAAAATAACTCCGTATAAGAGCCTACACACACAGCAACAACATTCTACAACAGCTCAGTCCACCAGTATGTGAGGAATTTTAGGGACTATACATTATAAATTAACACTCTGTCAAAATGAAAAGTAATGGTGTCAAATATTAGAAAACTCTCACATGTATACTATCAGCTTTTTTTTTTTCCAAATCTAAGCTGTCTTGCAGAAATTAAAACTAAGCTATAGAAAATACTCTCCCCCAAAAAGGTAATGTTGCTATTTTCTATTATCTGCCCCTTTCTTGACTAGGGAAATTGTTTCTGAGAATGTGTGAAGCAGTTTGAGACTAAGTTTAAAATATTAATAACACCTTTGAGGAGTTCAAAAAAACTCAGCAAATGTTAACTCATTAATTCTCAATACCCATTAGTGATGGTAGGAAAGAAGTGTTCTCAACTTTAATTGACAGAGGCAGAAACTAAAGCACATCTTGAGTAATCAGCTTTTCTAATGTCAATAATCACAGATGACTTTATATTCACGGAGATTCAGAGAATAGGTGATCCCTTCAATGTGACTTCAATCTCAAGCCATTCATCCAATCCATTGTGCTTGAAAAAAACATATATACTTGATTCTATGTACTAGAAATAAACTATATATATATATATATATGTATAACCGCTTATTAATTCTGTTCCTGAATGAATTTTTGTGAAATATCCAGTTAATTATCACATTTGTTACCCATCAAACATTAGCATGAATATCGTTATCGAATTGAAGTAGAAATAATCTGGAGTACTACATATAAAGTTAATAAAGTTACAAAAGTGACATGTATGTGTGTAAGACGTACAGCTAATGGCTAAAGCCTATTAAAGATAAATTATACACAAACACACAGAAGTACTATACATGTTAGCCTAGCTGCAGTTGGCTGCCCTACAAAGAGATTTTCAGTTTAATAAGGTCAATAAGTTTTCAACTTTTTATTCATTTCTTCACTAGACAAATTATATATCACCATTAGAGCATGATTGCTCCCTGAAGAAAAAAATGAAAGAACAATAAAATAAGCAAATTTGTTAAAAAACTACATTAACACAGTCTAATGAGTTTATTGACTTTAGCTATTAAGGCATATATAATGTCAAAAAAGGTATTATCAATATATAATTTTTTCTATGACTCTGAAAACTGGTCTCGACAGAGGAACCAATGGAATAACTATTTCACAGCCCACTAACAGAAGTTTTAGGGGAAATAATAATCATGTATTTGAGATCATTAAAGTAAATAAATAATAATCATAAGTAATGGGAAATATAATTGTATTCAACAGAAAATGCCTCAAAAGAGTTTTAGGTTCTAGTAATTGCAGGAAGGTCATATAATGGATGCTCCTCCTGTATGAATTCCAGCCTAATGTTATATATGTATGTGTGTGTGTATCATATATATATATCACATATATATATATATATCACATATCTATTACATATACTCCCCCTCCCCGTGGAGACTCCTTGAAAGAATACTGCATGATGTGTGTATATATCTCTCTCACTCTGGGGGTCTGTCCTAAGATGACTCCTGATGATTCATGTCATTGTACAATCCTCTCTCCTTCAATATGGGCTAGACCCAGTGACACTCTCTTATAACAAATAAAATACAACAAAAGTAGTAAGATGTTGATTCTGAGATGAGATTACAGAAAGACTGGATTCCATCTGGCTCACTCTCCCCAGAGTCTTCACTCTGGAGGAAGATAGATGCCTTATTTTGAGTAAACTTACCTAGTGACTATGTGGCAAGGCACTGGTATCTCCAACCAAATACACTGAGAACTTCAGATTGTCAACATCCCTGTGAGTAAGCACAGAAGTAGCTCTTGTAAGGCCATCCAACATCCACATGAGTGAACTCGGAGTGATTTCCCCCAGTCAAGCCTTGAGATGACTGCACCTGGTCTACACCTTGATTGGAGTTTTGTGGGAGATCCTGAGGCAGAGGACACAAATAAGTTGCACCTGAATTCTAACCCTCAGAAACTGTGAGATAGTAAATCCTTGTTCTTTTAAGCAACTACATTTTGGAGGAATTTATTATGCATAACAAATACACATTTTAATGAGAAATATAATATAATGTTATTCAACAGAGATTCCTCAAAGGTTTCAGATTCTGGAAATTTCAGGAATCTGTACTGACTTACCATCCCACAGATATTAATTTCAAATGCTGTTCAAAATACATGTAAAAAAAAACTATTAAATTTTTGAAAGAATGATCAAAGTAGGCAGAGAGTGGCACATTTTGATTCTTGAAAGAAAGGAACCCTTGAAGATATATGTTTATGTGTCTCCTTCTCTGAGGGCCCTCTATAGGTCATACGGAAGAACACCCTCAGAACTCAATCAGAATTGAAGATCCAGGCTGTCAGAATAACTGTAAAGCAGGGGAAGAAAATGAAGATGGAAGGAAGTCACAGAGAAGTAAGGTTGTATATATGTATACATACAAATACACAATATGTATCTATCCTTCTCAAATTCATGCCTGATTCATGATCTTTACATTTATGGGACAGACAGAGAAATCCAGTTGAAAACAACAAAAGACTAAAACCTGAGCATAGATTTTAGTTGCTGTTCATAACATAGAACATGTAGTTTAGTGTTTGAATTCTACTACTTAGAAGGTATTGGTAAACAATCTGAGCTTCACATTGAACCCCCAGCTGGGTAATGGTCTCTGAATAAATACCATATGCCAGGAATAAGAATTATCCCTAAGATTGGAAACTATGAGACATATCTGCAGTAACCGAATTTTAAACCAACATTCAGAGTTTCAGCAGTGTTTTTAAGATGACAAAATACAAAATAGCAAAATGTCAAAGGTGTTTGGAGGAGAGAATAGATGCCAGATTCTGTGCATGGCATCACTGAAAATTCTTAGTATGCAATCAAACGTAGGGGATTATTGGTAAGGTTGTAAGTTAGTAATTACTAAAAATATGAAGGCACATAAAAATGTGACCCAAATAAAAACCAAAATCAATCATGAAAAATGGACCTCAAGATGATTCAGCACTTGGAATTAGCAGGAAAAAAAAAAAAAAAAAGAACTTTTTAAAAGGGCAATTTGAAATATATGCAATGACATAAAATTAAAGATGGTTGCAATGAGTGAACAGTTGAAGAAACTCAGAGTCTTTTTTTTAAAATTGGAGTTTCTGACTGCAGTAGTAAATACATGAAATTATAAATAAACTGGAATTATATTAATATAACAATAGATTAGATATGGAAGAAGAAAGGATCAGAGAAATTGAAAACAGATAAACAGAAATTACCCATACTAAGATACAAAAAAAAAAAAAAGACTAAAGATTGAAAAAAAAAAAGACTGAAAAAAATAAAAAATGCATCAGGAACTTTGGGACAAACATTAAGGAGTTTAACATACATAACACTGGAATAACAAAAGAAGAGGAGATCTAGAAGAAGTAGAAAAATTATTTAAAACAGCAATGATCGGTTCCAAGGTGACCAAATAGGAACATCTCCAGTCTGCAGCTCCCAGCGTGAGTGACACAGAAGACGGGTGATTTCTTCATTTCCAACTGAGGTACTGGGTTCATCTCACTGGGGCTTGTCAGACAGTGGGTGCAGCCCATGAAGCAGTGTGGGGCATTGCCTCACCCTGGAAGCACAAGGGGTCGGGGAATACCCTTTCCTAGCAAAGAGAAGCCTTGACAGATGGTACCTGAAAAATCGGAACATTCCCACACTAATACTGTGCTTTTCCAACAGCCTTAGCAAATGGCACACCAGGAGATTATATCCTGTGCCTGGCTCAGAGGGTGCCATGCCCATGGAGCCTCACTCACTGCTAGCACAGCAGTCTGAGATCAAACTGCAAGGCAGCAGTGAGGCTGGGGAAGGGGTGTCCACCATTGCTGAGGCTTGAGTAGGTAAGTAAACAAAGCACCCAGGAGGCTCGAACTGGGTGGAGCCCACAGCAGCTCAAGGAGGCCTGCCTGCGTCTATAGACTCCACCTCTGCGGGCAGGGCATAGCTGAACAAAAGGCAGCAGAAATTCCTGCAGACTTAAACATCCCTGTCTGACAGCTTTGAAGAGAGTAATGGTTCTCCCAGCACAGAGTTTGAGATCTGAGAACAGACAGCCTGCCTTCTCAAGTGGGTCCCTGACCCCTGAGTAGCCTAACTGGGAGACACCTCACTGTAGGAGCCAACTGACACCTCACACAGCTGGGTGCCCCACGGAGATGAAACTTCCAGAGGAATGATCAGGCAGCAACATCTGCCATTCTGTAATATTTGCTGTTCTGCAGCCTCCGCTGATGATACCCAGGCAAACAGGGTCTGGAGTGGACCTCTAACAAACTCCAACAGACCTGGAACTGAAGTTCCTGACTGTTAGAAGGAAAACTAACAAAGAGAAAGGACACCCACACCAAAACCCCACGTGTACTTCACCATCATCAAAGACCAAAGGTAGATAAAACCACAAAGATGGGGGGAAACCAGAGCAGAAAAGCTGAAAATTCTATCAGAGTGCCTCTTCTCCTCCAAAGGAACGCAGCTTCACAGCAGCAATGGAACAAAGCTGGATGGAGAATGACTTTGATGAGTTGAGAGAAGAAGGCTTCAGACTATCGGTAATAACAAATTTCTCCAAGCTAAAGGAGGATGTTCTAACCCATCACAAAGAAGCTAAAAACCTTGAAAAAAGATTAGAAAATGGCTAACTAGAATAAACAGTGTAGAGAAGTCCTTAAATGACCTGATGGAGCTGAAAACCATGGCACAAGAACTACGTGACGCCTGCACAAGCTTCAGTAGCCAATTTGATCAAGTGGAAGAAATGGTATCTGTGATTGAAGAGCAAATCAATGAAATGAAGTGAGAAGAGAAGTCTAGAGAAAAAAGAGTAACAAGAAATGAACAAAGCCTCCAAGAAATATGGGACTACATGTAAAAACCAAATCTACGTATGACTGGTGTACCTGAAAGTGACAGGGAGAATGGAACCAAGTTGGAAAACACTATTCAGGATATTATCCAGGAGAACTTCCCCAACCTAGTAAGGCAGGCCAACATTCAAATGCAGGAAATACAGAAAATGCCACAAAGATACTCCTTGAGAAGAGCAACTCCAAGACACACAATTGTCAGATTTACCAAAGTTGAAATGAAGGAAAAAAATGTTAAGGGCAGCCAGAGAGAAAGGTCAGGTTACCCACAAAGAGAAGCCCATCAGACTAACAGCAGATCTCTCGGCAGAAACTCCACAGGCTTGAAGAGTGGGGGCCAATATTCAAAATTCTTAAAGAAAAGAATTTTCAACCCAGAATTTCATATCTAGCCAAACTAAGCTTCATAAGTGAAGGAGACATAAAATCCTTTACAGACAAGCAAATGCTGAGAGATTTTGTCACCACCATGCCTGCCTTACCAGAATTCCTGAAGGAAGCACTAAGCATGGAAAGGAACAACCGGTACCAGCCACTGAAAAAACATGCCAAATTGTAAAGATCATCAATGCTAGGAAGAAACTGCATCAATTAACGGACAACATAACCAGCTAACATCATAATGACAGGATCAAATTCACACATAACAATATTAACCTTAAATATAAATGGGCTAAATGCTCCAATTAAAAGACACAGACTGGCAAACTGGATAAAGAGTCAAGACCCATCAGTGTGCTGTATTCAGGAGACCCATCTCACGTGCAGAGACACACAGGCTCAAAATAAAGGGATGGAGGAAGATCTACCAAGCAAATGGAAAACAAAAAAAAGCAGGGGTTGCAATCCTTGTCTCTGATAAAACAGACTAAACCAACAAAGATCAAAAGAGACAAAGAAGGCCATTACATAATGGTAAAGGGATCAATTCAACAACAAGAGTTAACTATCCTAAATATATGCACCTAATACAGGAGCACCCAGATTCATAAAGCAAGTCCTTAGAGACCTACAAAGAGACTTAGACTCCCACACAATAATAATGGGAGACTTTAACACCCCACTGTCAACATTAAACAGATCAACGAGACAGAAAGTTAACAAGGATATCCAGGAATTGAACTCATCTCTGCACCAAGCAGACCTAATAGACATCTACAGAACTCTCCACCCAAAATCAACAGAATATACATTCTTCTCAGCACCACATCACACTTATTCCAAAATTGACCACACAGTTGGAAGTAAAGCACTCCTCAGCAAATGTAAAAGAATAGAAATTATAACAAACTGTCTCTCACACCACAGTGCAATCAAACTGGAACTCAGGACTTAGAAACTCAACCAAAACTGCACAACTACATGGAACCTGAACAACCTGCTCCTGAATGACTACTGGGAAGATAACAAAATGAAGGCAGAAATAAAGATGTTCTTTGAAACCAATGAGAATGAAGACACAATGTACCATAATCTCTGGGACACATTTAAAACAGTGTGTAGAGGGAAATTTATAGCACTAAATGCCCACAAGAGAAAGCAGGAAAGATCTAAAATTGACACCCTAACATCGCAATTAAAAGAACTAGAGATGCAAGAGCAAACAAATTCAAAAGCTAGCAGAAGGCAAGAAATAACTGGGATCAGAGCAGAACTGAAAGAGATAGAGACACAAAAAACCCTTCAAAAAATCAATGAATTCAGGAGTTGGGTTTTTGAAAAGATCAACAAAATTTATAGACTGCTAGCAAGACTAATAAAGAAGAAAAGAAAGAAGAATCAAATAGACACAATGAAAAATGATAAACGGGATATCACCACCGACCCCACAGAAATACAAACTACCATCAGAGAATACTATAAACACCTCTACGCAAATAAACTAGAAAATCTAGAAGAAACTGATAAATTCCAAGACATACAAACCCTCCCAAAACTAAACCAGGAAGAAGTTGAATCCCTGAATAGACCAATAACAGGTTCTGAAGTTGAGTCAATAACTAATAGCCTACCAACCAAAAAAAGTCCAGGATCAGACAGATTCACAGATGAATTCTACCAGAGGTACAAAGAGGAGCTGCCTTTGAATATAGTTTCCTTCTGAAACTATCCCAATCGATAGAAAAGAGGGAATTTTCCCTAATTCATTTTATGAGGCCAACATCATCCTGATACCAAAGCTTGGCAGAGACATAACAAAAAAAAGAGAATCTTAGACCCATATCTCTGATGGACATCGATGTAAGAATTCTCAATAAAATACTGGAAACCAAATCCAGCAGCACATCAAAAAGCTTATCCACCTCAATCAAGTTGGATTCATCCCTGAGATGCAAGGCTGGTTCAACATAGGCAAATCAATAAGTGTAATCCATCATATAAACAGAACCAAAGACAAAAACCACATGATTATCTCAATAGATGCAGAAAAGGCCTTTGACAAAATCCAACAGCCCTTCATGGTAAAAACTCTCAATAAATTAGGTATTGATGGGATGTACCTCAAAATAATAAGAGCTATTTATGACAAACCCACAGCCAATATCATACTGAATGGGCAAAAACTGGAAGCATTCCCTTTGAAAATAGGCACAAGAAAGGGATGCCCTCTCTCGCCACTCCTATTCAACATAGCGTTGGAAGTTCTGGCCAGGGCAATCAGGCAGGAGAAAGAAATAAAAGGTATTCAATTGGGGAAAGAAGAAGTCAAATTGTCTCTGTTTGCAGAAGACATGATTTTGTATCTAGAAAACCCCATCATCTCAGCCCAAAATCTTAAGCTGATAAGCAACTTCAGCAAAGTCTCAGGAAGCAAAATCAATGTGCAAAAATCACAAGCATTCCTATACACCAGTAACAGACAGAGAGCCAAATCATGAGTGAACTCCCATTCACAATTGCTTCAAAGAGAATAAAGTACATAGGAATCCAACTTACAAAGATGTGAAGGACCTGTGCAAGGACAACTACAAATCACTGCTCAGTGAAATAAAAGAGGACACAAACAAATGGAAGAACATTCCATGTTCATGGATAGGAAGAATCAATATTATGAAAATGGCCTTATTGCCCAAGGTAATTTAAAGGTTCAATGTCATCCCCATCAAGCTACTAATGACTTTCTTCACAGAATTGGAAAAAACTTCTTTCAAGTTCATATGCAACCAAAAGAGAGCCTGCATTGCCAAGACAATCCTAAGCCAGAAGAACAAAGCTGAAGGCACTGTGCTACCTGACTTCAAACTATACTATAAGGTTACAGTAACCAAAACAGCATGGTACTTTTACCAAAACAGAGATATAGACCAGTGGAACAGAATAGAGCCTCCAGAAATAATACCACACATCTACAATCATCTGATCTTGACAAACCTGACAAAAACACGAAATGGGGAAAGGATTCCCTATTTAATAAATGGTGCTGAGAAAACTGACTAGCCATATGTAGAAAGCTGAAACTGGGTCCCTTCCTTACACTTTATACAAAAATTGATTCAAGATGGATTAAAGATTTAAATATTAGACCTAAAGCCATAAAAACCCTAGAAGAAAACCTAGGCAATGCCATTCAGGCCATGGGCGTGGGCAAAGCCTTCATGACTAAGACACCAAAAACAATGGCAACAAAAGCCAAAATTGACAAATGGTATCTAATTAAACTAAAGCGCTTCTGCACAGTAAAAGAAATTACCATCAGAGTGAACAGGCAACCTACAGAATGGGAGAAAATTTTTACAATCTACCCATCTGACAAAGGGCTAACATCCAGAATCTACAAAGAACTTAAACAAATTTACAAGAAAAAATCAAACAACCCCATCAAAAAGTGGGCAAAGGATATGAACAGACAGTTCTCACAAGAAGACATTTATGCAGCCAACAGACACATGAAAAAATGTTCCTCATCACTGACCATCAGAGAAATGCAAATCAAAACCACGATGAGATACCATCTCACACCAGTTAGAATGGCAATCATTAAAAAGTTAGGAAACAACAGGTGCTGGAGAGGATGTGGAGAAATAGGTATGCTTTTACACTGTTGGTGGGACTGTAAACTAGTTCAACCATTGTGGAAGACAGTGTGGCGATTCCTCAAGGATCTAGAACTAGAAATACCATTTGATCCAGCCATCCCATTACTGGGCATATACCTAAAGGATTATAAATCATGCTGCTATAAAGACACAAGCACACATATGTTTACTGTGGCACTATTCACAATAGCAAAGACTTGGAACCAACCCAATTGTTCATCAATGATAGACTGGATTAAGAAAATATGGCACATGTACATCATGGAACACCATGCAACCATAAAAAAAGGATGAGTTCATGTCTTTTGTAGGAACATGAATGAAGCTAGAAACCATCATCCTGAGCAAACTATCGCAAGGACAGAAAACCAAACACCGCATTTTCTCACTCATAGGTGGGAACTGAACAATGAGAACACTTGAACACAGGGTGGGGAACACCACACACCGGGGCCTGTTGTGGGGTGGGTGGAGCAGGCAGGGATAGCATTACAAGATATACCTAATGTAAATGACGAGTTAACGGGTGCAGCACACCAACATGGCACATGTATACGTATGTAACAAACCTGCATGTTGTGCACATGTATCCTAAAACTTAAAGTATAATAATAAAAAAAAAAAAAAAACAGAAAAAAAGGGGAACAAAAAAAAAAAAAAAAAAAAGCAATGATCCCAAAAAATACCAAGTAGTGTAAAAATTAACCTACTGAATGAAGAACTTCAAAATTTTCAAGAAGGTAAATACAAGGAAAACTATACATAGGAAAATCATTAAAAAATGAATGACGAGTAATTTGATTGAGGGCAGTGGCTCACGCCTGTAATCCCAGCGCTTTGGGAGGCCAAGGTGGGTGAATCACTTGAACCCAGGAATATGAGACCAGCCTGGGGAACATGGAAAATCCCCCAGTCTACAAAGAAGGCAAAAATTAGCTGAGTGTGATAGTGCCTGCCTGTAGTCCCAGCTACTCAGGAGGTTGCGGTAGGAAGATCACTAGAGGCCGGGAGGCAGAGGTTGCAGTAAGCCAAGAAAGCACCACTGCACTTCTGCCTGGGCAACAGGGCCAGACACTGTATCCAAAACTTAAAAAAGGAAAACTTTAAAATATCCAGAGAAGGGGACAAAGACACACACTGTCAATCCGTAATTCCATATCCCGAAACATATTCTGAAAAAAAGACAAAATACGTTTTTAAATAAATTGTTCAAGATGTATAATGCTGCAGTAATTAAGGCATGCTAGTGTAAGTAGAGGACAGACAGACAGATAGAGTAAAATATAATAATGAGCCCAAAATTGCATCACCACCTGGAAAGAGTTAGTGAGTTTTATGTGAAATTAAACCTCCATTTACCATAACATATAGCAATCAATTCTTTTTCTGGGTATTTAGTCAATGGAAATGAAAATATATGTTCAAATGAAGATCTGTATGTGGATTTTTATAGCAACTTTATAGCCAGAGCAAAAAACAATCCACATGTTCAAAACATGCATAGGTTTACACACAAAATGATTAAAAAAAAAAATGAAAGACACCGCTAGCTACTGGATGTGGGTGGGTGGATGAGTTTTACTGCAAAGCAGCAAGAGGAAACATTTTGTGTTGATGAAATGCTCCTTGTCTTGATTGGTGTGGCGGTTGTGTGACTGGAATCTTTTGTTAAAATCCATTGAATTGTATTTTGTGAGTGAGTGAATTTTTACTGTATGTAAATTATACCACAATTAAACCTGATTTAGAAAATAGGGGTCTTTTAATTAATTAAATGAGCATTCGATTGAAGTAATTTAAGATTATGTAAAATAATTTAAGATTATAAGTTAGTTTAGAAAAGAGATTTGAGGATTTACTTGCCTTAAAATAATTGGATGACAACTTAGGGAAATTGAACACTCACTACTTAGCTCCAAATTAATAAACTAAAACCAGTAAGTAGCAATCGCAAAAAGGGAGATTTTATTTCTATATAAGGAAACTGTCCCAACAATAACAGAATAGCTTATTCTATGAGTTAGTGAGTGCCTTATTAGTCAACTAAGAAGAAGCTGGAGGTCCACCTATTTGAGATGAAGTAGATGGGTTTATTACATTGCTTGGAGAGGTTTTCTTAAGGATTCTTTGTAATTATAAGGGTCTCTGGTTTTATGCTATAAGTCTATACGACTGGAATAGAAAACATGAGACAGTATTTCAATTTTTGTGAAATCAGAGTTTTGTCTCTATCTTGAATTGTGCAGGTTCTGTAGGTTTGACACAATGTAAAATTGTATTTTTTATAATTTACACAAAATGAATAAATAGACCAATAAATTATTAAGTGCCACTTTGGTACTACAACAAATTTAGAATTTATAATATTTTCATAAAACCTGTTAATATTCTACTTTCTTTCTTCTCTAATACCATAAGTATCACCCCCAAGCAAAAGTGTATATTTTCAAGCATAAATTAAATTCTTTGCATCTGTTTTAAAGATTGTTGGTTCTACCATGTAAAAGTTTTGTTTATATGAAATATCATCATTGTAGTTTTTAAATTGATTAATGTATTTATGTACTCAATATAGTTAAATCTCTTTGGTTGGCTAAATCTTTTGTTTCTTAGATTTTGATAACGGAATCACATTCCAGACACTGTATTTTCCTTAAAGTTACAATGAAAAATATACCATCATTATTATGAGATTTTTCTTGTCAAGTTTAAGAGACAAACAATACAAACTGATATTTGCTTAGAAAATAAGAGATGTTTACTTGCGAACAGCTGCTGCATCACAGTATTTAGAATAGAATTACAAAATTGATTGGAAAATCTGTCTTATAAAAACTTTTCTATCAAAAATACACAATGCCTAAAATAAAACAAAGATATGAAAAATAAACTATGCAGAAATGGAGGGGTTTTTAAGCCAAAAATGCATGAAAATATAAATATTCAGATGTTAAATGGGGAAAAAATACGCTGTTTATTTTCATTTCTAGCAACCTTTTAAAGTTTTGAATCAGTATGCTAGCTTTAAAAATTATTAAAATACATATCATTTAGTTATGAAAAAGTTTGTGTCTGGATACCTCAAACAACATGGGATTTTAGAAACAGTGATCAAGAAGCTAGAGTTGATAGCAAGGAATGAAATGATATATTTAAGCTATCAAAAGAAGGGGCAGGAAAACAGAGTTCATAACACAGGAGGTCAAAATACAGCACTCTTTGAAGACTTAGAAAGTTAAAATGGCAATTGGTCATGTCTGAGAAAGAAATGAACTAATGAAGACCAATGGATTGAAGGTGCAGAAAAGGCTGCATGTTCTGAAGATAAATAGGCATGGAAGTGAGGTGAGAGGAGACAAGGTAAAGTGCACTGAATGAATGATAATGCCTGAATAGGTAGCATGTTGATTACTGAAGTAGTTCACAGCACTATAGATAAAACCAAAAGGGTATTAAATCATTTAATGGCTTTCTATGAATAATAGAGAAGCCCCATTACTGTGGTATGTTGTTACATAAAACTACATGTTCCAGAAAAGATATCCACAGCCTTCTGCAGCTTTCCTCAGGGATTTCTTTATCCATTTAGAATTCTCTCATGTGAACCAGATCAAATATTAAGTGTCTCTCAGAGGAGTGACAAATCTTGTATTCTTCAGAATGGTGCAATAAAATTTAGCCACATACAGGCGTATTGATTAATCACTGGATCTGTGAAATGTAAAAATCAAACTTAGAAGATGCAAATTGAGATGACCTAGACCTTTTTTGCAAAATAAAAAAAGAAGAGCATTGAAGAATTAAACATAACTGCTAAATCAGAGGAAAGAAAGTTTTCAGAACTAATCTTTTACATTTTTAATATCTAAAATAAAGCACATATAACAGGAATTATACCTTCACATTTTTGAAATAAGCATTCATATATGAGTATATTGAATAGTACTAAATAGCAACTAAATCTATGCAAAGGAAATAGAAACTAGTTACATATTGATTATGCATTAATTTCATTAGAAATGGTAATTCAGCTGAAATAACACCATATCACAGATTTAAGGTTTTGAATTTAAATTTAGGGCTCGCAAAGAAAATAATACAAAGTCATATATTTTACTTACTTGAAACCAAGAAGAGAAAATTAAATTTTGATAAACATAATTATTATTATCCACTTACTAGAAACTAATTAGTATGACTGGTTTTAAAATAGAAAATAATTTTGTGCTGATAAACATTGAGGATTAATTACTGAGATCAAACAACATAGACACTGGAACACTTGTCATTTTATTTTTGTAAATTAATCAGCAAACCAAAAAATGTTAATTGAGCAATAATGAGTTTTCTGGGAGCATACTAAATAGTGAAGGAGATACAAAAGAAGAAAAATTTGCAATTCATATAATCAAAACCTCAATTGCTGGGTGACCGCCATGACTTGTGATTCCTAAATCTTATCACACAGGTAAGAATACAAGCTCTATTACAATTTAATTTTGTGAGTTTTTCTTCTTGAAAAAAGCAAAATAGCTAGTATGCTTTTGTATGAGCTTAATTTTTGAAATAATCTGAATATAAATTTAAATCATATTAATTTTGGCTAATTTTGGTGAACTGGGATTTTCATTGAATTTGGTTAACTTTTGCAGAAAATCATTCCTATTTATAGAACCAGAAGGAGATACCCAAGTGAAAATCTCTAGCCATTAATTTATTATACTTCAAAATATGTTAAACAAAGCTGTTAAGCATAAGACAAGAAATAGGAAGCTGATAATTGTATATCTGAGAGAATTTTTAAATGCCTACATAGACTATTATGAAATATATTTTTGATTATTTTTCTTTTCCATTACTTTTCTTGTATATTTAATGCATACATACACTCATATATGTATACATTATTTAATAAAACATTTCATGGGTTTCAAAGAAACCTATAAATGGAATGTTTTTGGCATTCTAGCTAAGCTATTTTTAAGTAATTGAACCACATTTTAAAAAATATTCTGGAGTAATGTATATACTTATAGTTAACTCTTTACTCAAATGTGATACCAATATCAAAAACCAGATATAATAAGAGAGACATGATTTCTTGGAAATCTTAATTTTTGTCACATAGAACTTCAGATTTGTTTTCAATAAGATACCACTGATCTACCTAAGTCCCTTGATAAACTCTTCTCAATAATTATCTCTCCCATAAGAGTAAGCCAGCATATGGTTTTAGATTTATCATTCAACAATGTTCTTCTTTAAATATTCACAGTCTATAAACAATTTTAAATTTCCGTAACAATATATATTTGTAAATCTAGAAATAATCTTGGTCATAACTTTATTTGAAATTAAACCAAAAATTGTCAAAAAATATTTTTCTTCAAAAGCATTTTATAATTGAGAATAATTTCTTCAGATATAATTTCAAAGAAATTTAATTGTATGATTTTCAGGCCTCAGAACTTAATTCTTAAATATATTTTGGAAGTAAAGATAAATGAGTTTTTGAAACATGCAAAAACACCACTTATTTTAATGTTGGTATCCTGTTATAATAGTAGAAAGCAGAATTTTGTTCTTGCCATAATTTTAAACACTTAACTTGAAAATGCATAAGCCCTCTTCAAGGAGAACCACAACCACTGCTCAGTGAAATAAAAGAGGACACAAACAAATGGAAGAACCTACCATGCTCATGGATAGAAAGAATCAATATCATGAAAATGGCCATACTGCCCAAGGTAATTTGTAGATTCAATGCCATCCCCATCAAGCTACCAATGAGTTTCTTCACAGAACTGGAAAAAACTGCTTTAAAGTTCATATGGAACCAAAGAAGAGCCTGTATTGCCAAGACAATCCTAGGTCAAAAGAACAAAGCTGGAGGCATCACGCTACCTGACTTCAAACTATACTACAAGGCTACAGTAACCAAAACAACATGGTACTGGTACCAAAACAGAGACATAGACCAATGGAACAGAACAGAGTCCTCAGAAATAATACCACACATCTACAGCCATCTGATCTTTGATAAACCTGAGAAAAACAAGAAATGGGGAAAGGATTCCCTATTTAATAAATGGTGCTGGGAAAATTGGCTAGCCATAAGTAAAAGGCTGAAACTGGATCCTTTCCTTACTCCTTATACAAAAATTAATTCAAGATGGATTAGAGACTTAAATGTTAGACCTAATACCATAAAATCCCTAGAAGAAAACCTAAGTAATACCATTCAGGATATAGGCATGGGCAAAGACTTCATGTATAAAATACCAAAAGCAATGGCAACAAAAGCCAAAATTGACAAATGGGATCTAATTAAACTAAAGAGCTTCTGCACAGCAAAAGAAACTACCATCAGAGTGAACAGGCAACCTACAGAATGGGAGAAAATTTTTGCAATCTACTCATCTGACAAAGGACTAATATCCAGAACCTACAAAGAACTCAAACAAATTTACAAGAAAAAAACAAACAACGCCATCAAAAAGTGACCAAAGGATATGAACAGACATTTCTCAAAAGAAGACGTTCATGCAGCCAACAAACACATGAGAATATGTTCATCAACACTGGCCATCAAAGAAATGCAAACCAAAACCACAATGAGATACCATCTCACACTAGTTAGAATGACAATCATTAAAAAGTCAGGAAACAACAGGTGCTGTAGAGGATGTGGAGAAATAGGAACACTTTTATACTGTTGGTGGGATTGTAAACTAGTTCAACCATTGTGGAAAACAGTATAGTGATTCCTCAAGGATCTAGAACTAGAAATACCATATGATCCAGCCATCCCATTACTGGGTATATACCCAAAGGATTATAAATCATGCTGCTATAAAGATACACGCACACGTATGTTTATTGTGGCACTATTCACAATAGCAAAGACTTGGAATCAACCCACATGTCCATCAGTGACAGACTGGATTAAGAAAATGTGGCACATATACACCATGGAATACTATGCAGCCATAAAAAACGATGAGTTCGTGTCCTTTGTAGGGACATGGATGCAGCTGGAAACCATTATTCTCAGCAAACTATCACAAGAACAGAAAACCAAACACCGCATGTTCTCACTGATAGGTGGGAATTGAACAATGAGATCACTTGGACACGGGAAGGGGAACATCACACACTGGGGCCTATTGTGGAGAGCCAGGAGGGGGGATGGCATTGGGAGTTACACCTGATGTAAATGACGAGTGGATGGGTGCTGACGAGTTGATGAGTGCTGACGAGTTGATGGGTGCAGCACACCAACATGGCACATGTATACATATGTAACAAACCTGCACGTTGTGTACATATATCCTAGAACTTAAAGTAAAATAAAAAAATAAAATAAAATGCATAAGCCATTATTTCAATCTAATCTTTTTTTGTTGTTTTGTTTTGTTTCTCTGAGAAAAGTTTTTTTCTGCACTTTCTTATGCATGGTTTACTCTGCACAGGCTAGGTGTACCCTTTAACAATACCCAGTAGACCTATTAAATAGAAAGAAAAGAGGACATTTCTACCCCTCAAGGTGAAATAATAGTAATGAAGCAACAGTGACCTTTATTCTCTGAAACAACAACAAAAGTTCACTCAAAACAAAATAGCATCAATTGTATATCTGTTAAAGAAACTGCATTTATTGTTTAAAAAATTGTTCTATAAAGAAATTCCAGACTCACATAATTTTAATACTAAATTCTACACAAACTTAAAGAAAAATACTAAACATGCACAAATTTCTCCAGATAATTAAAAAGAGGAGATTTCCTAATGTGTTTCAAAATACTAGAATTATTCAGGACATTATGAGAAAATGAAACTACAAATCCATGTTCCTCATGAATACAGGTGCAAAAATTCTAAATAAATTGTTAACAAATCATACCCAAAATTATATATAAAAATTTATCATTACCCAATAGAGTTGATCTCAGGAGCGCAAGTTTGGTTTGATATTTGAAAGTTATTCAATCTAATTTACTATATAACAAATAAAAAGGAAAACCATATGATACTCTCAATAGACACAGAAAATCGTCTATTTATCATTATAAGACAAAACAAAGAGAGCCAATAGAAATAACAATACCTCTTTCAGCAAACAAGAAATGCAAGGGTACTTTCTGAACCTGATAAAGGACATTTAAGAAAACCCTACAGCTAATCTCAAACTTAATTGTAAAAACTTAAACGCTCTTCCCCTAAGATCAGGAATAAGATAAGGAAGTTCATCGTCATCATTGGGCTGGAGTTCCAGCCATTTCAAAAGACAAGAAAAAGAAAGAGAAGACAGAAACTGAAAAGGAAAAAAATGGAATCATCTTTATTCACAGAAAACATGATTGCCTATGTAGAAAATGTCATGGAATCTATAAAAATGCTATTAGAGTTCACGTGAGTTTAGGAGGGGCGCGGTGGCTCAAGCCTGTAATCCCAGCACTTTGGGAGGCCGAGACGGGCGGATCACGAGGTCAGAAGGTCGAGACCATCCTGGCTAACACGGTGAAACCCCGTCTCTACTAAAAACTACAAAACAAAACTAGCCGGGCGAGGTGGCGGGCGCCTGTAGTCCCAGCTACTCGGGAGGCTGAGGCAGGAGAATGGCCTAAACCCAGGAGGCGGAGCTTGCAGTGAGCTGAGATCCGGCCACTGCACTCCAGCCCGGGTGACAGAGCAAGACTCCGTCTCAAAAAAAAAAAAAAAAAAAAAAAAGACAAGATTCATACAAAAAAAACTAATTATAGTCTTTATACTTGCAACAATCAGAAACAGAAATTAAGGAAGCAATATCATTATCAATAGAAACAAAATATTTAAAAAATATAAAAGTAGAGAAAAAATGGCGCAGGAACTGTACACTGAAAATTGCGGTAACTGTGCTTACAGAAAGACCCCAATAAAAAGACAGATGTATTGTGTCATGAGTCCAAAGATTCATCATTTTTAAGACATAAATTATCCCAAATTGACCTAGAGATTCAACATAAAACCCATAAAACTTCCAGCAGGATCTTTGTTTTAGAAATTGGCATTGGTATTCTAAAATTAGAAACGGAAAGGATTTATTATAGCCAGAACAACTTTGAAAAAGAAAACAAAGTTCAAAAACTAACATTACCTGATTTTAATCATATTTTAAAGGTACAGTAATTAGGACACAGTAGTACTGGTATAAAGATAGACAAAAACATTAATGACACAGGGGGTCCTGAAACAGATTTATACACATACAGGTAACCAATTTTTAACACAGATTCAAAGGCAACTCAGAGAAGAAAGAATAACCTTTCAAATAAATGATGCTGAAACAATACAGAATTCATAGGCTGAAAAAAAGTAAAAGGAAGGAAGAAAGGAAAAAGGAAGGAAAAAGAATGAACTTTCATCCCAAATTAATTCATATCAATTGATCCTGGGAGGCGGAGCTTGCAGTGAACAGAGATCACGCCACTGCACTCCAGCCTGAGTGACAAGAGTGAGACTCCATCTCAAAACAACAACAAAAACAACAACAACACTAGCCAAATCTAAAAATTAAATGACTAAATAAAGAAACAACAAGCAAAAGCTTTGAACAGACATTTTACCATAGGAACACACTGATGGCAAATAACCATGTGAGGCCGGGCGCGGTGGCTCACGCCTTAATCCCAGCACTTTGGGAGGCCGAGGCAGGCGGATCACAAGGTCAGGAGATCGAGACCACGGTGAAACCCCGTCTCTACTAAAAATACAAAAAAAAGTTAGCCGGGTGCCGTGGCGGGCGCCTGTAGTCCCAGCTACTCCGGAGACTGAGGCAGGAGATGGCGGGAACCCGGGAGGCGGAGCTTGCAGTGAGCAGAGAGAGCGCCACCGCACTCCAGCCTGGTGGACAGAGCAAGACTCCGTCTCAAAAAAAAAAAAAAAAAAACCATGTGAAAAGATGTTCAATTTTATTTATCCTTAGAGAAATGCAGGCTAATCTCTAGCATCAGAAAGCAGATCAGTCTTTGCCTGATTACAGGTAAGTGGGGTGGGGATGGCTAAACTGGGGGGATTATGAAGGGGCGTGAGGAATTTATTCGGTTGAACTATATGTCCCTTGTGCTTACTGTGAGAATAGAATAGATTCATGAGTATACATATATGCCAAGACTTATCAAATTTAAATTTCCAAATATGCAGTTTATATAACTTGTACTCCAATAAAACCAATAAAAAATGTATACCGTCATCAATTTCCATTCATCTGAACCTGTTCTTTATTCTCCCATTTATAATGTATTTTTAAACTTCATTTTATGTAGTATTCATATTTTTCTTCACAGTACATAAAATGGATATTACTTTGAAGAGAAATACCGACTACATAAACTATTTTGTGCTATATTATTATTGAAGGGCACTGCTATCTTTTTCGGTTTTAACACTTTATTTTCTAGTCTTAACCAAAATATGAATGTGGAGTTGAAGCTAATTTTGAAAATGTTTAGCACTTCATATTTTATTCACTCCCTTCAGTTGCATGCTAGTATTTCTGCCAAACAAAAATAAAATTAAGGAATTTTAAGCACATAGAATTTTTTTAAATTACGGTGAAATTATGTCTTCTATGCTAAGGTTAATGTTAATTAGCCTTTTAACTTTTTTCTATTTAGATATTATTGTTTTGCACAGTAAACTCACCACTTCCTTTTCCCTGTTATTAACATTGAAAAGATAAAGGGACTTTATTGTTGACTGAGAAATACCGAAAATGTACAATTTTTTTATGAGCCATTGTTTATGTGCCAGGCCCATGTTGACATCAACACACTCCTGTGATGGATAAAACTGCTCAAACATTACGTTTGATTTCTCAGTTTAGTCATGCTTGATCCCTCAATCTTTTGCTAGTTTAATCATTCCTTCGTATTTATCCCTAGCTAATTAGGTAACTGCTCATCTTCTTTCTGAAACTTTCTCTGGAATATTCCTATACATTATTCTTTCAAACTGTAAAACAAAGCTTAAAGTTTTATTTTCCCACAAACTCTTCGAATTCCTAAATTATCAAACTACTTGTTCATGTCTAGCAATAATGTTATAAATCTCTTTTAGTATGAGGCATGTTAAAATATATTGGCTTTGAAAGATACTTTAATGTTTAAAATGGTAACATAGATATTTAAAGTTTCTGAGAAGCAAGGCACAATTAAATTGAATTGAATACTAGAAATGAAATTATAAACCTCAGTATTTTTGTCATGACCTGAGGTTTTACCATACTCATCTTGATCTATGAGACACACTATGAGTGACAGGATAAAAATCACCTTTAGTGGATGTAACTACTCTAGAAAGAGTATTCCTCCACTCAACAATCTTCCTTGTACTACTCTCACAGCAAAGGCTGTTGTGAAAATAAAGACAAATAAGTCACAGACAAAGGCAATTATAAAACACAGTCTTTATAAAGGAATTCCTCATCATCCAGGAATAAATTCTATAGGAAACCAAGAAGTAGCCTTGTTTCTCCCTAGTCCTCTCCGTTAAAACTGAAAATTCACTGGACTAAACAAAGGAAGGTCCTGAAAGTCAGAGGAAGGAAGATCTGACTAGAAGCCTCAATACCTGAGACATGCCAAAGAGAAATTGTGTGGGACTGCAGCTAGCTCTTCAATATGTTGATTTATTTTCACTGGGCTATATACCCAGCAGTGGGATTGCTAAAGAATATGGCAGTTCTGTTTTTAGGTTTTGAGGAACCTCTCTACTGTTTTTTTGTAGTGGTTGTACTGATTTACATTCCCATCAATAGGATATGAGGGTTTCCCTTTCTCCACATTCTTGCCAACACTTATTATGTTTTGTCTTTTTCATAATAGCCATTTTAACTTGTGTGAGATAATATCTCATTGTGGTTTTGATTTGCATTTCCCTGATGATTAGTGAGGCCAAGCATTTTTCCATATGCCTGTGGGCTATTTGTATGTCTTCTTTTGAGAAATGTCTATCTAGATCTTTTTCCCAGTTTTAAATCAGGTTATTTGCTGTTTTGCTATTGAATTGTTGGAGTCCTTTATATAGTCTAGTAATTAATCTATGAATTAAAAATGTGCTACACATACAATAGAATGTTATTTAGTCACAAAAAAGAATAGAATCTTGTTATTTTCAGCAACATGGATGGAACTGATTAAGTGAAATAAGCCAGGTTTGCTAGCAAGAACCAAACTATAGGAGAATTGTGCTTTTGTTGCCTTATGACAAATTTCATTAGTATGCTGAGAATTATTCTGTCAACTGTTGTTGGTAGACATTTAATTAGATTTGTTTTAAAAAATCTTAAGTGACAGGAAGACAGCTGCATACCTACCTTAAAAATGACATTCTACGTTTCCCTGTAAGCTAAACTACTGCAGTTGTCTGATAATTTTTACTCTTTTAAGGAAATCATTTGTAAGAACTGGACAAGTGATCAGCTTTTAGCCCACACTGACTTTAACAGGATTTTGGAAAGGCTGGGCAAGAGAACAAAGGGAAATTTATATCAGTGCTGAAAACTGCTCATGTGCTTATGATTTCTGCTGGTCTGTTGGACTTCTTTGTTATAACATTTATCTGTCTTTTTCAAGAAAAATACAAGTTTAGAAATACAGATACTACAGAGAAAGAAATAGCTGTGGTCCTGCCCATGTAGTTATTTAAAATTGGCACACTATATTTGTATATATTTTTTTCTGATTCAAGTCAATGAGTTACTCTGGATACACTGGAATATTCACTTATTTCTATTGGGTTACATTTGTACAGTCTGTTATTTTAAAGGAAATGCACTGATGCTCTGGGAAATATATTGCTAGACAGAGAGATAGTAACAGAAAAATGAAGAAATATTTCAAAAAATTCCAGTGGTAAATGAAAACTTCATTATTTGCTAAGATGCCTTGGTACCAAATATTTCAATGTTAAGACTGCAAATTTTATTCAAAATATTTAAGTAATATGTATGATAAGTGTAATAAATCATGAACTCTAGTAGACTCAAAGAAAAGGATATAAGACACTGGTAGTATTGGTACCTTAGAAGCGTGATATGTGTGGGGACTATGATTTAGAAGACACCTATGGTAGGTTGAAATAGACGAAGCTTTGATTTGCTGAGACCACATTGCAGAGGTGAAGGTGAAAGTTAACCAGTTTGCTCGATTAAACATAGGAGGAAAAAAATTCATGTTCGTGTAAAGACTTACAAAAAAAAAACCCGAAAACCCCAAAAACTGTATCTAGGCTGTTTAGAGCCAAGAGACAAGTCTATGGCCCGAAACAGCCTATCAAACAGTATACTGAACGGGAGCTTGCTTGTGACCACTGTTTCCTGCCCCTTGTATTGGTGCCAAGCCAGAAAGATTCTTTTGTTGCTGAATTGCCTGGTTTAATTCAGCGTATTTTGAGGGTGAGCAACAAAACATCCCTGGGGATGTCTTAAAACTTTACGTTTTAAACACGTCCTTATTTGCAGTCAATTGTACTTCTTATAACCTCCTCTCTGAATTCAAAGCAGTTTCAACAGCTGTTTAAACAGCAGAGGAAATAAAGTTGCCTCAGTGATCTTACTACATGGATGAGAAGAGAACTGGGCAATTTCAGAACAGCAGCATCAGGAAATAAAGCCAGAGCTGAGTTGGATATTCTTGCTCAGTTCCCTGTTGTACTCTTTCCAGTTAAGTCGATGGCTCCTTCTTTAGGAATTATTCCTCTTTGGGTAAGAGTCAGGCCTCTTAGAGGTTTGGATACAGGGAGCACGGACAAATACATTCCATGTTTTTTGTTTTGTTTTGTTTTCTTCCTCCCTGGAGATGAGTTTAGGGATTCATTCCCCCAACTTCATCTTCTTGCTGTCTTTACCCATTGGGCTTAACAATTGATCCTATAGTCAACCAGAGGTAAGGCTGTTTAGCAATATATAATAAGAGTAAGATTTTCACCTTCATGAAGTAGTTCTCCTCATCTCTAGTCATAGGGTTTTATCGTGAATGCTCCCAGTACTACTGATGGGAAGCTCAGCTTTTATCCCAAAGCCTCAATGCATTACAGACAAAAGTAATCACACCCTAATCTAAATCTTACAGCAAATATATCCAGCCATGTGTTCTGAGCTGGCTCTGGGTGTTATGTGATGAATCCCAATGCCTGCAAAAATTACTCCAAATGGTAAAATGTCAGCATTATTAAAAGATGCTAAATTTAAATACTGTTTACTTCCTCCCATTATCACATTCCAGTTAAATTGAAAGTCTCTAAATGAGATCATTGTTCCTTTAAATATAATTGTAAAAATAACAACTGAAAGTGAGTCTGAAGGCATTAAAATCCAAAAAAACATATTGTTAACTTTTTGTTATGCAAGTCTTAGCTAGACAAATCTCTTTCTGATGCCTGGATAATATTGGAATTCCTTCAGCAACTGCAACCTAGGCTGTGATACAGTGAAATTGGTATAGCCACCTCTAGAAATGGAACTACTTCAGTAAAAATCTTCTTAAACTAAAGGTATCACTTCAACAAAAGCCCCAAGTTTTCCATCTAGTATTTCAGTGCTCAAACTGATATTTGTACTTGTTTCTTGTAGCTTCTAAATAACAAAATAATATTGAGATTTTAAGGGTTCATTCAAAATTTAGAAATGAGACCTAGGCATCAGATAAATAGAGATCAAAGATGAGTATTATTATCGATAAAAGTTGGATATAAGAATACAACTTAATCTGAAGCTTAACAGGTTTCTATTATCTTCATCCTATATTGAAATTTAAAAGCATTAAACTGCTGATTCCAGTAAGCTTGCCACAAGCAAAATAGAGAAAGCCTTGGCACCTTCCACAGAAGGCAGTAAGTGAATCCTATCTTGAAGAGGTGTTCTCATTCTTTTTCTTTTCTGGTGAGTGAAGTTGAACATTCTTTTCCTCTATGGACACTTGAAGGTAGAAATAGCATTTCCCAGTTTCAATTGCTATATGAGAGAAATTCTAACTAAAAAAGAGATGGGTTTATGATATTAATACTGGACATGATTTAAAGGCTTAACTTTTAAGTGTATTATTAAAAATGAATGTATAACTGCTGTGATAGACATATATAGAAATTTTCTTCATTGCGTTTTTTTCCTTGTGAGGGAAGTAGAATTTTTCTCTTCTGTCTCAGCAGAGCCTAACACCAGCTGCCAACCCCACATAAGATCAGGCATGAACCCAGGTCTAATCTCATGACCTTGAACACCAAGAACAGCTCAACAATAGGCTGAAAAATTAAATAAGGACAATCAGAATCCTCTCTGCAGTTTTTCTCCTTGAATTATTTGGAAGTAATCACTGTTTCCCATAGAAAATAAATACCTAGTAAGATGTCCCACAGTGTTTAAACTAATAGTGCATTCACTGCATGGAGACAACTTGTTCTAGAACTAACATGATAGGATTTACTTAATGGCACATTTAATTACCTAATGGAGCTATTCCTAAAATCTTATATAATAACAATTCTGAGCTGATGCAACATTTATCCTAGCAGAATATTTAGTGAAAGTTAGCCAAGAAACACATTAAAAGACATTTGTCACAGCCAATCTGAAAAACACACAAACTGCTGAAATTTTGGTAAACTAATACAATGGGAAAGTATATGTTTGAAATAGGACAACTTTTAAGTCATACTGTTAAGTAGAAAAAATAGATACAAAACTATGCACACAGTATAACTAATTTTGTGTAAATTTAAATAATATATATCACTTTATGAGTAAATACAAATTCTAGAATTACAAATATGACTTTTAGTAACAGTTACATTATGACAGAAATAGTACAAATTTAGAAAAGAAATAAAATTTTGCTAATAATTTATAACTTTTCTTACTTTGGAATTTTTATATTATGTGCATTTATTATTTTTAATATAGTTATTACCTTTTGGTGGAATAATGGCAAGTTTTATTTTTTTTTATAATTCTAACTTGAAATTACTAACAAATATTTTTAAATTATTTGTGGTACTGAAGGAGCACACAGCTATGTGCGGTAATATATATATATCTAATCTCCACAGTAAGATTGTAGCTTCTTGAAGACAGAGACCATGATTTCTTTTTCTTTTCTCCCTGATGGTAGCAGATAAGTTCTACCTAAGTTGATTTGATATAGAATTCAGCACATGGTTTCATGAGATACGTTAACTGACAAATTCTTCTCTCTTAGAAAAGCTGATAGCCTTATGTGAAAACACAAGATTGTTCCATAAAAGTATACCAAAATTTATAAAATTAAAAATGAAATAATCATTTTATCTATTGTATGGTTAACTTCACTCAGAAAAATGAATGAAAAGCAACAGGAATTATGTGATTTTTGTAAAATGTCAAAGACTTTTCTTTTTATGATCGTTTTCTGGTGAAAGAATTTCTTAGGCTTTGGGGAAAATTGTAGGGTTCATCCAACCTGAACATTCAGTACATTTTCAATTTTTTTAAAGTACTTGTATACTGCTTAACTAGTTTGTGTAGTCACGTAGAAATATGGGGCACATAACTTCAATGGCAAATCCCAAATTCCATTATATTGCTACATCTGTAGTTAATGAATAATGTAAACGAAAAATTCAGAGTTTTCTATATAGCACATACATTTTTATCTCTACTCTTTTATTTATGAATATTTACACCAGCTTGCGATTTTGTATCACTGCAAGTAAAAATGAAAGGCTATTGTAATATGTTTATAAAATATACTGTAGTAACATTTAGATGATAGTCCACTTTTACAAATACAAATAATGTTCTTTATTTCCCCAAAGCTTTCTGTTAAAGTTCAGTTTTCCTATGAGACTTATAATTGATCTCTAATTTAATAACAATATTGGATCAATGGTTTGTTTGTACTATGTACTCCTAAGCATAAAAATATATCAAATGAATACCTATACAACAAATATGACTTGAAATACTTCAAATCAAGTTCTTCATACTAGTGCATTTAGGAATATGAATATCTAAAAACTACAGGATTTAGAACTCTTTCAAAAACAATATCTAGTGTATCTTTCCATGCCCTGATGAGAACTATGTCACATCAGTGATAACTCTTATGTACCATAAACATTATTACTTTTGGACTCATCTCCTAATGACATAGAGAAAAAACTATTCTACAATAACAAAATATATTTTTGTATTCTTTACATTAGTCCCTATTTATTTGAGCTGTCTAATGGATTCTATTGTCCTGAAATGCACCAACATACCACAATAATGCAAGGAAACTTGCAAAATAAGCAATTAATACTTCAGTGCATTCAAAGATCACTTTTCTTTAATTTAAAAAAAATAATGTCTTAAGAAGAATGCTTTTGAGACAACTTTGTAACACTAGTGTAACTAGATGATTTTCAGGGATATAAAATTGAGCCATATTTTTCCCAGGAATATATAAACATCCCTGAAATTTCAGGAAACTCTACTAATTTTTATAGAACCTTTGAAAACAAGGCAAATGTCAGAGCTATGGAGCACCAAATTGTTTGGACAAATAATCAAATGGGTTTTCCTCGTCTCTTGATTAATAGCAACGAAGGCTACAATTTGTTCCTAATTATAAAAACCAGATGCTGATGATCTCTGAATAATTGTAAGATTAACCATAAGAACTTGCATTTGCATAACTAACATTAATCTTCAAATATATTTGCACAGATTATTTCTTTATTTTCTTATAATTTTCTTACCCTTTTGATTTGTACAAGTATTACTGACAAAACAACTATATTGGCATTATTTATTAATCAGGTTAACACATGTATGTTCTGGATATTTAACCTTTCTACAACATGTTAAAATTAGCCCTTAGCCCAAGGATTAACTACTTTTACTAGTGCAGAATTCTAAATCCAGGCTTACTTATACCCGGAACAAGATTTGTCCCATTACTTAATGCAGCTTAAATTGAGAAGGTTGCCATTCAGTATTTTTCATGATCTAGAATATGGTAACCTCCAGATGACAAGTGATAATAAAGACTATATTTTGAAAATTCTTTCATAAATGAATGTGTAGTGACAAACCTTAGAGATGCGGGATAAGGTCCAGCCCATTGCAACAAGGTAAATACCACTGCAAAGTGAATCAGATAATTGTTTTGGTTTCTCAGTGCATATAAAAGTTGTGTCTACATTATAATGTAGTCTATTAAGTATGCAATACAATTTGATCTAAAAAACTGTATGTATCTTATTTAAAACATACTTATTACTAAAAAATTGTAAAGATTAGCTAAGCTTTCAAGAAGCTGTCATCTGTTTGCTAGCGGAAGGTCCTGCTTCAGTGTGACGGCTGCCTTTTTTTTTTTTTTTTTTTAGATGGAGTCTTGCTCTGTCACCCACCCTGGAGTGCAGTGGCACATTCTTAGCTCACTGCAAGCTCCACCTCGTGGATTCATGCCATTCTCCTGCCTCAGCCTCCGAGTAGCTGGGACTGCAGGCACCTGACATCATGCTCGGGTAATTTTTTGTATTTTTAGTAGAGATGGGGTTCAACCGTGTTAGCCAGGATGGTCTCAATCTCATGACCTCGTGATCTACCTGCCTCAGACTCCCAAAGTGTTGAGATTACAGGCGTGAGCTGCTGCGCCTGGCTGATGGCTGCTTGTTAATCAGGGTGGTGATTGCTACAAATTGGGTAGGCAGTAGCCCTTTATTAAAATAATACAACAATGAAGCTTGACACATTGATTGACTCTTCCTCTCACAAATTGTTTATCTGAACCATGTAATGTTATTCCATAGCATTTTACCCACAGTACAACTTCTTTCAAAACTAGAGTCAATTCTGTCAATGTGCAGCTGTTTTATCAACTTTGTTCATGCAACATCCTAAGTTCTCTGTTGTAAGCTCAACAGTTTTCACATCTTTATTGGAAATCTTCACTGGGAGTAGGTATCATCTCAAGAATCTTCTATCTTTGCTCATCTATGAAAAGCAACTCCTCGTTTATTAAGATATTATTATGAGACTGCAACAATTCTGTCACATTTTCAGAATTTCTAATTCTAATTCTAGTTCTCTTGCTAGTTCTGTTACATTTGCAGTTTCTTCTTCCACTATAGTGTTGAATGCCTCAAAATCAACAAGAAGGGTTGGAGTCAACTTCTTACAACCGTCCATTAATGTTGATATTTTGACCTCTTCCCATGAATCACAAATGTCCTTAATGGCACCTAAATGGTGAATCCTTTTCAGAAGGCATTTAGTTTACTTTGCACAGATCCATCAGAAGAAGCACTGTCTATGGACACTATAGCCTTACAAATTGTAGTCCTTAACTAATAAGACTTGAAAATCAAAATTACTCTTCAATCATGGAGATGTAAATGCATATTATGTTAGCAGAAATTGAAAAGAACCTTAATCTCTTTATACATCTCCATCAGAGTACTTGGATGACTAAGTGCATTGTCAATGAGTAGTAATATTTTGAAAGGTATCTTTTTTTCTGAGCAGTAGGTTCAACAGTGGACTTAAAATATCCAGTAAATTATGCTATAAACAAATATTCTTTAGCCTTTATTTAGAAAAAGTTACTCCTAGAATAATTTTTGAAATTTAATGACCTATATGAATCACATTTTATTGTTTGTTTTAAGTGATAACAAGACATAATTCGTGTTATTATTTAACAGTTATTTAGTAAATTAGGTATCACTTAAGTTGGGACTTCATTATTAAAACTACCTTTAAAAGTACTCCAAAGTTAATAGTTCATAATACTGATAAAGTTTAAAAGTGTCAGACAATGAAGGATATAGTATTTATAATTATATTTATATGAATCACATAAATATTATCTATATATTATATGTATATTTATTTTTGCTTATAAATACACATCCATATATGTATAAATTTATGTATGTATGCTTATATAAATAAAGATATAAATGTTTACATCATTTGTATACATGTCTATATGCATATAGAGATTGGGCTTTTTTAACTGAAATATCAGAAATCTGAAATGTTCAAAATTCCAAATATTTTGAGCATCAACTTCATGCTCAAAGGAAATGCTCATTGGATGATTTCAGAATTTTGAATATTCAGATTAGGGATGCTCAACTGGTATGTATATGAAAATATTCCAGGATCTGAAAATCTGAATCCTAAGACAATTCTTGTTCCAAGCATTTTAGATAAGTGATACTCAACCTGTGCTACATACATGGGCATATTATACATACACATACACATGCATATTATACATACACATACACATGCATATTATACATACACATATTTGTAAGTGGATGCATTGCTATGGTATGAATATGGTTCATTCCCTTTAAAACTCATGTTGCGGCTTGGTCTTCACTGTGGCCACGGGAATGTTGAGAGGTAGGACCCTAGTGAGAGGTGTTTGATATATGGAGGTAGATCCCTCATGAATACATTAATGTTATCTCAGTGAAGTCAGTGAGCATTTGTTCTTGCAGAACTGCATTAGTCACTGAAAGAGCAAGTTGTTATAAATCAAGGTTCTTCCTCATGTTTGCCTCTTTCACATGCCAGCTTTCTCTTCTTTCTGCTATGAGTTGATGCAGCATGTGGCCCTCACCAGATGAGCCACCCAATCTTGAGCTTCACAACCTGCAAAACCATGGGGTAAGTAAACCTCTTTTCTTTATATATTACCCAGTTTCAGGTACTCTGTTATGGCAACACTAAATGGACTAGAACGTGTAAAGAATACAAAATCTAGGAAAACATATGCCAAACAACTATATATGGAGAAATACATTGAGCTTGGGGTATGGTGACATGTCACTATCAATATTTGCTTTATATCCATTGGAATTTTAAGGAAAATTTGCAAGGAGTGTGTCTTTGTGGTTGATTTGTTATTTTAAAAAATCTTAAAATGTGAAAAGAATAAAAATCTTATCGTATCTTTTCAGTACCTCATTCTATTCTAGCATTCTGGAATTCTGAGCAACATCAGCCAAATTTTTTTGAGTTACAGCATTTATTCTTTACAATGTGTCTTTGGAGTATTTCTTTAAAGAGATTTTGTTGTACATTTATAATTTGTCAAAACACAGATTGACTAATAATTTTGCAAAGTATTTTCACATGTCAATGGGTATGCATGGGTTTCTTTTTGCTGAAAAATGTGTGCCCATTCAATTATGTATATTCATTTCTATTGCATACCTTCTTCTATTAGTCCCAGGGTCACTAAGCTAAGAGAATGTGAACATCTGCCTGAAACAAATACACCTATATTTTTATATTACATGTAAAATTTTCTGAAATGGAGAACAAAGACTGAAAGAAGAGAGAATCTAAATGTATAATAATGTTGACTCTAGTTTTTAATTTCCATTAAACTTGTCCCCATTTCTTTTTGACTCTGGGCATATTTCCTTTTTTTAGCTAGTACAGCAATAGTAAATAATGTTTGAACATCATGAATGCACTTTTTAATTCAATGAATAAAGGAAAAATGTTATTTTTCATTCTCATTCCAATGTGGATTGTAAGAATTATTCAAGGGAAAAAACCTACAGTAGAAATGATATTCTACAAAAGTTATAATTTAATGTTTTCCTGACTTTACTACTAATTTACTTTTTCCTCTGCTTTCTGTGATATTTTCTGCTGGTAAAAGTTACATATTTCAAATAGGGTCTTAAAATCTATTAGATTTTTACAGAGCTAAACCAATTTCTTAAGGACATAAAATAAATTAAAAATGCCTGATTATGGATAAATCTGTAGGAAGTAAAATTTTAAATGAAATATTTGATCAAAATACTAATGATGATAAAATAATAACTGACAAGAAGACTGTTTTACTATCTTATATTAATTTTCAGATAATATACATTCTTAACAATTAGCTAGTAGTTTTACTTTTAACAAGAATATTGCTGGTAATTTGCTAACAACGATACATAGTCAATGTTTAAATATAAGAAAAGTTAATGATTTTGAGTATACACAAATTAGAACAAAATTGCAGTTTCAGGATATTGAGTGTAGAAACTTACCAAGTATAAATGACAAGAAACAGAGAATTGTGAAGCAACAGAATACTCATATTTAAAAGTACAATACAGCCAGGAGCACTTTCCCACTTCTGTAATCGCAATACTTTGGGAGTCCAAGGTGGATGGATCATCTGAGGACAGGGTTTGAGATTAGCCTGGGCAATATAGCAAAATCCCATCTCTGGAAAAAAAATGTGGGGTGTGGTGTCACATGATTATAGTCTTAGCTACTTGGAATGCTGACACAGTAGGATCACATGAGCCCAGGAGTTTGAGGCTGCAGTTAGCACTACACTCCAGCCTCAGCAACAAAGCAAGGCCGTCTCATAAATAAAAAATAAATAAATAAATAAGAACTATAAGTTCTTTGACAAAGAAATAAAATAAACAAAAATGGTGGTGTCATATAATGACAAAAAATGACAATACATGATGGAACATGAACTGATTTATACTTTCTAGCAAGAAGTTGTGAAATAAGCTTTTTGATAAGTAAGATAAACGTACAAATTTCTCAGATACAAGTGATGTAATTCTAGCATAGCTGGTAGGCTAGAAAATCTTATATGGCTAAGCAGTTTAACTCAATGTTTACACCATTCTTAAGCTTATACAAAAATCTTTAAGTGGCAAGGACCACAATCCAGTTTACTTAGAAGATGGTGTTTACTAAAGATCCTTATAAAATTCTGCAAATTATGAAAAGTTATTTAGAAAAAGTAAAGAATTCATTAGTTCAATCTATAGAAAATGATATACATGGGTGACGTCCAACTAATAATAAATCCTTAGATCTATTCAACCGAAAATGCTGCTGAAATAGATTAATTATTAAGCCTGCTATTCATTTGGGTGTGTTTTCCCTTAGTTTTCTATTTAGTTTCCTACTTACCAAGGATCATTTTAGCTGTTGAAGGGAATATTAATAACCATGTCAAAAGTAATGTACTGATAAGGCACTGTATTATTTAAACTTTTGTTAAAGTGAAAAGCTATAGATACAGATGTAGATAGAGATATAGATGCATGTGTAATGTGTATATGTGTATATGCATGTATGTATACATTTTTAATTTACATACACATACTCTAGCTTGTTTTGCAAATTGATATTTGATAATAACATGTACTTATTTCATACCCACATTAATTCATTTAGCTTATGCAAATCATGAAAGAAGAAACATAGCTTCTAAAGTTTTAAACATCTAAATTACCATCCTGACAATAGAAACTTTTTCGTTAAATTAAAACAAAAAAATAAGTGGTGTGAATGATCCCAGCAATATTGAGAATGGTTAAAATGGCTATTTTCTTACATTTTAAAACAACATATGAATGGAAAAATTTTATTTTGGGGCAATTATTATGCACTATTTTATTAACACTTTCAAATAAAAAGATGTTCACCCTTTCACCTCTTCCACCATGTGAGGATGCAGCAACAATGTGCCCCTTTGAAGCTGACAATGAGCCCTCAGCAGATAGCAAATCTGCTGGCACATTGATCTTGGACTTCCCAGCCTCCTCAATTGTTATCAACTCATTTTCTGGTATAGCTAACTTAAGAAACATCTGGGCTGGTGCAAATACACACAAGGATGCCACTGCCCTACTCCCACCAGTCCTTCAGCCTAGCTGATACATGTGTACCCACTCTGATGAAGTGCTTCGGCCAGCATCTTCCACTGGAGTCTTGTGGCCAGTGAACTGGGTATGCCTTTGCCTCTCTAGTGCAGCAGTTTCTAACCTCAAGGGGCCAGAGAATGAAACCAGAGGCCCAATATAAGCCCCCTAGAGTTACAGCATGAGAGCAGGAGTGCTAAGCTGAACTTTGGCCCCCTGAAATCTACAAGAAATGAAACCAATGGACTGACCCCACTTTATACCACAATAAAACTCTCAAGTGCATTAAAGAAGATAAAAGCAAAAAGCCCAATCCAAACAACCACAACTTCAAAGTTTAAAGGAACATCAGCCCATATGGATGAGAAAGAAGAAGCTCAAGAACTCTGGTAAGTCAAAAAAACCAGTGTCTTCTTGTCTTCAAATAACTGCACTAGTTCCCAGCAATGCTTCTTAACCAAGCTGAAATCACTGAAATTATAGTCATAAAATTCAGAATATGGATAGGAACAAAAATTATGAAGATTCAGAAATGGAAACCCAATCCGAACAATCTAAGAAATACAGTAAAACAATATAGGAGGTAAAGGAGAAAATTGTCATTTTAAGAAAAAAAAAAAAAAAAAAAAAAAACTGACATGATAGAGCTGAAAAAGCCACTACAAGAATTTCATAATATAATTGCAAGTATAATCAACAAAACAGACCAAACTGAGAAAAGATTCTGCAAGCTTGAAAACTGATTCTCCAAATTAATTCAGTCAGACAAAAATGAGTAAAAAAGAAACAACAAAATCTATGAAAAATATGAGATTGGGTCAAGAAAGAGAGAGAGAGAGAGAGAAAGAAAGCAATGTAAAAAACATATTTGAGGATGGCATTCATGAAAATTTCCTCAACCTTGCTAGGCAGGGCAACATTTAAATTCAGGAAATGCAGAGAACATCTGTTAGATACTATATAAGGTGACCATCACCAAGATACATAGTCATCCGATTCTCCAAGGTTGACATGAAAGAAAAAATATTAAAGGCAGTTATAGAGAAGGGGCAGGTCATGGGACCTTTCACCAGAAATCCCACAAGCCAGAAAAGATTAGGGGCCTATATTCAGCATTTTTAAAGAAACTCCAAACAGGAATTTCATATCCAGCTATACTATGCTTCATCAGCAAATGAGAAATAAAATCCTTTTTAGATAGGAAACTGCTACAGGAATACATTACCAACAGATCTGCTTTACAAGAGGTCCTTAAGGGAATGCTAAATATGGAAACAAAAGACTGTTACCAACAATCACAGAACACACTTAAGTGCATAGACCTTTGACACTATAGAGCAACTACCCAATCAAGTCTGCATAATACCTAGCTAACAAAACAATGATAGGATCAAATTTAAACATGTGAATATTAAACTCAAATGTAAATGGGTTAAATGTCCCCAATTAAAAGGCACAGAGTGGCAAGATGAATTAAGTAACAAGACCCAACTGTATGCTGTCTTCAAGTGAGCCATCTTGCATGCCATGACACTCATAAGCTTGAAGTAAAGGAATAGAGAAACTAAATAAAATTGAGATGTGGAAACCATACAAAAGATCAATGAAACCAGAATTTGTCTTTTTGAAAGAATAAATAAGGTTAATAGATTGCTAATTGGACAAAAAAGTAAAAAGAGAGAAGATCCAAATAAGCGCAGACATGACAAAGAGGACATTACCAGCAATCCAACAGAAATATGAAAAGCCATCAGAGACTATTATAATCACCTCTGTGAACAAAAACTAGAAAACCTACAACAACTGGATAAATTCCTGGAAACATACAACCTCCCAAGATTAAATGAGGAAGAAATTGAAACCCTGAACAGACCAATAACGAGTTCTGAAATGTAATCAGTAATAAAAAGCCTACCATCCAGAAAAAGCCCTAGACAAGCCAGATTAGCAGCCTAATTCCACTAGACGTATGAAGAAGAGCTGGCGCCATTCCTACTGAAACTATTCCAAAAAACTGAGGAGGACCTCCTCCCTAACACCTTCTATGATATCAGTATCATTCTGATACCAAAACCTGGCAGAGACACAGCTAAGAAAGAAAACTTCAAGCCAGTATCCTTGGTGAACATAGATGCAACAATTCTCAATAAAATACTAGCAAACTGAATCCAGCAGCATATGAAAAGTTAATCCAGCAAGATAAAGTCATTATCCCACAGGTGCAAGTTTGGTTCAGTATATGCAAATCAATACATGTGATTCACCACATAAACAAAACTAAAAACAAAAGCCACGTGATCAACTTAATAGATTCAAGAAAGGTTGTCAATAAAATTCAACATCCCTTCTTGTTAAAAACTGTCAACAAACTAGGCATTGAAGGACTATGACTCAAAAAATTAAGAGCAATCTATGACAAACCCACAACTAATGTCATACTGAATGGATCAAAGCTGAAATCATTCTCGTTGAGAACCAGAACAAGACATGAATGCCCACTGTCACCACTCCCATTCAACACAATACTAGATGTCCTAGCCAGAAAAAAATCAGTCAAGAGTAAGAAATAAAAGGCATCCAAATATGAAGAGGCAGACAAACTATCTGTGTTTGCAGATTATATGATTTAATAACTAGAAAACCCTGTAGTCTCTGCCCCAAAGCACCTAGATCTGATAAACAACTTCAGCAAAAGTTCAGGATACAAAATCAATGTACAAAAATCGGTAGCATTTCTACACACCAACAATGTCCAAGTCAAATCAAGAACACAATCTCATTCACAATAGCCACACACACCAAAAAACCCCTAAAGTACCTATTAATAGAGCTAACTTGGGAGGTGGAAAGAGTAACTTGAGAGTTACAAAATGCTGCTGAAAGAAATCAGAGATGACACCAACAAATAAACATTCCATGCTAATAGATAGGAAGAATTAATATTGTTAAAATGGCAATATTAAGCTAGGCATGGTGGCTCATGCCTGTGATCCTAGGCTGAGGGAGGATCACTTATGACCAGGAGTTCCAGACCAGCCTGGGCAACACACAAAACCCCATCTCTACTAAAAATATAAAAATTTGCCTGACCTCGTGGCAGGTGCCTGTAATCCCAACTACTCAGGTGGCTGAAACACGAGAATCACTTGAACCCAGGAGGTGGAGGTTTTAGTAAGCCAAGACTGTGCCATTGCACTGCAGCCTGGGTGATAGAGTGAGATTCTGTCTCAAAATAAAAGGAAGGCGATGTTGTCCAAAGCAATTTACATATTCAATGCTATTCCTATCAAACTGCCAAAGATATTTTTCACAGAAAAAGCTATTGTAAAATTCATATGGAAGCCAAAAGAGCCTGAATAGCCAAACCAATCCTAATCAAAAAGACCGAAGCTGGAGGCACCACACTACTTAACTTCAAACTATACTACAAGGATTCAGTAACCAAAACAGCTAGATACTGGTACAAAAACAGACACATATACTAATGGAACACAATAGAGAGCACAGAACTAAAACTACAAACCTACAACCATCTGGTCTTCAACAAAGTTGACAGAAATAAGCAATGGGGAAAGGACTTCCTATTCAATAATAGTGCTGGAATAACTGGCCAGCTATTTGCAGAAGATTGAAATTAGACCCCTTCTTTATACCAGATACAAAAAAATCAACTCAAGATGGATTAAAGAGTTAGATGGAAAACCCAGAACTATAAAAAGCCTTGAAGAAAACCTAGGAAATACCAATTATGGAATATCATTCTGGACATAGACTCTGGCAAGGGTTTCATGATGAAAACACCAAAAGCAATTCCAACCAAAACAAAAATTGACCTTTGTGATCTAATTAAATTAAAGAGCTTCTGCATAGAAAAAAAAAAAAAAACTATCAAGATAGTTAACGGACAACATAGAGTTAACAGACAACCTATAGAATGGGAATGGGAGAAAATTTTTGCAGACTGTGCATCTGACAAAAGTATAATAATCCATAACCTATAAAAAACAGAAACAAATTTACAAGAAAAAGAAAACGGTAAAAAGTGGGCAAAGGACATGAACAGACACTTTTAAAAGGAAGATATACAAGTGTCCAACATGTATATGAAAAAATATTTAAGATGACTAATGATTAGAGAAATGAAAATCAAAACTAGAATGAGATACCATCTGACATAAGTCAGAATGGCCATTAATAAAAAGTCAAAAGCTAACAGATACTGACAAGGTTGCAGAGAAAATGGAACACTTATGCACTGCTGGGAGGAATGTAAATCAGTTCAGCTATTGTGGAAAGCAGTTGGCAATTATTCAAAGAACCTAAAATAGAACTACCATTAGACAAGCAATCCCATAATTGAATATATTTCCAGAAGAATATAAATTATTCTACCATAAAGACACAGGCACACATATATTCATCTCAACACTCTTCACAAGTTCAAAGACATGAAACCAACTTAAATGCCCATCAGTGGTACACTGGATAAAGAAATTTGGTACATATCTATCATGGAGTACTATGTAACCATAAAAAAGAATATAATGTCTTTTGCAGCAATGTGGATGGAACTGGAGGCCATTATCCTTAGCAAACTAATGAAGGAACAGAAAGCCACATACCACATATTATCACTTATAAGTGGGAGCTATACACTGAGTACACATGGACACAAAGAAGGAAGCAATAGATACTGGAGCCTAATTCAGAATGGAGGGTGAGAGGAAGGTGAGGATTAAATAATTACCTATCATGTACTATGCCACTTACTTAGGGGATGAAATAATCTTTATATCGAACCTTCATGTCATGCCATTTACCTATGTAGCAAACCTCCATACATACCTTGAACCTAAAATAAAAGTTACAAAAGTTTTAATTTGAATTTTCCTGATGATAAAAATAATTAGATATGATTACATGCCCACCATATAACTAGAAGTTTTAAAAAAAGGATACCTGAAGCAGCAGGAACTCTTGAACATTGCTGATGGGAGTACAACTTAACACACCCACGTTGGAAAACTCTTGGGCCTTATCTAACTATAGGGTAATATTTTTACACCTGTGAATCAACAAAACACTACCATTTATGTGCTCAACAATGCATACCTACATTTTATAAAGGCATGTGCTCCATGTTTATAGAGTGATATCTAAATTAATATCCCCGAATTAAACAACCTAAGTACCTATGAACCATAGAATAAATTAGTAATTTTGTGGTATCATCACATAATGGAATAAGATAAATTAATGAGAGTGAAACTATAACTACAACCAAAACTTTAAAAAATTTTACAAAGATATCATGGAGTAAAAGAATTCAGACTTTAAAAAGTATTAATGCATAATGATATTTAAATTAAGTTTGTAAATAAGCACACTCCTTTTGTAGTATTGGGATGGTTGTCATCCCTGGAATGGGAAGAAAATGTCTGCTTCAAAGGTGGTTTTTTGGTATGGTCATTGATATGCAAACTGGATTACACATTCTTAAGATATATACTCTTTCGTATGCTGACTGTAATTTAAGAAAAGTTTATCTGAAAAATTATAATGATGCTTGAAATAAGAAGTAAAAAATAAAGTCTTTATTTCATTTCTTAATCCTTTAAATAATCATGATTTAAAACTGACAGGACTAAACTGTCAGTAATGATAAAAGTCAGATTTACAAGGTCATTTAGCAATTATAGTGAGTAGTTCCGCAATGTATTTACCAGGGATCTAGCCCAAAGAACTGCCACATTTGCGGTTCTTAAATGCTCATCAGTGGTGACAACCTAGGGAACCCCTGTTGGAGAACTGGAAATTGCTCTCATCAATGTCTATGGGCTTTTCTAAGCCCACTCATAGGGAAGATTTCTTAAGCTAGACTAAGATAATCCTCTTACTTTAATTATGATTGTAACTGCCTTCTCCACTCCCAATACCTGTAAACTATTTTTAGTTAAAATGAGAAGGATATTGAAAAAGTTCAAAGTGTAAAGTTAAAAATCAGTGAAAATACTAGTTCTATTAAACATATATAAGATACTATTAAAGAGTCAGTTCAATTTCAAAGAACATTTGCATTTCATTGCCCTGGATCATCTACTGAGTTCATGGTAGCTGAATGTGTCTTGATTATTAACAAATTTGCAAATAAGTTTTCTTCATAATATTGCTTTATTTTTCCCAGAGGAATTTTTTCATCTCCCTCACTTTTTAAAAATTTCACCGTGTTTTGATATCATAGTTAATATTTACAATTTTGTCGGGGTATAGTGGCTTATCCCTTGAATTCCAGCACTTTGGTGAGCCAAACAGGTGGATGGCTTGATGCCAGGAGTTTGAGATCAGTCTGGGCAACGTAGCAAAACCCCATCTCTACAAAAAGTAGAAAACTTAGCCAGGCAAGGTGGAGTGCACCTGTACTCTCAGCTACTCTGGAGGCTGAGGCAGGAGGATAATTTGAACCCAGGAGGTGGCGGTTGCAATGAGCTGAGATCATGCTTCTTCACTCTAGTCTAAGTAACAGAGTGAGATCCTATCTCAAAATAAACATATTTTTGAGATATATTATGGAATTGAATTTAGTAACTGGTAGTTATATGCTTATTTGCTTATGGTGATTTGCCATCCGTATCTAAAAGTTTTCTTCTGTGTGTCATAATTTCTCAAAACCGGCCCAGAATCGAAGAGCTATGAAATGACTTCAATTTCAGGAAAAGCCAATAATCATTTGCATAATACTCAAATAAGAAAAAAAAAAAGTTATACAGGAAACTGAATCTCCACACACTTTCAGTGAATATTTTGACTTTGTTAATGCTCAGTTCATGACAAACAATTTGCCAGAAACTTGGTGAGCTCCTGTTGAGCACAAAATAATTCAATAATTGCTTTGAATAGTAAACTGCAACATAATAAACCTTTCCTATATCTTCTTCATAAACATTCTGGTTATATTGAGTTGCTTTCATAGATATTTCTCATAGTTTATTACCTTATCAATTTAGATATTTATTGTTGTTATTAGACACAGGCATACCTCATTTTATTGTAGTGTGTTTTAATGTACTTCTCAGACACTGAGTTTTTACAAGTTGAAATTTTGTGGCAACCCTGCATCAAGCAAGTCTATCAGTGCCATTTTTCCAAGAATTTGTGTTCACTTTGTGTCTCTGTGTCACATTTTGGTAATTCTCCAATATTTCAAACTTTTTCATTATTATTTTCTGTTACAGTGATCTGTATGTACTCAGTAATCTTTGATGTTACTATTATAATTGGCTACAGAACTAAAGAAGTTATGTCTATAAAAAATAAGTGCAATTTGAAGCAGCAAGTGCTGATGTGGAAGCTACAAGTTATCCAGAAGACTTAGCTATGATAATTAACAAAGGTGGCTATACTACACAATAGATATTCAATGTAGATAAAAGAAGCTTCTGCTGGAAAAAGATGCAATCTAGGACCTTTATAGCTGGAGAGGAGAAGTCAATGCCTGGATTCAAAGTTTCAACTGACAGATTGACTCTTGTACTAAGGGATGATGCATCTGGAGACTTTAAATGGAAGCCAAAGCTCATTGAAAGCTCTAAAAATCCTAGGATTTTTAAGAATCATGCTAAATCTACTCTGCTACTCTACAAATGGAACAACAAAGCCTGGATGACAGCACATGTGTTTACAGGATAATTTACTGAATATTTTAAGTCCACTGTTGAAATCTACTGCTCAGAAAAAAACATACCTTTCAAAATATTACTGCTCGTTGACAATGCACCTAGTCACCCAAGTACTCTGATGGATATGTATAAGGAGATTACTGTTGCTTGTCTGCCTGCTAACATAAGATTCATTTGTAGCTTATAAATCAAATAGTAATTTTGAGTTTCAAGTCTTATTATCAATCATTAACAATAAGTTGGTTTCAAACCACATGGATAACTTTATATGTTCAAGACTTCAGTGCCAAAAGGAACTGCAGATATGGTAGAAATAGCAGGGACAGTAGAATGACCCTGGATTAGGCTTTGACTTAAGGTAATGGTGTGGCTGGTTTGATCTTCTATCCGGACCACTAAAACTTTCTCCATAGCAGTAATAAGACTGTTTTACTTCATTGCCTTTCATGTGTTCACTGGTGTACACTTTGTACACTGGGGTGCAAGTCTTATTATTTAAGAGAAACATTTTGTAAGGCTATAGCTGCCATAGATAGTGATTTCTCTGATACATCTGTGCAAAGTAAATTGAAAGCCTTCTGTAAAGAATTTACTATTCTAGGTGTCATTAAAAGCATTTGTAATTCAATGTCAAAATGTCAATATTAACTGGAGTTTGGAATAAGTTGGTTTCAAATCACATGGATAACTTTATCCATTCAAGACTTCAGTGCCGAAAGGAACTGCAGATATGGTAGAAATAGCAGGGGCAGTAGAATTAGAAGAGGAGTCTGAGGATGACTAATGTGAGTGCATTGCTGCAACCTCATAATAATACATGAATAGATGCAGAATTGCTTTTTAGGGATGAGCCAAGAGTGGTTTCTTGAGATTATGTCTTCTAGGAATGATTCCTGATAAAATATGAAAACTGTTGAACTGATAACAAAGGATTTAAATATTAGATGATCTTAGTAGATAAAGCAGCTGCATGGTTTGAGAAGATTGGCTCCAATTTTGAAAGAAGTTCTACAGTGGATGGAATACGATCAAACAGCATTGCATCCTACAAAGAAATATTTCTCGAAAGGAAGAGTCAATCAACATGTCAAACTTCATTGTTGTCTTATTTCAAGATATTGCTACAGCCACCCCAAACTTCAGCACCCACCACCCTGATCTGTCGACAGCAATCTACATTGAGGCAAGACCCTCCACTAGCAGAAGATTATAGCTTCCTGAAGGCTGAGATGATCACTGGCATTTTTAGCAATAATGTTTATTTTAAATAACATATGTACAATATGTCTTCAAATGTGGCAGGAAGGAGAAGAATAAAAGCCAAGCAAAGAGGGGAAGCAAATTATTAAATTCAAGTTATTAAATTTTGGAATTTCAATTAAATCATTTTAGTGTTTAAAACAAACATTCAAAGAAATATCTACTTAAAATTTTTGACTTATAAAAGTAAACTCCCACATTTGTGTATTTACTATTAAGATAATTTTGCTCATCACAAGAATATAGTGAAATCTGGGTTTGTTCAACAAACAGACTCTTACAGAGTAATAATAACATAGCAAAAGATTACTATAACAGACAATGTATATGTGTATTAGTTATTCTCATGCTGCTAATAAAAACATACCCAAAACTGGGTAATTTATGAAGGAAAGATGCTTAATTGACTCACAGTTCAACATGGCTGGGGAGGCCTCAGGAAACTTAACAATAATGATGGAAGGGGAAGGAAACACATCCTTCTTCACATGTGGCAGGAAGGAGAAGAAGGAAAGCTGAGCAAAGGATAGAGTTCCTTATGAAACCATCAGATCTCATGAGAATTTACTCACTATCTACTCATATGCTACTCTTGTGAATAGCATGGGGGAAACCACCCCCATGATTCAATTACCTCCCCCTGGGTCCCTCTCACCACACATGAGGATCATAGGAACTACAATTCAAAATAGATTTGGGTGGAAACACAGCCAAATGATACCAATAAGGTACTAATCCAAGCATTTTGTGTAAATTATGTTATTTCATCTTTACCACTATTAAGACTTACAGTATACAAATGAGTAATATGTGATTATAAGGGTTTAAGTAATTTTCTACTACACGTTAAGTTAATAAGTGCACTTTCCTGATTCAAAACTAGTTATTTATTCATCACTCTAAAATTTATGAAGCAATGCCATTGCTACCCATATTTCACAAATGTGGATAATGAAGTTAAGAGAGTTTTCTTTATGTGATTATTGATATAGTGGTAGAATCAATATCTGAGCTCAGAATAATGTATTAAAAGAGAAAAATCAAAGTAAACATCATGGAGCTCAGGTCCATGGAATAAAAATCTTTCTGTGCAACATCAACACGATCAGCTAGCTATATGTTGATATTGAGCATATTTATTATCTACAATGACACATTTACTGGTTTATATCTTTTACTAATTATATAATTAAAACATATCAATTTGGTTTTTAAAAGTCCAAAAAATTGTACTGTTAACTAGGCAATATGAAAGGAAAAAAATGTGTACTCGAGTCATGTATTTTTAAATAATTTTTGAAGTGGAGATACTAAACTACACAACAAATTCTACAAATAAAAAATATAATACTAGTCGAAGGGTATATTATACATGAGCTGAACTAACCTTTCAATTTACTTCTCTGTTATTTATCTTATCAAATCTTCTCTCTCCACTGGATATATGACTAACAAAAATGCATGAGGCTTCTCATTTAAAAACTCAAAAATACCCTGGGTTCTATATATTCTAACTCACATAGGAGTCTGTACAGCACTGCCATTTCCTTCAGAAATTTTAATCTATAGCAAACCTCAATAATTTTAGACATTTGTATGAAAACAATTATTGCTGCCATTGATCTAGAGATACCTATAAACTTGTTCAAGTGAAATTTTACAAATTCTCTAATTTAGATCATCAAATTATATTGCAAATATTTGTAGGAATAACTTTTGAGGGAACTAAGTAAAGACAGTGATTAGATCACATGTAATATTGGAGGTGAAGGATAAACTATTATAATAAGAAGATCCCAAAGCATAGTTGTTTAAGCAAAAGACATGTGTGAATCTCTCTTGCACAGCAGTCCCTAGGTAAGCAGTCAATTTAACAAGCCATCTCTTCTTGCATCTCCATCCACCAGCACACTTTTATAACCTGTGAGATGAAGCTAGATTTCATTAATTTGTGCTCCAGGTAAGGCAGAGGAAATTCAATGCAGTCTTTATTCTTTGAAGCAAGTGAGGCAGAAAGTTCACATGCTACTTCGGGTCATGTTCCACTTGTGACGTTTTAGTTACCTGGCCATAGTTTTCTGAAAGGGAAACCAGGAAGGATAGTCTCTAGCTAGGTGACTAGTTATTCATTTGAGCACCATGCACTGTGCTATCTGCTGGCTTTACAGAAATGAGGTAAATGCACACAAATGTCTGTCTTCATGGAGTTTATAGAACATAATACATAAAAATACCCTGTAGTATTAATATAGTGAAAAGAGAGAAATGCTTTGGAAAATAATAAATGAAAAGAGGATAAGAGTGTTGAAATGCATTGTGACATGCTGCACTTTTCAATAGAGGGTTTGTTGTAGACCAAGCTTGTCTATCATGTGGCCCAGGGTGGTTCTGAGGGTGGCCCAACACAAATTTGTAAACTTTCTTAAAACATTGTGAGTTCTTTTTGTGATTTTTTATTTTTTTAGTGCATCAGCTATCATTAGTGTTAGTGTTTTTTATGTGTGGCTCAAGACAATTCTTCCAGTGTGGCCCAGGAAAACCAAAAGATTGGATACCCCTGTTGTAGACCATCCTGAGAAGGACTTTTAGAGCAAAAACTCTAAGCCCTACACATTTCTGGGGGAAAATATCATTCCAGGCATAGATTGAGCAATCAGAAATATGGTGCGATAGGAAAACACTCAGTGTGATTCAGGACCAGCTAGTAGGTCTGCTGTTTGGACCTCAGTGAGTAAAGAAGAAGCATGGTAAAATCGGAAGTTAGAGCAGTGACAGAGAACAGATCATTTAGGTCCTTAGGGGGTTGTTATGAGGACATTGGATTTTGCTCTGAGTGACTTGGAAAGTTTTTGGAGGTTGTTGGGCATAGACTGAGAAAAGTTGAGAATGGGTCATTGAGGAAACCTAGCAGCCAGCCACAATCAAATTTTTGGATTAGGCCAAATTAATTTATATCAACATGACCAAAAAATGTGTGAATGCTGTGCATTCTCTTTTCTTGTAATTAATAATAAACTTAATTTGTTCAACTATTGATATGCTCATGGCAAAGGCAAAACCGTAAGGATAGAGATAATTATAGTGGTTGCCAAGATTTAAAGTTGGAGGAGAGTGGGTTTAGTTACAGAAGAACAGCATGAATAACATCTCTGGGATTATGGCACTCTTCTGTGTCTTCATTGTGGTGGAATTTGCATGATCATGCATTTGTAAAAACACATAATATATACCTATGACTAAATTTTAATATGCGGGAGTTAGAAACTCACTATATGTAAGTTAGAGTAATTTTTTATTTCAATTTTTATTTAAATTCAAGGAGCACATGGACAGATTTGTTACACTGGCATATTGTGTGATGCTGAGTGTTTGGAGTGGACTTAATTCCATCACCCAGGTAGTGAGCACAATCTCCAGTAGGTAGTTTTCCAGCACTTTCTCCCTCCCCTCCTTCCCCTCTTTTTGAGTTCCCAGTGTCTATTACTCTCATGTTCGTATCCATAGTTACCCAATGTTTAGCTGCCACTTATCAGTGAAAACATGGTGTTTGGTTTTCTGTTCCTGCATTAATTTGCTTAGGATAATGGCCTCCAGCTGTATCCATGTTGCTGCAAATGGCATGATTTCATTTCTTCATGGTTGTGTATTATTTCACGGTATGTATGTACCACATTTTTTTAATCCAATCCACCATAGATGGGTGCCTAGGTTGCTTCCATGCCTTTGCTATTATGAATAGAGCTGCAATGAACATGTATTTGCATGTGTCTTTTTGGTAGAACAATTTATTTTCCTTTCGGTATATACCCAGTAATGCAGTAGCTAGGTTGGATGGTATTTCTTTTGTAAGTTCTTTAAGAAATCTTCAAGCTTCTCTCTACAGTGGTTGAACTAATGTACAAGGAATCATTTGTCTATGAATTAATAATTAAAAATTCAGGATTCTTTGAAATTGTGAGACAGCTTATTCCTGTAATGATGATTACTGCACTTAATTAAATAAATAGAATTTTAAGCTATCAATAATATTAGCTTAGAGAATGTCAACACTTAAATTCCTTTTCAATTCAGCATTTCTTAAATTGATGGATCATCAGAGAATAAAGCAAACTAGTCATGCTTCTCTGTAATGATCCTCTTTTAATTATTTCTCCTATTTTCTACATGGCACCATTTCCTAACATCTAAAAGATCACCAATATTTTTTGAACTGGAGACATTAAAAAAGAGAATTGTCTTTATAGTTCAGCTTTTATTCCTTTATGTTCATGCTTTCTTCTCAGAATTCTTTTAATACCTAGCCAATTTTCTACTTCTAATTAACCAATTATCACTACTTGTTTTTAAGGTAACTTCATGTTCTGCTTTTAAAAACTGCTAAATGTCTTTATAGACACTCTGTTCCTATTTGTAAGCGTTTGCTATTTTAACCCTTTATAAACTTTGAGACAGGAAATAGGGACCCCACATTCTTCCCAAATCACTACCATGAATCACAGCACTTGAATCTGGACTCTGGCCAGCAGCCTTTATAAGTTTCTGGGGTATGACATGAAAATTTTAAAACCTTATAGAGAAAAGGCTACAGAAAAAGAAAAGATACTGAAAAGATAATGCATAATAAATATTCAACAGAGTTGTTTTTTTCTGTTCAAGTAAAGTCACTTAATAAAGAATCAGATATTGATTTGACTTTGACTCCTGTTGCCTGAAGGAAATTACTTAAACACAGACACACACACACGCAGACACACACACACACATATGCACAATCTTTATTCTATTCTCTAAACTATACAACTATACCTAGGGAGAATGTTCTGTTTATGGATCATGGTTCCAGGAAACAAACTGCTTCTTCGTAAAATAAGTGTGTAGTATGTGATACCCCGTGCAGGTGAACGTAAAATACTAAAACTCATGTACACGGATGAGTATGCCTTTATTTATAGAGAAGTTGGGGGATTTGGTTTTCTTTTATTGTTTTGATTTTTTGTTGTTGTTTTTCTTTTTCTTTTTTTGTTTTTATGAAACAGAGTCTCACTCTGTCACCCAGGTTGGAGTGCAGTGGAGTAACCTCAGCTCAGTGCAGCCTCTGCCCCAGGGGTTCACGTGATTCTCATGCTTCAGCTCATGAGAAGCTGGGATTACAAGTACCTGCCACCATGCCTGGCTAATTTTTGCATTTTTAGTAGAGGTAGGGTTTCACCATGTTAGCCAGGCTGGTCTTAAATTCCTGACCTCAGGCAATCTGCCTACTTCAGCCTCCCAAAGTGCTGAGATTACAGGTGTGACCCACTGTGCCCGGCCTGGTTTTCTTTTTGACATGCTTTGGCTTTAGGAACACAGCTATAAATAGTCTGTCAGTCTTTTTTTCACCGAATTCCAAGAGAAAGTTACTGAAATAATAGCTTCAGACACAGTCTTCAGATCCATCCTAACAATAGCCCAATCTCAACAGGTATTTTTGACTCACCTGATGATTTTGGAAAGAATGAAAGTGAAAAAAGAGTCACAGGATAAAAATATGTGAATGACTAAAGACTTAAAAATCACTGCATTGTAGCCTACACCGATGAAGGTGGGAGCGTGGGCTGAAATAGTTATGAGTAATACTTATTTTCATAATACCTCTTATTTTTGAAAGTATACTTACATTAATTATTTTGAGGCTTAGGAAGTCTTATACAGCAGACAGATCAAGTATCATTACTAACTTCTGTTGGTTGTGATAAAAGTGAGGCTCAGGGGAGTATACTCATTTGGTGGAACAGTTACTATGGGAATCCATAGCTCATTATTTGAGCCCAAATCCCTCTTCACAATACTCGGTAGCTTATAAATAAATATGAACAAACCCCAAATTCACCATTTTATCACTGTCTACCTATATTTCATTGTTTCTTATTTCCCCTTTTATTGTTAATACCAATACACTCAAGAATAGCAACCATCTGCTGGTGTGAATTATCCCAGGGTGGGAGATCACCTTCAGGATCTCTTCTACAGCACCTATTTCTGATATCAAAGGCCAAATTATAATATCTATCATTATATATTCTCTCCCTTTTTGCATTCATTTTGTCTATTCTTACCCTTCTTAAATCTTTATCATTGAAATTTCTGATATTTATTTTGATGCCACATTCAGCAATTTTGGGTAAGATCAGGACTGATCATTATAATTATTCTTGATGTTTTTCCTGAATCTTATTGGTAAAGTCAGTATTGACTTTCTTTTCTGATGATGTAATGAGAGTTTAATGGAATAAAGCAATAATGATAAAAGCTTGAACTCTTTACTATGCCAAAAGTAATCAGCCCCTATTTTGAAATGAACAATTATGGTTCATCATGATCAGGCTTCTATGTAGTTAGGATTCTATTCATTTAGTTTTATAAAGCCTTTTTTCAATGATTGTGTGGTCTTGATTCCTGAATGTCATGTTGAACCTTTATATGAGATAATGAAAAAGAAATTTCACTACCTGGGTCATTGGAAATGTACAAAGTTTCCATTGCATCCTTCCTCTGAGGCAGTATCACTATTGATTACTGTGTAACTTTTCTTTGAAGAACACTAAAAATGATTAATGGTTTTACCTTGGTTACACCCAAGAAGTCTTGACATTGCCAAATTCAACTTGCAGATTTGGCTTAGTAATATCATTTACTTCAACAGTTTTAAGCAAAATACATTTTTGAAAAAAGAAAAGAGGCTTTCTCATGATATATCTGGATTAGGTTTGTCTTATTGAACAGACTGCCCACAAAATTAGTGTGTGTGTAATTTTCTGTAACAAAGAACTCTTACCCAACCAAGATATGTTCGGAAAGTGGAATCTTTCTATAACTGAAATTTCAGCCCAACCACCAAATGATTAAACCTCTTCCCAAAGCGCTCACTTCAATTAGTGTGTCTCTGGTCTTTTCCCCATAGCACTTGGTATATATTTTTATTTAGATATATGTATCTCCAAATGCATATATATATATATCCCCAAACATATGGAATCTGAACTCTTGGGTAGTAGAGGTTATGCTTTATTATGATTTTAGTAGTACTAACAGGTAATAGAGACCTAAAACTCAAGAAATTAATTCAAAAAAATTATGAACAAGTACAAATTATAAATAGTTCGCTTGTAAAGAATTCAGTGAATTAATGTAGGATCAATAGGGTCCTGTAAAAACTTTGTTTCCATAGATTACAGCATAAACAGTAGAGGTGATTATGAGAAAAACAACTCTTAGTTTCAGAGCCGAAGGAAAGTATGTCTCTGCCTAGCTGTGAGTCAATCTAACTATCTATCTACACACACACATACATATGTATACACATACATGTATTATGCATTTGGAAAAAAAAACTTGATATTTTTAAGCAGGAGTCTTTTTGGTCCAATTTGAGCTCATAGTTTATTAATTTGTTAAATATTTTATTAATGTGTGAAATGCATTTATATACTGCTCTCAATAAATGAATCCATGTTAATAATCTCTGCGCTTGTTTCAAAATATATTCCCCCATTAAATGTCTATAGACACTAATGACAAAAGGATAGAAGGATAGATGAAATGAAATAATTTAATTTCTTAATATCACAAAGCCCAAATGCACTTTTTTTCTAAATCATTTCTTAAGTCCACTTTAAGTACCTATTTTAGGTAATGACAGCTTATATCAAAAGATAGGAATCTGTAATTTGAGATATAAAAGTGAAAGCCTCAAAAATAACTGTAATCTAGTTACATCTTGTACAGTATTTAATGTGACATCTTTTTTTCAACACTCTTATTCTGGTAAAATAATGTTTCTAATATATGACCTTTAATACTAAAAACGAACATGAAGTTTTAGCGTGCTTTGTGAAATGTAGTAAAATTGCATACAGGTATCAGAAATAATTTTCTAATTCTGCTCACAAAAATGCCTCTGAAATGTATTCATGGTAAAGTTACATGTCATCATTGAAACCAGTAGAAGTTCATCTCATGTGAGATTCATAAACAAGCCAGGATTGGGAGTTGTTTTGACTTACATAATGTGTGTTTTAAAAAATTAGCCAGGCATAATGGCAGGTGCCTGTAATCTGAGCTACTTGGGAGACTGAGGCAGGAGAATCGCTTGAACCTGGGAGGCAGAGTTTGCAGTGAGCCAAGATTGCACCATTACACTCCAGCCTAGGCAACAAGAGTGAAACTCCACCTCAAAACAAAAGAAAAAAAAAATACACATATATATATATAGTATTTTTACCTAATTAATATTTTTAGGTAATTATTTGCATGTTAAAATGTGTTAGTGCTCAAATCTACAAAATGCAACATACTATGAATTTTATTATTTAACAGGACAGTTTGGCCTGGTACTTAATCACAAGGAGTTAGTTAGATCCCTTCTCTCAGCTGCGCTCCCTCCCCACATATAACGATTGTAATTAGTGACTTGGAAATTACATGATAGGATGTCATTGTTTTTCGTCCTGTAAAGGACTAAATGTAAGACAAAATAAACATATTCAAATGTTTCCTTATTTAAATTTATGTCATATAGTCTCAATCGAATATAGGTAGGAATTAAGTTAACATTTTTTTTCCTAAGGGGAATTTCATCATACAGAAAATGAGTCTCCTAGAGTAATCAAATTCAATTTTAGAGTCTAGGATATAGAAATAAGGTGTTGGTTCGCTACAAAGAGTGCAGCTAATGCAGAAAAAGTGTCTCCCACTCTACCCCTGAGAAAAAATATAAATACCATTTGAGCATTAGTAACACACCGAAGACTTGAAGATGAGGATTTATAAAAAGTTATGACACAAGGGACGTCTCCGTTGCCCTCCCTGGGTATTATGCAAAAAAGAGTATTATTATTCATTCCTCAAGGAACCATGTTATCTACATAAATAAACAAGCATCAGAAGTGGCCGTCACGCGGGAACCACTGGGTTTCAGGGGTAATGGTTTGTCTTGTTCTGTCCTAAGAATGAGGCCGGAAGGATGAAGGGAAATGACATCAGATGGTCACTGTTTTGAGAATCTACCCTATCAGGACACTTAATTTCCTGGCAGGTTATCCCAGCAGACCATGAGAAAACTGATTCAATGACAAATATAAGCAACCCTGGAGATCCTCAGAACTATATTTGGAATAAAACTCTGGAAAAAGACTGAATACCATCCTAATTTAATAGGTAGAGTTTTATAGATATTTATTTAATAAAAATTATAATTAATCATAGCAGTTTAAGTCTAATTATATGGCACTTACTATGTGTCAGTCATTCTTTGGAATCCGTTACATTTAATCAGCCTTTGGATCCACTCTCTTTAACAGCTGGAATAATTGGAGTCCTGAAATACTAACTAATTTGCTCTAGTGCACACTTTTTAAACTGTTAAATAGTTTCTTTTACCTAAAGCTCAATAAAATGTATAAATTATCTCACATATGTGGACATAAATAGATGAGACACACTATAAAATAGTTGAACGAGAAGCCACTAGTTGTAAAAATTTAAAACAAAAAATTACAGTATATTCAAAAATGTATATCATCCTAAATTTTGCTATAGGATGTAATATCTTGAAATACCTCAATATAACATCCATATTATTAAATAACAACCATATGCAACAGTAAGAAAAACACTATTCATTATCTGTCTGTTAAAAAACATCAAGAAATATTATTAGTGAGTCTCAGATTGACATGTTTTATAATTTCTATTTTTCCTGGGATTCAGGTACTTCGTGAATTAATACTATAGCTACTCACCCAATATTCAAGTCAATTGAAAAGTAACAAGTTGGATTTCTAAAAAGTCTCATGGAAGATAAAATTATTTGAAATTCAATAATGCACATCATTCAAGTCATCAAAATAATACTGCAGACTGTGTTGATTTAAAGGTTTTCATTTGTACAGCCGTCATTCTGAAAAAATATTTATGATTTAAGTTTTAATTTAAATAGGATGCATACCACTTGTTTATTCACTATAAGTATTTTCACAGCAGAACATTTGACAGCAAACTGGATTTTAGTAACAACATTTTAACTACTGTGACTTGGCTTTAGAAATCTAAAGAACTGCAGTGAGAGCACAAATATTATAGTGAACAAATGAGGTGGATGGGTGCTCTCCTGAGCTACAGAAGAAATGATTTGGTGTTTAACACAAAACAAAAGTCAAATGTGTTAGGGTTGTCCACCATTTCCAATGGTGATCTTCTTGCTGATTTTGTCATTCCGTGACATCCGCAACAGTCATACCCTCATGCCCTTTTTCACTTTGTCCAGGCCCACATGCTTGCCATCCAACCATTCAGCCTTGGCATTGCAGATTAAAATTTGGAAACCATTTTTATTGGGTCCAGAATTTGCCATGGACAAGATGCCAGGACCTGTATGTTTCTGGATCAAATTTTCATAACCAAGTTTCTCCTTGCAGATGGATTTGTCACCAATGCCATTATGGCATGAAGTTACCACCCTGGCACATCAACTTTGGAATAATTTTGTGAAAGCAGAAACTCTTATAACCAAATCCTTTCTCTACGGTGCCCAAAGCACAGAAGTTTTCTGCTGTCTTTGGAACTTTGGCTGCAAACAACTTGAAGAAAACGTGACCCAAGGGCTCACCCTCCGCAGCTATGCCGAACAGAGTGGGGCTGACCACGGCTGATGGCAGGCACCTCCAGGCAGCAACAGTGTCTTAGAAGAAACACTGTTTATTCCACATGTGTAAAATTCAGTGAGTGACTTTCAGAAAGATCAAAAGAAAGTAAATGTAACATTCATGCTGTTGTTTAAACTTTATTTTTATATGCATGCATGTTTCAAGGAAACAAAACTTTCAAGATACAGAATACAACATATAAAATAATTCAGAATTATCTTAATGTGTACACAAATAACAATAATAAGTACATATATAGGATACATTGTATAATTTGTTTTGAGGTTTCAAAAAGCAGTAATTTGGTTTTAAAATTCTGATACCAATGTCTAATATAACATTCAACTAAAACATATTTCAAAAGTTGAACTTTTGAAAATAATAACAAATTAACACATAATTCTAAGACATTCTGCCGTTTTCACAATAGTCAAAATAGTGCCTTTCAATGCTCTTGCAGAGAGCAAGAAGGTTGCTGTAGGTTTTCACTTCAGAAAGTTTATCATTCATCAATTGTGTGATAAGAATGGTGTACAAATGGCCAAATACCAATGTATCAAATTCATGAAGCTGCTTATTTAAAAATATGGTTGTGTTGCCAGACTTTGAGAGAGAGCTTGATAGCACTGGTCTATATCTTCTAAGACCTGCTCCAGAGTTTTCTTACCCCATCTGATGGCTTTCATCTTACATTTGACTTTTCACTGTTTCTGATAGGCCAAAATATGATGAAGAGGCGAAGGGTAAGGTGATCCATACCTAGCATAAGTGATCTCCCCGATTTAGGTTCATCCAACCACTGAAGACACAACTAGTAACAAAAGAATAGTCACTAAAACTTGGGGAAATGGAAATTTACTGTGGAAATAAGGCTAACATATTTGATATATTTGAATTTCAACCGAACTTATTTACTTGAGCTTGGTGGAAGATTATTTAACTTACAAGACATGATTTTTTTTGTATCTTCCCAAGTAAAAATGTAGTCATTTTTACCAATGGAGCTTGAAAAACAAATCTTTTTTTGATAAATAATCATCTTGCTTTCAGCATCTAAAACTTATTACCAGAAACATACCTTCTGCCAGACGAATGGCATTATTTCTTATCCAAATGCCTAAAGGTATGATAGGCATTTTGATTGCTATTATTTTTTATTGTGTTTATTTCTGGAATTTTCTACTTTGAAGTTACCATCCTTGTCATTAGCTAGAAGCTACAATATAAATTTTGCATTCAAGTCTCTGTGCTTTTTCCTTTGCATGCAAATATTATACTGCTTTCAAATGATAATATAATCAGTTCACACTTTTATTGGAAGAACTAAAATATTAACACTTCGTTCTCTTTGAAGATGATGACCTAAGTTTTATATTGTAAACCTTTCAATTAAATTATTGGTTCACAAGGTACTATTTTAAGTTTGGATGTAACATACTTGACAATGCTTTTGTCAGATTAATGAAGCTTAGCTTTTTTTTTAATTTTATTTTGTTACATGGACTCATACCTTTGGTTCAATTCATTGATAATTGTGTTTAAGAATAGAAGCATTTTCAAATTTTGGATTTATATTTAAGATTAATATAAACATGCTTAGATTGTTCCAATACATTCAATATCTTTAAGTTAAAATTAGCTATAAGTTTCTCTATTCCTCCTAAAATTTCACAGAATGTGAGTATTATACAGAATGCCTTCACAAAAAGTTAAAAATATCATATATAAAATAAAATCCTATGTTCCCTGTGTATTTATAAAAGTAAATCATCAATTCTTAAGAAGATGTAAAGTGACTTTTGTAGAGCAGCTGCAATCAATTATTATTATAGACAAGAACATTCACTCAACCAGGTGTAAGAGAATTAAATAAAATCCTTACAAACACTGCCTCTTCATTAACAAACCAGCTGAAAGATTAACAAATTTGCTGCCTGTCTGGAGATATTTAAACTCTTCCAATGTGATGGTTCAGGAATTATGAGAGGATTTTTAAAAACAAAATATATTGAAAACTTCCATAAAGTGTGCCTCTAAAGACTGAAACTTGTATTTGACCAGGATTCAATATTCTCCATTGCCCTTCATGACTGGATAAAGGGAGAGCACCAGGCATTGAATCAGACACTTTCTTATATGATATGCTCTAGGATAGTCAAGAAAGGAATACCACTCTCGTTTATATTCCCCTTTATATTTTCTATGAATTTACCTCTCATCCTTAAGAAGAATTTATTAAATAATATCAGACTTTGTTTCAGTAAAGGCAGGCTATGGTTTAAACTAAACCTCTTGCTGAAAATATTTAGAAAATCTAGACAAAAACACCATCTTGGAAGCATAAAACCTGTAAGATTGTGAAGAAGACTTAGGCCAGGATCCATGGGAAGATGAAGGGCCAGAGAGGCAAGTTCAGGGCTTCTAAGTATTTTCAACAACAACAACAATGAACACTTTTTTAACAGCCCTGTCCAGTTAGGAAGCAGAAATCAGAGTTCAGAGATGGTAATCTGGTGAGACCCTTGGCGATTTAAGATAAGTATGATCAATGAGTAGTTGAAACTCAAAAGAGCTGAGGCTCAGCTTTAAATCTATGCAATCCCTGAAATTTGATTAAGTTGCTACTGAATTGCTAGTCTCTCAAAGTACCTGCCAGAAGCAAGCGTACTTTTTTAAGAGAGGATAATTTCATATGAGACCTTACTATTTCTGTAATTTTGCTAATATGTATAACATACAATGTAAAATAAATAAACAAATAAATACACTTAAAGAGGAAGACAATTATACAAACCAAAAGAATCAATGTAATCTATAGATATAAATATAAATTTAAGGATCAGTTTTTCATATATGCCAAATAACATAGGAGACAGAAGACACCCTGTTAAATTTGAATTTCAGAAAAACATTGAATATCCCAAGCAATATATGGAACATATTTATACTAAAAAATTATTCATTGTTAATCTAGAATTTTATTCAGCCCTTATCTGACATTCAAATTCAACTGGACATTCTATATTTTATCTGGAAACACGACCTGTGAGGGACCCAAATATGAGACTTCCTGGAACCAGATTTTAAAATAACTACACTAACAATGTTCTAGAAGTTAAAAGACAAAGAAGAAAGAAAGGACTTCACAAGGTCACCAGCTACAGGTTTTAGCTGCAGTTGCCAGAAGAACAAGCAATGATTAGACAGACATCATTGCCAATGCCTATGAACAGCTCAATGACAGCTCCTTCAGTTTTAAAATAGATTGAATAAAGAAAGTGAAATGAAACGATTTAAAACTGAAGAAGAGATTTGAACAAACGGAAATTTCTCTACTCCTCAGCAGGGTGGGAAATAGTGAGAAAGAGCAGATGAACCATAGAGGTAATTTTGTCTCCAAGCTGCATTTTTTGAAAATTTATGGCTAATTATACCCTGATTTCTCACAACTTTTTCTCTCTTTTTGTGATTTACCTCTGCGAAGACATTTGTTTTGTTGTTTCATCTACATTTTCAGAATGGTAGGAAGCTGATCTGTGAGCTGATTTGTGAAATATCATGGTTGTACCTAAATAATTTGTGTAATTAAATGAGTATACTCTTTTTATATTCTTTTTCTTTTTATCATAATGAATATCTAATATTAAAACCTACATTGAGGTCAGCTTGACATTTTTCAAATAATTTCTTTCAAATGGATAAATAACATTCTTTTTTGGCTAAGATTCCTGGCATTTCCTATGAAAAAGGTAGAGGATCTGCTTAGAAAGTTTTCATCTTAGAATTACTTGAATATTTTCCCCTTTTTCTAATTTAATCTTCCATAGAAGTCAGAAGGGAGAATTAGGTAAATCTAAATTAAGTAAAATTATATTATTCTAAGCACTGCCACTAACATTTTACAGATAGTGTATGACATTATCTATAAACCTTTTCAAGAAGCTACAAACAGAACTAAAAATACCTAAGAAGAGGGTTATTTGTCCCAGATATTTTCCTTTTAAATAGTTCCAGCTTTGCTCAACTGGGGTGCTTTTGGATTTTCTGGAGGATCAACACTTTGTTGTGTGTCACTAATGACAGAATTATTAGCCTTTTTCGCTTCGGTGCATTTAATTTGAGCATCTTCTATTGACAATAATAGAAACCCTAAATATTTGAAGGGATAATCAGAAAATCAATAAATTTCCAAAGAAATAAAATTACAAAGCACTATGCAAATGAAATCTATAAATATATAACATATACATATATAAGAAAAAGGATATTTTCTTGTAGAATTCTTCAGTAATCTTTATTCAATTTAACATTTTAAGCACTTAATCTTTATTAATCTAGCAATTCACATGTCATCCCCACTACTCAGGGGAAATAATAAGAAAAATATACAGTTTTCAATTTATTAATAATTGATAATAATGCTGTTACATTTACTTATGTATAAGCATATTTAATAAATACATCTTTACAATTTACAAGGCTCATGTGCTCTAAGGGTCCTTTAGGAAGTATAGAAGTATGTGACAATTGCCACCTCATAGATGAGGATGCTTAAGCCAGAAGAATTCAGCTTACCAGCTCAAGATCATGCTGAAATTTGGAAGTGGATGCAAGATTAAAATGGAAGATTTTTACAGTAAGTGTGGTGCTCTTTTTGGTACAAAATTTCTCTGATTCTTCTGAAAAGTTTATATTTCATTGGTTTGTGGTTTCCTGGTGGTATATGATAGGGTCATTTGATATAGTTTACATTGTTCTTATTTTAAAAAAGAAAAAAGAAAAAGAAAAACAAGGAACAGAAAATGGAAACAAGCTCTTTTTTTGACTGCTTACAATATTCCAGCACGGTTTTAAGTGCTTTATATATATTAACTCATTTAATCATCCCAAAATGCTATAAAGAGAACCCAAATGGAGACTTTCCAGAGTCTTAACTTGGTTGAAACCACTAGTCTTCAACTGAGACCTCACTCCTGTGGGATCTTTTAGTACACCCCCAGCTGCCACAGAACCACCTGTGACAAACGCCTGTGGATCAGGGACAGTGTGTGGCTCCATTTCTGACTAAAGCACATTTTTTTCAAGGCTTCAAACATATCCTGGAAAGTTCACATGGCCACTATTATCCCAAAGAATGTTGGGGAGAAAATCGACCGCATTGGTCAATATGCCTGTTTCTCTTGATCAATGCCTGAAGAACAAGTCCCTACAATATGCTGCCATTATCACAGAGCTATGGGCTTTCTTGTTGTTAATTCAGCGATCAGCACTTCTATTGCCTACAAAAATCTATACACTGTGGCCTCCATAATACCCACATCATTATAAAAGAATTCGCCCATCCTTTCCCACATATCTTCATATCTTCAGCATGATTTCTCAGTATTCCTGAAACCTCGAGTTTCATGAGAACACAATTTCCTGTGCACTCACTTACATGAAGATGGTTTATATTCTCAAAAAAAAAACACTTAACCCAGGGTCAGTATTCTTCTACACCTCCAAAATTAAGCATCCAAAGCATCTTAAGAATACTAATAGTTAACCTTTGTTTATTTTATTATTTTATATATATATTTTTTTTTTTTTCTTTTTTTTTTTTTTCTTTTTTTGAGACAGAATCTCAGTCTGTCGCCCAGGCTTGAGTGCAGTGGAGCATCTCAGCTCACTGCAAGCTCCGCCTGCCGGGTTCACGCCATTCTCCTGCCTCAGCCTCCTGAGTAGCTGGGACTGCAGGCTTCTGCCACTGTGCCTTTTAGTAGAGACGGGATTTCACCATGTTAGCCGGGATGATCTCGATCTCCTGACCTCGTGATCTGCCCGCCTCGGCCTCCCAAAATACTGGGATTACAGGCGTGAGACATCATGCCTGGCCCAAGAATACTAATAGTTAACTTTTAATAAGCATGTACCACATGCCCAATCTGTTTTAAGCATTTCACGTGTAATTATAAAGTAAATATTCAAAATATGTATGAGACAGGATTATTAATATAACTGTTGGACAGATTCCTCATGTCTTAAGTCACATTAAATAGGAGGTGATCATTTCAACTTTGATTATTAACCTTTATGCTATAGTATTTCATTTATTTGCTTTTTTTAATTTAAAAAATTCACAATTTTTAATAATAGTTTACTATTTTTGTCTTTATTAAGTAAATATTTTATTTTTTCTTCCTTTCATTATTTTCTACCATGCGTCACTTGCATTTTTAATGAGAAAGAATCTTCTTTCATTCCTTGCCATTTATTACTACAAAGTAACATTCAAGCCAAATTTGCATAAGAGCAATGCTGCTATATCTTTTGTTTTGTGTTGTTATTTAGTTTATTTTTGTTGAGGTACAGAAGAGCAGCCTGATGAAACCCTATTTCATAAACCTTATTAAATAATGGCCTAAAAGAAAGAAAAGATTTCTGGAAGTCTAATTGTAACAAATCTTCATTTTCTGACTACAGGAAGGGTGGTATGACTGCTCACCGGGTATGTGTATCAACCGACTTGAAAATAAAATCTACACGTCACGTCGTGGCTCCATACGGCTGCAATAATTGCTGCACTGCAGCTATTGAATCTGCCTTAAATGTCAGAGATAATTTTTAATACACATGTTTAAGTTTTGTCATTTTCTTTAATACAAGCTAAATAATGTGTGGGAATGTATAAATACTGTATACATAAACAATGACTTTGTAGCTAGCCTTTGGAAACATGTTGGAATGTCAACATGCTATGACATTATGTATGAAGTAATTATGGGAAATATGCACATAAACTTACAGCAAACATTTAGTGAGAAAAAACACTTGTAACTTTTCTATCAGAATTTCAATAAAAAAAATTAAGCACTTGACAGCAAATCCATATGCATGTATCATCTGATAGCAGCAACTAATTAAATTATAAAAGGTAGAGCACATAGCACAAAGAAATTGCTACAGAACCTCATGCCATTTCCATGTTGATCCCTGGATATGTACTTGATTTGCTAAATGCTATTGTATTGTAACATTCTTTTAAAAATTTCTGTCATTCACACTAGCAACAAACCTTAGCTGAAAATTGAAGAGAGGCTGGAAAAGTCATTCATATAATAGGAAAATTATTGAAAGGAACTTTGAAATTGACATTATAGAGATCAGTATTTATAAGTGAAGAAAAGAAGTAAAATGATTAGGTTCATGATATGTAATAGTATTTATGCTTTTTTGATTAACAAATATGCTACTGGGTTGACCTATTTTGCTCTTTTGTTGTTGGTTTATTTTTGTTTTATTTTATTTTAATTTTTATTATTTTTATTTTTATTTATTTATTTATTTATTTTAGGATGGAGTCTTGCTCTGTCCCCCATGCTGGAGTGCAGTGGCGTGATCGGGGCTCACTGCAAGCTCCACCTCCCAGATTCACACCATTTTCCTTCCTCAGCCTCCCCAGTAGCTGGGACTACAGGCACCTGCCACCACGTCCGGCTAATTTGTTGTATTTTTTTAGTAGAGACAAGGTTTCACCATGTTAGCCAGGATGGTCTCCATCTCCTGACCTCGTGATCCACCTGCCTCAGCCTCCCAAAGTGCTGGGATTACAGGCGTGAGCCATCATATTTTTTATTTTTATTTTTGTGTGTGTGTTGGAGTCTAGCTCTGTCACCCAGGCTGGAGTGCAGTGGTGTGATCTCGGCTCACTGCAAGCTCCGCCTCCTGGGTTCACACCATTCTCCTGTCTCAGACTGTAGAGTAGGTGGGACTACAGGCACCCCCCACTTTGTATTTTTAGTAGAAACGGGGTTTCACCGTGTTAGCCAGGATGGTCTCGATCTCCTGACCTCATGATATTCCCGCCTCGGCCTCCCAAAGTTAGTTTATTATTTTGTTTTCTGTTGCTATAATTTTTGAAAGATTAAGTTTTATTCCAATTTTAAAGGATGTTTTTAAGTATCAATAGTCTGAAAATTGTTAGTATATGATATGTGAAGTCTTTTGATCCATATTTACTAATATTATTGCCTCATGATTAGCCATTGCCATCTACTTAATATTTATTTATTGAGAACCCATTATACACCAGACATTTTCTATATTCAGGAAAGACAACTTCAGTCGTATATGATTACACTTTTATGAGGTATCTGAAGTAGTCACCTTCATAGAAATAGAAAGTGTAACGGTGGTTGCCAGGGGCTGGGTAGAGGAGGGAATCAGAAGTTTGTTTAACGGGTACAGGGTATCAGTTTTACAAGATGAAAAAGTTCTTGAGACCCATTGCACAGCAACATGAATGTGCTTAATACTACTAAACTGTACACTAAAAAATTGTTAATATGATAAACAGAAACTTACCAACATGTATATTTGACATATGTTTGGTTTATAGTACACCAATTCTACCTCAATGACACTGCTTTTTTTTGTTTGTTTGTTTTTTAAAGATATGGGAGAACCTTAAATATATTGCTAAATCAAAGAAGCCTATCCGAAATGGTTACATATTGTATACTTGCAACTATAGGACATTTTGGAAAAGGCAAAACTATAGGGACAGTTAAAAGATCAGTGATTCACAGGGGTTCAGGGAGAAGAAGAAAGGGAAGAATATGTGGATTACAGGGGATTTTTAGGGCAGTCAGATTAGGTATGATATTGTCATAGTTGACACTTTTTAAAACCCATAGGACTTTAGAACACAAATCTAAATTATGGATTGTATTTCATAATAACTTATCATTTTTAACAAATGTAGCATACTAATGCAAGATGTCAATATGGGGGAATCTGCAAGGATGTGGACAGAGAATATATTGATAATGTTTATATTTTCTGCTCAATCTTTTAGTATAAAAATACTCCATAAAAATCTAACTATTAAAAAGAAATACATTGAAAATGCAAACATAATCAAATCAATTCTCACCAACTCTACCGCCTTCACCTTAATTTTAGACCATCATCATTTTTCGTATTTTTTGCCCTGCTCCTGTAGAGGGTGTTCTAAGTGTAGAGGCAAGACAGAGTCATTTAAAACATTTCACTGTTCTTTGCAAAATCCAGCTTTGGATTTTAAATTAGAATCAGATAGTTTAAAGTCATCACAGCCACCTATATGACTACCTAATTTTGTACCGCATAATTCAATATACTTTAACTAACTTTTTGGCATCATCTGCCCAGCTCACTTCACTCTAGCTTCATTGACTAGTTCTGACTCTTTCTTGAACACATCAGCCATTCTCTAACTCAAAGATTGTCTTTATTGTTCCCTCTTTCTAGTATGATCTTCTGCCAGATAGCCTGATAAACCTTATGCTTTAACTGCTTTGAGTCTGCTCACTTGTCATTTTCTTAATAAGCAGAAACTTCCTTCATAAGCAGAAATTTCCTAGTGTAAAATAGCAAACATTTCTTCTCAGCACTTTCAATCCCTTTCCTTGCTGTATTTTTCCCCATAGCACTTATCATTATCAGATATTCTATCGATTTCACTGTGCAACTCTACAATAAAATATGCCGGGAAGGAGAGAGAGAGGAAAGAAGGTGGAGAAGAGAAAAGCAGAGGAAGACAATAAAAATGAGAAAACAAATCTTAGAGATAACTAGGCTTTCTGAAGTTATCACACCAAGTAGGTGAAATTCAAGATTCAGACATTCTTCCAGACCCGTCCCAAATCCAGATAAATATGACTAATCCAAGATTCATACAGAAGCATTTATACTATTTTGATACATGTTTATAGATTTTTGCCTAATTGCCTTATCATAACTCATCTCCGAACATATTTATTTGTTTGCCTTCATGTTATTCTATGGAGTAACTGCAAATTTGAGGTATGTATATTAACTGAGAACACTTAGTTACTGTATTTAAGTAGAGGAAGATTATTTCTTAAAGAAGACTGGGGTTTAGTTAAGACTCATTATCTGTCAGAGTTGGGTCAAATGCAAAAATAGCCTTTTACCTTAATATGATTGACCTAATAAAAGCCCTTGCATTTATTCATTAGGGTTATTCTTAAATGGTTCTGTCTGAAAAGTGCTTTTCAACAATAGATTAATCCCCAAAGCATTTTAAATCTTTGGGTAAGCTGCTGCAGGTTAGAAATTAAAACATTCCATTATATATCTACCAAATAGAGTTCAGTGCTTCAGGCTGTGAACTTGTCTAAAACTCTTGCAAAGAGTATCTGTTTTGTAAATGTCTTTTATAGTAAAGTATGAAGGAGTCAGTTTAAACGTTAAGAAAAAAGAAAGAAAGGCGTATGGAGAATAGTAAAACCATAAATTTAAGGTCATGACAGATGTCATGGTTCTTAACAAAATAACTAACTTGAATTTTGAAGGATCAAGAAAACTTATAATTCAATTTGGGAATATGTTACTTTGTGCATTTCTTGTTTAGAACTAAAACATTTCTGTACAATTTAATCTTTTCATACCATTACACTGCAGTGTTAGGGTTTTTATTTTGCAATGTTTAATTCCTTTTCTTGGATGGACAAATTATCCTTGTTTTCCCTGCAGCCAACTTGAATGATTTCCACTAACTGTGATAATGAGGCCAAAGCTGATTAACTTTAGGCCTTTCTTCTACTAAAATTAACAAGCAAGCTATACTACAATAAATGTAACTCTCTCTCTCTATACACACACACACACACACACACACACATTATATATATAACATATCACATATATATCGCTATATATAGTATGTATATGTGTGTGTGTGTCTGTGTGTTTGTGTGTCTAAGAATATTCTTATCTTCCCTTCTAGCAAAAGGAAAAAAAAAAAAACAGTGAATCTGTCAACATTGCCATTGCCAGTTGGCCAGAGGATCAAGTCACTTGCATGTCCTCTCTCAGCATGAGAGAATATATGCATACTTGGCTGCATTCTAGTTTTGAAGGACACCTGCACTGCTGGTTCTGGTCTTAGTGGGATACAGAGGCACTGTCTTGAACAGCTTTATTTTAACCCATTTAAACAAAGAGTTAAACTGGAATTTAGAACTTTTTCGAGCAAAGATGTTATAAATCAGTATGAAAACTTAAATATATTTCATTTTACCAAAATATTAATACATAAAACACATTCTTTTTTACTTAGCCTTTTATCGTTAGTCATTTACCTTGTTTTCTAGATGGAGGAATTGTGTTTAATGGTACCAACTGTTTTGTGGTGTTTTTCTTGAAGAAGAGGCCATTCTTCTCCAGATGATTATTTTGGACTTTGCAAAAGAACAAGGAAGCACTTACAAAGAAGTTTATACTCAGAATTTGCTTTTTACATCTCTATTGGAAAGCATATATTGCTTATTAAATAAATATACAGCTCTAGACTTCCAAACTTTTGGACTATCATTATATGCCTTGCAGTTTTTTCTTGGTACTGTGAGGGCAACAAGGAAGTAAAAAAAAAAAAAAAAAAAAAATGACCTTCTCTAAAGCAGTTTCCAATTTAAATCTCGAACAAAAGACACTTAACGATTATGCAGTTACTATGTTAGGTATTCATAAGTCCTTATATATGCTTTTTTAAGAATATCTAATACAGTTAAGAGAACTCTTTACATAACTATCTGTTAGGTTTATGAGTCCTTGATAGGTAGGAGCTATATCTCATCTATGCCTTTAATTCCTAATCAGTGACACAAAATCAAACTTACAATAGGTGTTTAGTAACAACTTTTTTGTATGATCAAAAAGTTTGAATTCCATAAGCAGAGATTTCATTTATTTCATACTAGATGCATATATTTTATATAATATTTATATACTCTTCTTCTATCTAAACACTTGAGTGTTTTTAGTTAAAAGGCCAACCAAAGAACTAAAGAGTCATTCTTCAGTCTTCTCCTTCTTTAACTCATATATCCAACTCATTTTCAAGTCTCATAGATCCGGCAAAATGCATATCAAATCTTTAAATTGTGTTCTTCTCCACTGTTATTTTTCTTTTCTTTTCTACCATGAAAAAATGTGGAATAATGCTTTGATAACTTTAAGGCCATACATAATATAACACACTAATTACCACCACTGCTTCTACCTCCAGTACCGCCATTGCCACAATCACCATCAGTATCACCATCACAACCATTACTACTACCATCACCAAACCCACCACCACCATCAGCACCTGTACCACAACTACCATCTCACCATCACCAGCACCATTATCATCAGCATGCCACCCCCACCACTGCCATTGCCAATGCCTCAGTGGAAGAGGAGTGGAGCAGCGAGGTGCTTGCGACAGAATTTTCTCCCCCAAATCCCCCATTATCATCATTGCTGCTAACACTATCAAAGCTAAAACTTGAGGTTGTTTCTATACTTGAAGCCTCAATACTCTTTACTATTATTATTATTATTATTGTACTTTAAGTTCTAGGGTACATGTGCAGAACATGCATGCTTGATACATAGGTATACATGTGCCATGTTGGTTTCCTGCACCCATCAACTCATCATTTACATTAGGTATTTCTCTTAATGTGATCCCTCCCCCAGCCCTCCACCTCTTGACAGGCTCTGGTTTGTAATGTTCCCCACACTGTATCCAAGTGTTCTCATTGTTCATTTCCCACCTATGAGTGAGAACATGTGGTGTTTCATTTTCTGTCCTCGTGATAGTTTGCTGAGAATGATGGTTTCCAGCTTCATCCATGTCCCTGCAAAGACATGAACTCATCCTTTTTTAATGACTGCTTAGTATTCCATGGCGTATATGTGCCACATTTTCTTAATCTAGTCTATCATTGATGGATATTTGGGTTGGTTCCAAGTCTTTGCTATTGTGAATAGTGCCACAGTAAACATATGTGTGCTAGTGTCTTTATAGCAGCATGATTTATAATCCTTTAGGTATATGCCCAGTAATGGCATGGCTGGATCAAATGGTATTTCTAGTTCTAGATCCTTGAGGAATCACCACACTGTCTTCCACAATAGTTGAACTGGTTTACAGTCCCACCAACAGTGTAAAAACATTCCTATTTCTCCACATCCTCTCCAGCTCCTGTTGTTTCCTGGCTTTTTAATGATTGCATTTTAAATGGCTTAAGATGGTATCTCACTGTGGTTTCGATTTGCATTTCTCTGATGGTCAGTGATGATGAGCATTTTTTCATGTGTCTATTGGCTGCATAGATGTCGTCTTTTGAGAAGTGCCTTTTCATATCCTTTGCCCACTTTTTGACGGAGTTGTTTTTTTTCTAGTAAATTTGTTTGAGTTCTTCGTAGATTCTGAATATTAGCCCTTTGTCAGATGGATTGAGTGCAAAATTTTTCTCCCATTCTGTAGGTTGCCTGATCAATGTGATGGTAGTTTCCTTTCCCGTGCAGAAGCTCTTTAGTTTAGTTAGATCCCATTTGTCCATTTTGGCTTTTGTTGCCATTGCTTTTAGTGTTTTAGTCATGAAGTCCTTGCCCATGCCTGTGTCCTGAATGGTATTGCCTAGGTTTTCTTCTAGAGTTTTTATGGTTTTAAGTCTAACATTTAAGTATTTAATCCATCTCGAATTAATTTTTGTATAAAGTGTAAGGAAGGGATTCAGTTTCAGTTTTCTACTTACGGCTAGCCAGTTTTTCCAGCAACATTTATTAAATAGGGAATACTTTTCCCATTTCTTGTTTTTGTCAGGTTTGTCAAAGATCAGATGGTTGTAGATGTGTGGTATTATTTCTGAGGGCTCTGTTCTGTTCCATTGGTCTACATATCTGTTGTGGTACAAGTACCATGCTGTTTTGGTTACTGTAGCCTTATAGTATAGTTTGAAGTTAGGTAGCATGATGTCTCCAGCTTTGTTCTTTTTGCTTAGCATTGTCTTGGCAATGTGGGCTCTTCTTTGGTTCCCTGTGAAATTTAAAGTAGTTTTTTTCCAATTCCATGAACAAAGTCATTGGTAGCTTGATGGGGATGGCACTGAATCTATAAATTACCTTGGGCAGTATGACCATTTTCAAGATATTGATTCTTCCTATCCATGAGCATGAAATGTTCTTTCATTTGTTTGTGTCCTCTTTTATTTCGTTGAGCAGTGGTTTGTAATTCTCCTTGAAGAGGTCCTTCACATCCCTTGTATGTTGGATTCCTAGGTATTTTATTCTCTTTGTAGCAATTACAAATGGGAGTTCATTCATGACTTGGCTCTCTGTTTGTCTGTTACTGGTGTACAGGAATGCTTGTGATTTTTTTCACATTGATTTTGTATCCTGAGACTTTGCTGAAGTTGCTTATCAGCTTAAGGAGATTTTGGGCTGAGATGATGGGGTTTTCTAAATACATAGTCATGTCATCTGCAAACAGAGAAAATTTGACTTCCCCTTTTCCTAATTGAATACCTTTATTTCTTTCTCTTGCCTGATTGCCCTGGCCAGAACTGCCAACATTATGTTGAATAGGAGCGATGAGAGAGGGCATCCTTGTCTTGTACCCATTTTCAAAGGGAAAGCTTCCAGTTTTTGCACATTCAGCATGATATCGGCTGTGGGTTTGTCATAAATAGCTCTTATTATTTTGAGATATGTTCCATCAATAACTAGTTTATTGAGAGTTTTTACCATGAAGGGCTGTTGAATTTTGTTGAAGGCCTTTTCTGTGTCTATTGAGATAGTCATGTGGTTTTTGTCATTGGTTCTGTTTATGTGATGGATTACGCTGATTGATTTGTGTATGTTGAACCAGCCTTGCATCCCAGGGATGAAACCAACTTGATCATGGTGGATAAGCTTTTTGATATGCTGCTGGATTTGATTTGACGGTATTTTATTGAGGTTTTCACATCATTGCTCATCACAGATATTGATCTAAAATTCTTTTTTGTTGTTGTGTCTCTACCAGCCTTTGGTATGAGGATGATGTTGACCTCATAAAATGACTTAGGGAGTGTTCTCTCTTTTTCTATTGATCGGAACAGTTTCAGAAGGAATGGTACCAGCTCCTCTTTACACCTCTGGTAGAATTCAGCTGTGATTCTGTCTGGCCCTGGACTTTTTAGTTGGTAGGCTATTAATTATTGCCTCAATTTCAGAGCTTGTTATTGGTCTATTCAGAGATTCAGCTTCTTCCTAGTTTAGTCTTGGGAGGGTGTATGTGTCCAGGAATGTATCCATTTCTTCTAGATTTTCTAGTTTATTTGCATAGAGGTGTTTATAGTATTCTTTGATGGTAGTTTGTATTTCTGTGGGATCGGTGGTGATATCCCCTTTATCAATTTTTATTGCATCTATTTGATTCTTGTCTCTTTTATTCTTTATTAGTCTCACTAGCAGTCTATCAATTTTGTTGACCTTTTCAAAAAACCAGCTCCTGGATTCATTGACTTTTTGAAGGGTTTCTTGTGTCTCTATCTCTTTCAGTTCTGCTCTGATCTTAGTTTCTTGCCTTCTGCTAGCTTTTGAATTTGTTTGCTCTAGTTCTCTAGTTCTTTTAATTGTGATGTTAGGATGTCGATTTTAGATATTTCCTGCTTTCTCTTATGGGCATTTAGTGTCTTAAATTTCCCTCTACACACTGCTTTAAATATGTCCCAGAGATCCTGGTACACTATGTCTTTGTTCTCATTGGTTTCAAATAACCTCTTTATTTCTGCCTTCATGTCATTATTTAACCAGTAGTCATTCAGGAGCAAGTTGTTCAATTTCCATATCTTTGGTGCAGTTTTGAGTGAGTTTCCTAATTCTGAGTTCTAATTTGCACTTTGGTCCGAGAGACAGTTTCTTGTGATTTCTGTTCTTTTATATTTGTTAAGGAGTGCTTTATTTCCAACTATGTGGTCAATTTTAGAATAAGTGCTATGTGGTGCTGAGAAAAAATGTATATTCTATTGATTTGGAGTGGAGAGTTCTGTATATGTCTACTAGGTCTGCTTGTTGCAGAGCTGAGTTCAGGTCCTGGATATTCTTGTTAACCTTCTGTCTTGTTGATCTAATATTGATAGTGGGGTGTTAAAGTCTCCCATTATTATTGTGTGGGAGTCTAAGTCTCTTTGTATATCTGTAAGGACTTGCTTTATGAATCTGGGTGCTCCTATGTTGGTTGCATATATATTTAGGATAGTTTGCTCTTCCTGTTGAATTGATCCCTTTACCATTATGTAATGGCCTTCTTTGTCTCTGTTGTTATTTGTTGGCTTAAAGTCTGTTTTATCAGAGACTAGGATTGCAACCCCTGCTTTTTTTGCTTCCCATTTGCTTGGTAGATCTTCCTCCATCCCTTTATTTTGAGCCTATGTGCATCTTTGCACGTGAGATGGGTCTCCTGAATTTAGCACACTGATGGGTCTTGACTCTTTATCCAATTTGCCAGTCTGTGTCTTTTAATTGGGGCATTTAACCTATTTACATTTATGGATAATATTGTTACATGTGAATTTGATCCTGTCATTATGATGTTTGCTGGTTATTTTGCCCGTTAATTGATGTGGTTTCTTCATAGCATCAGTGGTCTTTACAATTTGGCATGTTTTTGCAGTGGCTGGTACTGGTTGTTTCTTTCCATGTTTAGTGCTTCCTTCAGGAGCTCTTGTAAGGCAGGCCTGTTGGTGACAAAATCTCTCAGCATTTGCTTGTCTGTAAAGGAATTTATTTCTCCTTCACTTATGAAGCTTAGTTTGGCTGGATATGAAATTCTGGGTTGAAAATTCTTTTAAGAATGTTGAATATTGGCCCCCACTCTCTTCTGGCTTGTAGGGTTTCTGCCAAGAGATCCGCTATCAGTCTGATGGACTTCCCTTTGTGGGTAACTCGACCTTTCTCTCTGGCTGCCCTTAACACTTTTCCCTTCATTTCAACCTTGGTGAATCTGACAATTACGTGTCTTGGGGTTACTCTTCTCGATGAGTTTCTTTGTGGTGTTCTCTGTATTTCCTGAATTTGAATGTTGGTCTACCTTGCTAGGTTGGGGAAGTTCTCCTGGATAATATCCTGAAGAGTGTTTTCCAACCGGTTCCATTCTCCCCATCACTTTCAGGTACACTAATCAAACATATATTTCATCTTTTCACATACTCCCGTATTTCTTGGAGAATTTGTTCATTTCTTTTTACTCTTTTTTCTCTAACCTTGTCTTCTTGCCTTATTTCATTAATTTGATCTTCAATCACTGATACCTTTTCTTCCATGTGATCGAATCAGCTACTGAAGTTTGTGCATGTGTCACGACGTTCCTGTGCCATGGTTTTCAGCTCTATCAAGTCATTTAAGGTCTTCTCTAGACTGTTTATTGTAGTTAGCCATTCATCTAATCTTTTTTCAAGGTTTTTAGCTTCCTTGCCATGGGTTAAAACATCCTCCTTTAGCTTGGAGAAGTTTGTTATTCCCAACATTCTGAAACCTACTTCTATCAACTTGTCAAAGTCGTTCTCTGTCCTGTTTTGTTCTGTTGCTGGCGAGGAGCTGCAATACTTTGGAGGAGAAAAGGTGCTCTGATTTTTAGAATTTTCTGCTTTCCTGCTCTGGTTTCTCCCCATCTTTGTGGTTTTTATCTACCTTTGGTCTTTGATGTTAGTGACCTACAGATGGGGTTTTGGTATAGATGAACTTTTTGCTGATGTTGATGCTATTTCTTTCTGTTTGTTAGTTTTCCTTCTAACAGGTCCTTCAGCTGCAGGTCTGTTGGAGTTTGCTGGAGTTTCACTCCAGACCCTGTTTGCCTGGATATCACCAGCAGGGGCTGCAGAACAACAAATATAGCAGAACAGCAAATATTGCTGCCTGATTCTTTCTCTGGAAGTTTCGTCCCAAACAGGAGCCACCTATATGAGGTGTCTTTTGGCCCCTACTGGGAAGTGTCTCCCAGTTAGGCTACACGGGGGTCAGGAACCCACTTGAGGCAGCAGTCCGTCTATTCTCAGAGTTCAAATACTGTGCTGGGAGAACCACTACCCTCTTCAGAACTGTCAGACAGGGATGTTTAAGTCTGCAGAAGTTGTCTGCTGCCTTTTGTTTAGCTATGCCCTGCCCACACAGGTGAAGTCTAGAGGCAGTAGGCCTTGTGGAGCTGCAGTGGGTTCCACCTAGTTCAAGCTTCCTGGCCACTTTGTTTACCTACTCAAGCCTCAGTAATGGCAGACACCCCTCCCCAAGCCAGGCTACAGCATCACAGATGGATCTCATACTGCTGCCCTAGCAGTGAGCAAGGCTCCATGAGCGTGGGACCCTTTGAGCCAGGAACTGGAGAGAATTACCTTGTCTGCCAGTTGCTAAAACCTTGGGAAAAGCACAGTATTTGGGCAGGAGTGCTTCGTTTTTCCAGGTGGTCTGTCACAGCTTCCCTTGGCTATTAAAGGAAAATCTCCCCACCCCTTTTGCTTCCCGGGTGAGGCAATGCCCCACCCTGCTTCAGCTTGCCTTCCATGGGCTGCACCCACAGTTGGAAATGCAGAAATCACCCATCTTCTGTGTCAATCACACTGGGAGCTGCAGACCAGAGCTCTTCCTATTCGGCCATCTACTTCTTCTCCACTGTTATTAAGTCTACAACACCATAGCTTTTTTCTAGACTTCTGCCAGGCTCCACCAGTGGTCCAACCTGTATTCCTTCGAATCAGAGAATGTCACTCTCTAGATTAGACCATTTAATGCCTCCAGTATGCTTAGAATAAAGTCAAATACCTTATCCTGTCTGACAAAGTCCCCCTAAACTGGATCCTGCTATATCTTTATCCTCATCTTCGTTTACTCTCATCCTTCCCATTAAGCTTAAAACACATCATGTTCTTTTTTATAAAGCTCGCTCCAGTCAGAGTCCTTTGAATCTGCTGTTTTCTCTCTGTGGAACCTGTCATTGTTACAGCTGGTTCCTTCTTGTGATCTGTGCCTATAATTAAATGCTACCTTTATATCTATGTTTATATTGCCATAAATGAAAGATACACTTAAGAGTAATTTTATAACGAGTTTAATTATTTTACTTATAAGAATTCTGGAAGAAAGACTATTACAATGCTAGTTAATGAGATAGCCCCACGATATCAAGGCAGTCATTAAGTTTCTCTGCTCATCTTCTACTTTCTTTTCCAGATTGTACTTCAGCTAACTTGAGAATTCAAGCATCATATCAGGGGTGAATAGATGAGAATAGCACTCTTTTAGGAAAGAAGTACCAGGGGAATGACCGTTAGGTTGGCAATTAAAAATGTTTGCCGTATTTCCTCAGAGAGAGAATCTCTGATAACTCAGCTTATAGTTGTACTCAGCTGTTTTCAGCATATAATCCATTTTATTTTTCTGCATAACATTTATGATCATTTTGCATTTTAAAAATTTTTTGTTTGTTGTTTTATTATCAGTATTTCCTCATTAAAACATTAACTGTGGATTGCCTATTTTCTTTGTAGTTTTATTTACAAGATCCAAGATAAATATAATAACTGTATTTGTCTTTTTGTGGCTAGCTGATTTTACTTAGCATGATGCCTTCAAGGTCCATCCATACTGTAGCATATGACAAGATTTCCTTCATTTTTGAGGGCAAATAGTATTCTGTTTTATGTGTATGATAAATTTTCTTTAACCAATGATCCATCAATGGACATTTGGGAAATACAAATCAAAACCACAATGAAATATCACCTCATACCCATTAGGATGGCTACTATAAAAAAAGAAAGACAAAAAAGTGTTGGTAAGTACGTGAAGAAATTAGAACTCTTGTATACTATTGGTGAGAATATAAAATAGTATAGCTGCCATGGAAAATAATATAGTCGTGCCTCAAAAGACTACAAATAAAACTACCATGTGATCCAGTAATCCCACTTCTGGGATTACTTTCTATGGATATATATATATCCATAGAAATTGAAAGCAGGATATCAAAGAAGATTCATATACCTATATTCACAGCAGTTTTGTTCATCATAGCCAAGAGATTAAAGCAATCCTTCATGTCTTTTCATGGCAAAACAGCTTATTTCTTTTAATCACTGAATAACATTACACTATATGGGTGTACTACAGTTTATTTATTCACTTTATTGAAGGACATTTTAGTTGTTTTCAGGATTAGGCCATAACAAATAAAGCTGATATACATGTTTGTGTGTGAGTTTTTGTATGGACATAAAGTTTTCAAGTAATTTGAGTGAATACCAATCCACCAGATTCCCAGATATTATGGTAAGATTATTTTTAACATTATGAAAAACTACTATCTTCCTAAGTGGCAGTACCAGTTTACATTTCTACCAGGAAAAAAAAAAAAAAACAGAAAGGGTTCCTGTTGGTCCCCATCCTTACCAGTATTTTGTGTTGACAGCATCTGGGATTTTAGTCATTGTAATAAGCATTTAATGCTATCTAACTTGGTTTTAATTTACAATACTCTAAAGAGGCATGATGTTGAGCATCTTCCCTCATGATTATTTGCTAACTCTATATTTTATTTGGTAAGGTGTCTGTTTAGATCTTTTGCCCATTTTTTTCATTTTTTTTCTTATTGTTAAGTTTTAAGAGTTCTTTGTATATATTGGATACAAATCCTTTATTTGATATGTGCTTTGGAAAAATATTCTCCTAATTTATAGCTTTTCTCTTTATTCCCTCAGCAGTGTCTTTTGCATTTACATTTAGGTCTGTGATGCATTTGAGTTAATTTTTGTAAAAGATGTAAGCTCTGTGTCAATTTATTTTTCTTTGCAGGTAGACGTCCAGTTGTTCCAATGTCATGTATGTAAAAATCTACCTTTGATCCTTTGTCAATTATATATTTATATACATGAAGTTATGTCTGGGTTCTCTATTCTGTTGCATTAATTTATGTGTGTTTTCTTTAGCTAATACCACAAGGTTTTCATTACTGTAGTTTTATAGTAAGTTTTGAAGTTGGATAGTCACCTATGTTTTTCTGTCTTCAGTATGATGGTGGCTATTACGAGTGACAATTATATGTAAACTTTCTAATCAGTTTGTCAATATCCACCAAATCGCTTCCTGGGATTTTGACTGGTTGCATCGAATCCTTAGATCACTTTCAGAGAAATTGAAGTTTTAACAATCTCAAGTGTTCCTATCCACATTTTTGGTATCTATCTCCATTTATTTAGACCATATTTATCTCTAAGTGTGTTTTTTTCTTTGGTCTTAATATAAATATCATTGTGTTTTTTATTTCAAATTCCAACGGCTCATTATTGATACATAGGAAAGCAATAGACTTTTCTATATGAACCTGGTGTACTATAAACTTTTATAATCTTTTATTAGTGCCAGAGGTTTTTTTGGTTCATATGTTGGGAAGTTTTTACATACTCATGTAATATATGAACAAACAAAGGCTTTATTTTTTTCTTCCCAGTCTGTATACATCTTTTTCTTATCTTATGGCCTTTGAATTTCCAGTATTAGACTGAACAGAAATGGTGAGAGGAAGATTGATTTGTTCCTATTTTAAGCAGAAACCAGCTAGTTACTCACCATTAAATATGATGTTAGTTGTAGTTTTGCAGGGGATGGGGGAGTTGAAGATTTTTTTCTATCAAATTGAATATGTTTTACTCTATTCCTAGTTTGCTGAGAGTTTTTATCATAAATGGATGTTGGACTGTGTAATTTTTTTATGTAGCTCTATTGCTATCATCAAATGTTTTCTTTTCTAGCCTGTTGATGCAACCAACTGCATTAATTGGTTATTGAATTTTGAACCAGCCTTGCACAACTGGAATGAATCACCTTGGTCTTCATGTATAATTCTTAATATACATTCTTGGATTCTATTTGCTAATATTTTGTTGAGGACTTTTGCATATATGTTCATGAGAGACATTGGTCTGTAGCTTTCCTTTTCTATTATGTCTTTTTCTGGTTTTGGTATTAGGATATTGCTGGCCTCATAGAAAGAATTAAGAGATATTTGCTCTGATTCTATTTTTGAAAGAGATTATAGATCATTGGTATCACTCGTTCTTTTAATGTTTGGTGTAAGTCATCAGAGTCATCTACTTCTCCTTGGTGAGTTTCCGTATATTGTGTCTTCAATAAATTGGTTCATTTTATCTATATTACCAAATTTATGGTAGTAGACTTCTTCATAATATTCCTTTATATTTCTAGTGTATTTGGGATCTGTAGTGAAGGCCCCTTTTTCATTTAAGAGGTTAGTGATCTGTGTCCTCTATATTTTTTATTTTGTTAGTCTGGCTACACATTGATCAATTTTATTGATTTTCTTCAAAGGATTAGCTACTGGGTTCATTAATTTTCTCTATTGTTTTCAATATTTTTTATTTTTTTGCAATAATTTTTACCGTTTCTTTTCTTCTGCCTACTTTGGATTTAATTTGATCTTCTTTTTCTAGTTTCCTCAGACAGAAGGTTAGATTATTAATTTTAAATCTTTCTTCTTTTTAATATATGCAGTCATTGCTGTTGATTTTCTCTGTGGAGATTTTGTTTTCAATGTCATTGGTCTCTGCTCTAATTTTTATTGTATCTTCTCTTTTGCTTACTTTGGATTTACTTTTTTCCTTATTTTTTCTAGCTTCCTACAGTGGAAGTCTATATGATTGACTATAGATTATTTTCTAAGGACTACTTTTGCTGCAACCCCAAAATTTTGATACATTGTGTTTTCATTTTCATTTTAAAAGCGTTAGTTAAAATACTTTTAAAATTTTCCTTGAGATTTAACTCTTTGACCCATGTGTTATTTATATGTTGTTTAATCTCCAAGTATTGGGGCATTTTCCAGTTCTCTGCCTGTTATTGATTAATAATTTAATTCTATTTTGTTCTGGGAGTAGATACTGTATGATTTCTATTTAGTTAGATTTGTTACAGTGTATTTTATATGCCAGAATGTGTTCTATCTTGATGAATGTTTCATGTGAGCATAAGAATAATGTGTATTCTGGTATCATTTAATGAAGTATCCTATTAGTGTCAATTACATCCAATCGATGCTAATGCTGTTCAGTTTAGCAATATCATTATTGATTTTCTGCCTGCTGAATCTGTTAATTACCAATAGAAAGATGTTTTTACCTCCAAATGTAATAGTGGATTTGTCTATTCTCGCAGTTGTGTAAGTTTTTGCCTCACGTTGTTTACTATGATTTTGTTAGGAACATACAGCTTAGGTGGTGTTGTCATCTTGGGAAATAGATCCCTTTATTATTATGTGATGCCCCTCTTTATCGCTGATATTTTCCTAGCTATAAACTTTAATTTATCTGAAATTAGCATAGCTACTCCAGCTCTCTGATTAATGTCACTATAGTATATCTTTCTCCATCATTTTACTTTTAGTTTATCCGTATCTGTAAAATTAAAGTGGATTTTTGTAGATGACATATAGTTAGGTCTTGCTTCTCTATCCACTCTGACATTCTTTCTTTTTTTTTTTTTTTTTTTTTGAGACGGAGTCTCGCTCTGTCTCCCAGACTGAAGTGCAGTGGCCTGATCTCAGCTCACTGCAAGCTCCGCCTCCCGGGTTCACGCCATTCTCCTGCCTCAGCCTCCCAAGTAGCTGGGACTACAGGCGCCACCACCTCGCCTGGCTAGTTTTTTTTTTTTTTTTTTTGTAGTTTTTAGTAGAGACGGGGTTTCACCGTGTTAGCCAGGATGGTCTCAATCTCCTGACCTCGTGATCTGACCGTCTCGGCCTCCCAAAGTGCTGGGATTACAGGCTTGAGCCACCGTGCCTGGCCCAGTCTTTCTTTTAATAGGTGTAAGTAGAACATGAAAGTTAACATCAATATGGTTGGACTCATAACTACTGTATTCATTCCTGTTTCCTACTTGTTGCCCTTGTTCTTTGTTTCTTTCTTTTTTTTTTTTTTTTTTTTTTAATATTACTCTATTTCTCTTTCTTCTCTGGTTTTCACTGAGTATTTTATATAATTCCATTGTTTCTCTTCTTTAGCATATGAACTAAACAGTTTTAAAAAATTTTAATGGCTGCTCTAGAGTTTGCAATATACAAGGGTCTTCAAAAAGTTCATGGAAAATGCATATTGTAAATAAACTATGCATGGATTTCAATTTTTTGCACTAAAATAAACTTGGGCTAACATGTTGTAACATATCTGAACAGGATCTAGTTGGTGGCACTAGAAAAATTAGACAATAGTTTGAAAAGAGGCCATACCAAAGCAACATGTGTCCTGCTAAATCTGAAGCAAGAACAAACATCAAATTTATGGTGAAAGTTGGTTAGAGGAGTGGCGAAATCCACTGAAGCTTTATGAAAAGTTAATGGTAAAAATGGCCCAAAGAAATCAGCAGTCTACAAATAGATAACTCATTTGAAGAAGTGGTGAAATGAAGTCAAAGATGTTGAAGATGAAGCCTGACCTTCCAGACTATACACATCAAATTTTTAGGAAAATATTAATCTTGTTTGTGCCTTAATTGAAGAGGAGTGACAATAGCACCAAAAATAGTCAAGAAATCTCAGTTGGTTAGCTTACACAATCCTCACTGAAAAAGTAAAGTTAAGCAAATTTTCCACTCAGTGGGTGCCTAAATTGTTGTGCACAGATCAGCAGCAGACAAAAGCACAGCTTTCAATGGAAATTTTAAACAAGTATGATCAAGATCCTGAAGAATTTCTTTAAATAATTGAAACAGGAGATGAAACAAGACTTTATCAGTATGATCCTGAATACAAAACACAATCAAAGCAACCGCTACCAAGAGGTAAAAGTGTTCCAGTTAAGGTAAAAGTGGACTGGTCAAGAGCAAAGGTCATGGCAACAGTTGTGTGAAATGCTCAAGATATTTTGTTTGCTAACATTCTGGAGGGCTAAAGAATGAAAACATCTGCTCATTTCGAGAATGCTTATTGTGAGAGTGTTTTGAGAAAGTTAGCCAAGGTTTTAGAAGAAAAATGCCCAGGAAAGCTTCACCAGAGAGTCCTTCTCTATGACAACAATGCTCTTCCTCATTTCTTTCATCAAAAAAGAGCAATTTTTGAGAGTTTTGGTGGGAAGTCATTAGGCATTGAACCTAGAGTCCTGAAGTAGCTTCTGCTGACTTATTTTTATTTCCTAATGTGAACAAATCCTTGAAGGGTGCCTATTTCTCTTCAGTTGATAATACTTAAAAACTGAATTTACATCATTAAGTTCCCAGGGTTCACAATTCTTCAGGAATGGACTAAATAGCTGGTATCATAACTTACAAAAGTTTCTTGTATTTGATGAAAAATGAATTTGATTTTTTTATTTTTATCTTTAATTCCATTTTTTATGAAATTTTTGAAGTGTCCTCATATTTACAACAATTCCAAGTTTACTTTCAAATAATACTTTGCTGCTTCATGCACAGTACAGGTTCTTATAGTGGATATTCTCAATTCATCTCTCTTCTCTTTTATGACATTGCCATCATTTATCTTAATAAAATGCAAACTATAATCCCTGACTACATTGTTGTTATCAATATTTTAGATTATTTCCCAATAAGGAAAATTGTTCTACCATTATTTATTCTTTCTCTAACACTCTTTCTTTTTTTATATAGATTAAAGTTTCTGACCTACATAATTTTCCTTCTCTCTGAAAAAAAAAAATTATTTCAACATTTTTGGCAATGCAAGTCTACCAGTGACAAATTCCCTCAATTGTTCTTGGTCTGGGATAATATTTTTCTTTCATTCTGAAGAATAATTTCAATAGGTGCAGAATTCCAGGTTGGTGTTTTTTCTCTTTTAACACTTTAAATATGTCATTCTACTCTTCTCCTATTTTTCACTCTACTTCTTCTTTTAAAACATGTCTAATATGATTATTATCTGTGTTCTTCTGTAGATAAGCAACATTTTTCCTCTGGGTTCTTTCAAGATTTTCTCTTTCTCTTTGTCTTCCTGAAGTTTGAATATATCAGGGCAAATTTTCGTTTTCAGTTTTTGTTTTGTTGTTGTGGTTGTTGTTGTTTTGGTGTTAATCCCATTTGATATTCTCTGACCTCTAGATCTGTGGCTTGGTATCTGTCATTAATTTTTCAGAAATTTTCAGTCATTATTATTTCAAATGTTTGTCTTTTTCTTTCTTTATTTCCTTCTCCTTCTGGTATTCCAATTACACATCTGTTACATTATACCTTTGATAATTGTTCCACAGTGTTTGTATATTCTCCTCTATTTTATTATTTTGTTTCTTTTGACATAATTTTTTCTCTTTGATTTTCAATTTGAGAAATTTCTGTTGACATCGTTTTAAGCTCAGTGACTTTTTTCTAGTCTATGTCCAATCTACTGATGAGTCTGTCAAGAGCATTTTACATTTTGGTGTTGTTTTTTGTTTGTTTGTTTGTTTTTTAATTTTCTAACATTTTCTTTCAATTCTTTATTGTAGTTTTCATCTCCTTCCTTACATTACTCAGTTCTTCTTTCATGTTTTTCACTTTTTCTATTACAACTCTCAGCACATTCGTTATAGTAATTTAAAATTCCAGGTCTAATGATTTTTAAATCTCTGCCATACCTAAGCCTGGTTCTGATACGATTATTATCTATGTTCTTCTGTATATAAGGAACATTTTTCCTCTGGGTTCTTTCAAGATTTTCTCTTTCTCTTTGTC